>NC_056738.1:509472931-509627931 GCF_019279795.1 Protopterus annectens
GTCTCTAACATGTTCTTGCAGATGACACTTAAACATTCTCCTAGTCTTACCTATATAAACCAACCTACATGGGCAACGTAAAACATATATAATTCCTTCAGTAACACATGAAAAATTCCCAAGTACAGAAAAATGATTATTTCCAATTTTATGAAATATTTGAGCAATCAATTCACAAATATTACATCTTCCACATGGAAATGTTGATGTAGGATTTTACCAGTTTGTCTGACAAACTGGTCCCTTTCTTAAATGAAAAGACAGGACGGTGGTTAAATAACTTTCTTAGTTTTTCTTCCCTTATCAAAAACTTCCAGTAATATTTAATCTGTTGTTGTATCTGTTCACTAAGAACATTATATGTCATTACTACATATATATTATCTTGTGGGTATATATTCCTACTTCCATATGTATTTGCCACATAATTATAATTATTATTAGTAGAATAATAATACTCATAAATTTTGTCGAAAGCCTCAAAAATATCAGACAATGAATACCCTCTATTCAAAAACATGTTGGAGGTATATAAAAGTGCTTTGTATAAGTCTTTTTTTATTATTACAGATTCTATGAAGTTGTAAAAGTTCCCCTTATGGTAAAGAATTGATTAAATGCATGGGGTGAAAACTAGAACCATGTATACAAGCTTTATGAAACATTGGGATGGAGGTTGTTCTAACTCAGTCTTGGTCTTATCATCCTATACTGTAAGGTAGCAACTGGATTAATACACTTTACTGCATCTGATACGGATGTTAAAATGAGTAAAGCATTGAAGCAGACATGCAAACCCCAAAATAGCTATATGCAAAAATTAGCCTAGCTCAGAAAACATAAAACAGCATTATACACTTCAGATGGGATAAATTAGGATCCAAATGCAGAGATAATGGGGGTCTGAATGGAGAAATGATGAAATGAGCAAGATGAATTCATTTTCAGCAAGGCTTTGTGAGATCTTTCACATGGTGGACCCTTTTTTCACAAAGTCTTTCCAAGACAACACTGATATGTAGACTGTATTTTATCTAGCATATATCATGGAGGGAAGTAGGTTAAAATAAAAAAAGACATCTTGGTACACAAGATTAAGAGAGAAATTAGAAGCAAAAGCAAAAAAAAAAAAAAGCTTCAAATGCAAATTTTAATTCATTAATACAACAGATCCATGAAAAGCATTACATAGACAAAGACACTTTGGGCAACCTGAAGAAGAAATGATAAAAGAAGTGCAAAAATGTGAAGAACAGCCATCAGTTTTTGAAAGGTATAAAGAAGAAACATGGACATGGGAAAGAAAAAGAGATATGATATGGTATAATATTCATGCAAATGAGAAAGACAGCAAAATCAATACAAAAAACAAACAAACAAAAACCCCCCAGCTCCAATGGTATTTGAAGAGAAATAGAGGCAAAAGCACTCAGATATGGAAAATTTCACAATACAATAAATAGGAAAACAAAGGGGGAGTGTAAAACAGTGGATTAGTAAGGTAGAAGTTAAACAAACAGAAACTGAAGTTATGGAATACCTGCAAAGTGACTGGTTTAGTGTAAAAAAATACCACAGGTAATGTCACTGCATTATGGAACAGTGATTCCCCAAATTAAGGAGAAACTGGAGGAGTGGGAGACATTTGAAGAAGAAATATGGGCATGGGAAAAAAAGAAAAAGAGATTTGATATGGTGCAATATTTATGTAAAGAAGAAAGCAAAACTAACCAATGCAAAAGGCAGCACCACAGATATTTGAAGAGAAATACAAGCAAAAGCACCCACAAAAGTTCAGTGGAAGGAGCAGGAAAGAGTGACAACTCTGATGCAGGCAATGTTGTGGCGTGAAGGGCCAATGAGTTTCCATATGAAGGAGCAGCAGATGACACGGGATACAGCTGAATGGGGGGGGGGTATCACAGGAAGATGTTCTGGAACCTTCTGTCGAATGCCCACAGGAAACAGAGAGCAAAGAATGATGTGTTCTTAGTTTATAAGAACATGATCTAAGGGGAGAGTTGTTTGATTTAATAGAGATGAATAGACATATTAAGACTGATGAAAGAAATAGACCAGGAGCTATCATACACTATTACAAATAATAATAATAATAATAATAATAATAATAATAATAATAATAATAATAACAATATAAGATAGCACAGGAAGAAAAACATAGAAGATATGCAAATAAATATAAAGGAAAAGTACAAAATAAGCAATTCATTGATGACCCAAATACGTTTTATATAGAACCGAGAAACAAAGCAAAAGGAATAGAACACCCACCAAAAAAAAGAAAACATAGGCACATTTTGGATGAATATTTATGATGATCCTATGGATAGGAAAATTAAAACAAAATAGGAAGGTGTTCAAATGTACAGGATGTCAAAGAGGATGAAGTAACAGTCAGAGAAATTGAAACAAAATTAAAAAAAGCTCCTAAATGGAAAACTCGAGGCTCAGATACAGTACCTAATGTATAGCTAAGAGTATTAACATCTTTACGATAAGATTTAGCCCTGAGTAAGAATTACTTTTATGCACATCCTGAACAGACACCAACCTGGTTAATAACAAGAAAAATGATACTCCTTCTTAAGAGTGAACCTGTAAACCATCCTAAAAAACTACAGACCAATAATTTACATTCTGACAATATACAAACTATATACTGGAATTGATGCTGACAGAGTTTATATACATTCAGAAGAAAACTCAATTATGGCAATATAACAATATTGTAACAATAGAAAGTCATATGGAACAAAGGATCATTTGTTGCTAAAGAAAGCCATAATAGAGAATTGTGAAGAGGTGAAGAATCTAAGTAAGGCTTAGACAGATTACAAAAAATCATTTGGCAACATTCCACATTCATGGATAAAGGAGTGCTTTGAGATATATAAGATACATCCCATGTTGATCAATTACATTACAGTAGCCATGAAAAAGTGTAAAATCACTCTGCAGTTAAGACATGACAGGGATAAAAATTCAAAGGAGATATTCCAGGGTGAGTCTTTGTCAGCACTGTTGTTTTGACTTATTCTTAATCCTTTAAGCTGTGTACTTAATAAATTAGGCCTTAGTTACAATTTTACTCTCAGAAAATAACCTTGCACTTCTCTTCTATGTTTTGTAGATGATTTATGACTGTATAGTTCATCAGATGAGGTGTTGAAGGTGAAATGCAAGTAGTTAAAACTTTCTCAGATAATATAAGAATGTCAGTCGGTCTTGATAAATGTGCAAATGCAACATTAAAGCAGGAAAATTGCAATACCAAGAAAATATCAATATAGGACAGGAATGTGATAAAAAGGAACTTGAACAAGAGAGGGTGCATAAATATTAGGGAAATGTTGAAGGATCTGCAGTAAGACATAAACAAATGCGAATAAAGCTCAGGAATACTTCAGAAGACAAACTGTCTTGACATCCTGGAATAAAGTCAAAGCTATAAACCAATTTGCTCTTCCTGTTCTAACTAACAGTTTTGTTGTGATTAACTGACCCCAAAAGGTATTGGATTAGTTGGACAGGAAAACAAGAAAATGCTTCACACTTATCAAATGATAATATATAAAAATCAGCGTATAAACAGATTATATATTCCATGCTCTGAATGAGGTACTGACTTCCTCAAAATTGATTACATGCATAGATTTGCAATCATGGGACTGCATACATATCTTCTGACCTCATCAGAACCAAACTTTGTTAAAATTTTAAAACATGAGGAGAGGAAGTCTAAAATGATCTCTCTGTTTAGACTAACAGAAGTAGTCTGGCGTCAAGTGGGAATGGTAATCAATCTAGAAGTAGACAAAAATCAGATAGGAACTGAATGTTCCAAAAAAAACAAAAGAAAGAATATAAGGAGAAGGATCAGCTGAGAAAGAAAGAAATGTAGAAAAAACATAAATATAGTGGCAAGTATAGAGATCTCCTGAAACAATCTCATGTTAATCAGGATATGAAGCAAGAATAATTAAAAAGAGCTGAGTTGAAATCAAAAGATGAAAGGTTAATAATGATAGCCAAGGATAGTGGACTATGTACACAGTGGTTTAAAAAGTCCATTGAACATGTGAGAGAAACAGATATATGTAGCTTCTGTCAAAAAGAATTGGAAATAGTTACACATCTTCTGGGTATGATACATTCATGGCAGAGGGCTATACACTGAAAGACACAATAATGTAGCCTGACTGTTGCATTGGAGATTGTGCAAACACTACAGTATAGAAGTAGCTGGGAAGCATTGAAAACATGAACCTCAAAGCATTATATAGAATGATGAAATGTACATCACATGGGATCACCCATTACCAACAATTCAAAAAAACAGATGCAAGAAAACAAGATATAGTAGTTCATGAAAAAGACAAAAGTAGCATTGATCATTGAAATCACACCACCTAGTGATTACAGTGTTTTACATGCAGAGAGAAACAAAGTCATAGCATATCAAGACTTGCAGGCAAAAGTGAGAGCAATGTGCAAAAAAAGATATCCAGATAGTTCAAATAGTAAATAGACCAAAAATACTTCCTTTGTTCCCTTAAGGGCTCTTCTTTACAAAAGTAGAAGCAGCAGGCAAAAAGATCAAGTCCAAATCAAGCCAGTATAAGAAGATTTATTAAAAAAATGCAGGTTAGCGCTTTCGGGTAGATACCCTTCAATTAACTTTTGTGTTTCACCCACCTTTTTTTCAATCCCCCCTCCTACCTTCTATGTCATTAACCTGAAAAAAGGCAGAAGAGTAGTATAAAATATTCAAGGTTGGGGATATTTCCATGTAGACATTTTAAGGCACGCACTTTGCTAAACAGTGCAGGTTATTTTATACATCCAATTACTGATAGAAAATATAGTTTTGATTTTTATTCTGATTGCCATACTGCAAATGTGGTCTATCTTGCAAAATGTAAGCAATGTTCAAGTTGTTATGTGGGGAAAACGAACTGCAAACTTAAAACTAGAATATTAAATCATATGTCTTCTATCAGATTAAGAGATGAGAAAAATGCCTGGTATCAACATAGTAAATGCTTTCCGGACCACAGTTTTTCATTTTTGGTAATGCAAATAATACAAGCACGTAGGAGGGGGTGAGGGGATGACATTGTTAACAAAACTGAATATGCAGAGCTTAAATGGATTTTAAATTTGGCAGCAGACACAGCACCAGGTCTTAACAATTGTGTTCCTTTAAAACCAGCCTTGAAAAAAAGGTGGGTGAAATGCAAAAGTTAATTGTTTAATTGTCTAATGAGTTTTTTAAAATGTATATAAGATGTTTCAGAATCAGTGTATGTTGTCTGAAGAAGGATATCTACCCGAAAGCGCTAACCTGCATTTTTTAATAAATCTTCTTATACTGGCTTGGTTTGGACTCGATCTTCTTTATGCCTGCTGATAGTTCAAATAGTAGTGGCAAGAGTAATGGGTCTAATGAAAAATAATCTGCAGTCGTACTTAGATATGCTACCAGTACATGCAGTCCTGCATGAATTACAGAAGGAGTCAGTTCTGGATACATTGCATGTGCTGCAAAGAGCACTTTTGACTAACATCAAACACACAAACAATATAATTTCATGAACTTTAATTATACCCTGAGTTAGGAATGGGGTCCATTCCAGTCATGATATTAGAAATCTAAAAGACTTGGAGAAATTAAAGAGATTATATACTGGGTTAAATGTGGATTGTATTATATATCTATATTAATCTTTGAACGTATTGCAAGTTTATTCTTATTAACCAATATAATAATATGACTGTGTCACTGATTGGTTTTCTCGCTCGACTATTAAAACAATAACATTTTCATAATAATAATCGACTGCAATTGCCATCACAAGAATGCTATGAATGCCCTCCTTTATGGAAAATTTTTTTGTGTTAGAAAAGCCTAGAGTTTATAGGAAGGTTTTTTTTTTTTTTTTTTAAAGAGAGGGACAGAATATAATGCACTTGTTTTTATAACGGGCTATAATGCAGAATGTGTTTTGATGCAGACTGAATATAATATTCTCAGAAATAAATTAATAAGAAGTCAAATGTATTTGAAAGTACTGACATATTCTATCAGATACAAGTTAGAAATATCAATTTATGTAGGTTAGTTTCAAAGTACTCATTGTTCTCTTAAAAAAAGAGGAAGAAATATAGCCAATATGCTAATTTATAGCTATTTTGTATCACCCAAGGTGAATGTAAATGTGACCGACTTTGATAGAAAAGATACCTTCCCATGTAATACATGCAATGTCCTTTTATAGTTGATAAGGTAGGTCATATAAATTGAGTTCATTTGAACACTGCCAAGTGTCTTTAATAGTGAAACTACTAATCTCAAGTTAGGCTCTGATATAACCCCGGTAAACTTGTATATATTTGGAAAATTATTAGAAAATTAAAATTTTTGGGTTCAGGAATATATCAAAGATATTAAAAATAAAAGAAGAAAAAGCTTAGTGGCAAATAACTTCACTCTGCTGATTTAATTCTTTTGGAAAAATAGACATGCTGTATTTTTAAAATCAATGCTTTAAGCCATTATGGGTTTAATAATGATACAGATTGGAGAATATTGATTACTTGAGTAGTTTTTCTTCTTCATGAGTATTTTAATTTGTACTTCAATTGTTGTTATGATGTCAACATAGAGCTTTTTACAGATTGTGTGTATTTAATTTGTTTTTAATTGATTCACATTTAATTTTTTGTATTATACACATACTTGCTGTTTACTTGTTTGTGTGAGTCCAACAAAGCTTTACTGCCAGTGTGCTAGACCACATTAAAAGTCTGGGTTTACTTTCCCTCCTTGTATAGGTGTGTGTGTGTGTGTAAGTTACATTTTATATCAGCTCAGGCCAAGATATACAAAGAATTCAAGGATAAGAAGTTAGCAACAGTTATAATAATGGGTCTTGGTATACACTGAAGAGCTAAGGAAAAGTAGCAGGAACAGAAAGAAAATAAGAAGAAAGACATATATATTGATGTAATTCATGGTACGAAGTACAAGATTTCTGTATAAAATATTGGACCACCAGAAATGCCCGGGTTATACTTCATAATGACTGAATGTGCAGTTATCTGTAGCACAGCAGGTAAACTATCAGTGGGCCGAAATATTTCTAAACACATCTGTCAAATATGTTAGCTGAATATATTTTCAAGCACTTGACCTTCACAGCCTCCATAAGATCTGTAATCCATTTTCCAGCTGACAGGATAGCAACACTCTGCTTCATCATACTGGACTACCTAATGGTAGTGATACATTTAATAGGACAGGTGACTTGTTTTGATGCCATCTGTAGCCTCCAGATCTCCTTTTCCCAATGCTACACTCTGTCTGTTATACACCTTAGAGTCTACAGACCATATTTGGTGAAGTATTCATTACCATGTCTCTCTTTGCCGTACTTATGTTGTATTGAAATTACTGTCACTGTAATGCAAACAAAGGAAAACATATATGGCTGAGTAGCAGGACTTCTCTGAGGGCATAAATCTAAAATGGTGCTAATTAAAGTATGCTTTTTATCAGAAGCTGTGTTGTACATTTTATCATATTTCTATTGCTTTAGTTCTTTACTATTTTGTGTTAAAAAAATATGGTTGAAACAGCAGACTGATTTTATTCCCGTGGGAATATTCATTTTGTATCCAGTCCCCTGTCTGCATTCATGATTCAGAGGTTAGTGGCAGTTTCTCCTGTAAAACTGTCAAGTCTGTAAATATATATGCAGAGTGCTAGCTAGAGCTTAACAAACACGAGCCAGTGATGGATTAAGCATGCAGTACATTTCAGCAATTGATGGATTTTACAAGGCTTTCTATTCATGAGCCTTTCCACATTTGTAGCTGTAGGATCCCTACTTTCATTAGGTAATAAACGTGATGCCTGGTGTTAGTCTAACATACATGATAGATTTGTTCCTTCTCTTGGATCTCATTTCTTTCTTTTCATCATAATCTGTAACTTTGAGAAAACAGGCTTCCATATTGCAAGCATTTTCCATCGTATTTACTTGTAAAAAATCAGGACTTTTTGATTTGTCTTTCATTTTTGCAATTTATTGTTCAGCTGATACCACCTCAGCATGTGTCAAGTCAGCTGTGTACTTGTCTGAATTTGTTTCAGTTATGAAGTGCTTTTTGTTTCATTGCACACAGCTCCTATTCAAACATTGTAAAACCTTCTTTAAGCAAAAAACGTTTTCAGATGTAAATGTAATGACGGATGAGACTCTTATTAAAGAGAGATCTGTACCCAGCAAACAAAAATTACATTAATGGATGATAATGCTAAATACAAGCTAATGGGTATTAGAAATTGGAACGTGAAGTTACCAATGACTGGAATATGAAGTTAATCATGAGGACGATCAAAGGATTAGAAAATGAAATAAAGCGCTCTTACTGTATGATGTAGAGCCACTCCCAAGTAACACTACTGTATGATGTAGAGCCACTCCCAAGTAACAATACTGTATGATGTAGAGCCACTCACAAGTAAGAATACTGTATGATGTAGAGCCACTCCCAAGTAACAATACTATATGATGTAGAGCCACTCCCAAGTAATCTTACTGTATGATGTAGAGCTACTCCCAAGTAACAACCCTGTATGATGCAGAGCCACTCCAAAGTAAAAATACTGTATGATGTAAATCCACTCCCAAGTAACAGTACTGGATGATGTAGAGACACTCACAAGTAAGAGTACTGTATGATGTAGAGCCAATCTCAAGTAATCTTACTGTATGATGTAGAGCCACTCCCAAGTAACAATACTGTATGATGTAGAGCCACTCCCAAGTAACAATATTGTATGATGTAGAGCCACTCCCAAGTAACAATACTGTATGATGTAGAGCCACTCCCAAGTAATCTTACTGTATGATGTAGAGCCACTCCCAAGTAACAATACTGTATGATGTAGAGCCACTCCCAAGTAACAATATTGTATGATGTAGAGCCACTCCCAAGTAACAATATTGTATGATGTAGAGCCACTCCCAAGTAACAATACTGTATGATGTAGAGCCACTCCCAAGTAACAATACTGTATGATGTAGAGCTACTCCCAAGTAACAATACTGTATGATGTAGAGCCACTCCCAAGTAACAATACTGTATGATGTAGAGCCACTCCCAAGTAACAAAGAACAAGCAGGCTAGATTATGGGTCTTCACTCACAGTCTCTTTAGTAGATGAAGGGTTTCACTGCCTTATTCATAGATTAGCACTAAGCTAACAGCCCTTGTGGGCCATTTTAAGCCTAGCCATCTGCCCTATGTGAGAATCAATCCCTGTACCTTGTGTCTGTAAGTAAACATCTTAACCATTGTAAAACTCATGTATAACATTTTCTGATGAGTGAGACCTGAGCTAAGGCACATCTTTAAGACCAAGCAGAGGAGTGAGGTTAATCACAGTGGTCACTCATAGGGTGGACATGAGTAGAGCTAATGCAGTATACAAATTACTACACTTTATATATTGACTGATAGGTAACTTTATAGCAGTGTACTGAGCTAAGGTAGTATACATATTACTAGACTTTATATAGTGATTGATAGGTAACTTTACAGCAGTGTACTGATCCATACATGTATAAAAATCCATTTGAATATTTGCACATTAATTATAGACATTATTTGCTGTCACTGAATCTTTTTTTAATGAGTCTGTCATATCTGTTAAGTAACCATTAGAAACAAATGAAGCATCACCACTTAAACCATTTGAATTAGAAGGTAATAGTTCTTTAACAGCATCATGATAGTTACTGAAGTTTTTTTCTGAAGCCCAAGTTCAGCCTGCTAAGGACACTTTCACGGGCATTTCAGACAAGTCAAACTTCTCAAAGATTTAACTATGTAGCATGTGGACCTGATTTAGTAATTTTTGTGAAAGTCTGTGATTTCACGCCTATAGCTACATGTCCTTCCTTCTTCCTTCTTCCACTGTGTGCAGTCGTAGACTTTGGTAATGATCTGACAAAGATATGTTTATTAGATTTCTGCCCCATTTTTTTAATTTATTATCACTCTGGCACGTATCTTATTTTGTAGACATGACATGTTTCTGGCATTTCTATTATACTATTGCTTTTGTTTCATCTGTCTCTTCCTTAGTAATTCTGCCTTCCTACACAGATAGACTAATTAACAATAACAATTTGGGGCTTGATCTTCTTACCATCTGTCATTGTGAAAGTGATAGGCATAGCGTTTGAAAAGGCATATTTCTGTAGTCTAAAACTGTGATATGAATATTCATCTAATTTGACATACAACATTTTTTTTGTCAAATTTTTTCACTGTTTTAACTATGCATTCCTCTTGTCCATCTGACTGACGATATGCTGTGTGTAAAATAATAGGCTGTAACTCATAAGCTTTAATGAAATACTTTAATTATTGATTACCAAATTGCAGACCATTAAAAATTCACAAACTGAAGTCCACATAACTGCATTAAAATGTACTTATTATTTACCCAGATAAAAAAATACTGCTTCTGCAGTTTCTAAATACAAACAGTGACCACTACCTATTTAAGGCAGATGTAAAAGACGCTGACCCATAAAAAAGTGACATGTTCAGTCTTGAAACAAAATCTTAAAAGAGACATACATGAAAAAAGTTACAATTAATATTTCAAAATCAATTCATTATTAATTCCATTTGGATACAAAGCATTATATGAAAAGAAAACTGTGCTTCAACATGTAGTATTAAATATTTGCTGATTACCCAGATGCAAATGTGCATCTGGAAGCTTATATATAACAGGAAAAATCTTAAATCCCTTAGGTTAGAATCATGACTGTGTCTAAAGTGCTGCTGTATCAGAATGGACCTGTATATCCTTAATATGCTCCAAAAGTCTGAGCATAACTTGCCTAGAGGTTTGTCCAACATAACACTTCACACCTGAACATCTTAGGGCACATATTACACCTACCAGATAATTCTTAAAACCCAGACAGTAAACTCTCTGGTTATTGACATCCCAGTAGAGATAGGCTTGACACCCTTTACACTGCATTTTCAAGGTGAGTAGCCTGTATAAGGAACAACCCTTAATGAACAAACTATCCACAAGGGAAGGAGTGCTATTGTAGGATAGTTTTGGAGATTTCTTCAGAAGATCTTTCAATTATATTCTACTGTTTTATTATCTTAGGCAGACACTCAACAAATGGGGCAAACCTGGTCATGAATTGTACATCTTCCCCTTACAAACTGATTGTTAAATGAAAAAATATCTCCTTAACCTACAATGCCTTTTCTGGTAACTCTCTGTAAAGTATTTTTTGTGCAGTCAGCATTATAACTTCTAGACAGAAAATGACTAGTGCTGTTTACTGCCTCTTGTTAAAAATTACCATCTACTCCACAAATTTTCTGTGCCCTCAGAAATTCACCATATGGGAGGGCAGACATTGGTAAATGCAAGGAAGTTATTCCTTGAAGTGAGTTTTATGTATTAAGTACAAATACCTGATCCATCTGTGGACTTGGTCATTTGCATTGCATTGTCTCTTTTTGCTTGCTGCTATAATGTATGTTAGACTTGGTTCCTTGCTTCTTGTTTATGACGAATCAACATCTTGGGCATTGTATTTCACACCAGTGTGTAATTCTTTAAGTTTTTATTTGTATTATTTTACAGTCCTTTGGATTAGTTTTCTTTTTCTTTTGAGGTTTGTGGTTAGCTCTACACACTTTTATGCCATCACTTATTGATTTCAACAGCAAATTCAACTGTTTACTTGTATAAAACTCATTAATGGCCTTTCAAGACTTAAGATTGATTCTTGTAGTAGACTTCCCTTTCTGTAGTCATTAGTCATGTCACATACAATTCTATTTCAGATTAATCGAATATCTCAACAAATTTATAATCATGTGCCCAATGCCTCAAATTAGCCATCTAAGCATCAGTAATTTCTTGCACCATTTGACTTCTGGTAACATTTAAATGTCTGATATAGATTGCTTATTGCTTTACAGTACGCATGGAATTTAATTTTTAGTGCTGTCCAAGTTCTTTTTCTCTTCTTCACTTAAAGCGAAAGTGCAAATAATGTGAAGGCTTCACCTATGATATGAAACGCTTGATGTACTCTGGTTTTGTCAGTGAGGTCGCTCACAGTTTGAGATGCTACTCACATCTTTGGATAAAGGACTTCCATTTTTCAGACAGGTCCCCCTACAGTTTGTACCAGATGGAGGTTGAATTATCATCATTCTAAGCCAAAGACTGAAGAAAATCTTCCTAAAAACCAAAGAAGTATGTGTTGTGTACCACCACAGTAAAATATATACTTCTGATATTTTCAAGCTAGGGATTTGTTATAAGGCCAATTTCCGGGTAGATATAGTTAAAATCTGATCTTGTGTGTCCCATCTCCATATTACAAACATTGTTAAAGACATTCTAAAGGTATTATCAGACAGAGTCACCTCTTCCAGGAGTGCATCGCAAAGCTTTTGTACTTGAGTGGTAAAATAGTAACTGCTGATAACATGCACCACCTAAAATGTTGCCAAAAGGGATAGAGTTATTGTAGAGCACTGAGTAAGTTAAGGGAATGAAGGGGTGATGTATATTTGTATCATTCCATGTGATATCCACATTCCCTCTACATTCCAGGTAATATAGTTCCAAGCAGAAAACACTTGGGTATCTCAAAAGCAAAATCCACAGATGCCTTACTTGATAAAAGTAAGAGAGTTATGAGGGATACATATCAGCACACAATTTGTTTCATTTGTATTTATATATTGTGAACACAGACTGGTGTGCTGGACCCAGCCACCTGTTTTCATACATCACTTGGTTAGGTCTTGAAGGAATACAAATAACAAAATAGGACAATAAAGGCATTCAAATGCAAAAATACAGAAGCAGGTAGTATAACAAGTAATGTGTTCAAAACCCATCATTGAAATCAAGAACATGACTGAACCTATAGTGTTGTAATTAACACATCTGGTATAATCTGAAAAAAGTACAGTTCAAAAAGGGCCACTGCTGTCAAAGTATAGTCCCTTGACAATTCTCTTTTGCTCGACATACTGTACACAGCATATGATGTCACCTAGCAGTGCTGCTACAGCTAGTACAATGGTAAACAGTAGACTGCAGGGGAATAAGTAATAAGCACAAATATTTTTGACCTATGACATGGACTGGGCACTTAGATGATCCATGTGCTGAAGAAGCATTGTGCCTTATTCTGTAAGTACTGTTTTGGCATAGGTCCCTAGGCTTATGTAAGGCTACTGAGCCACTGGGGTTATAGAACAACTCTACTTCTAAGGGACAGAGTCTAGTCCATTAAAGAGATATTCTTTGTGGAAAGGTGTATATATATATATATATATATATATATATATATATATATATATATATATATATATATCCTGCCAGTAGGTCCTTATTATGTTTTGGTGGCAGTTTAGGTCTCCAGAGTGGGTGCTGAAGGGGGACTTTGCTCAGGTGATGATTTAAACAACCATCATGATGAAAGAACTGTGGTACTGGTATTGTGGACCGTGTGAAGCAGGACTTGTGAAGAGTTCTGTTAGAAGTTCTCAGCGTCTATGGAGGGACACTAACTATGGATGAAATATTTGTATATCAGCTTGCAAATGAGCAGGACAGAGAGCTCAGCATCTGATAGCCAGCCAGCTATCAACTTATTGTAGTATAGAAGAGCTGTGCATAAATGTAAAGATTTTGTCTATAAGAATCATCACCTTTGACCTTTGCAATAGAAGGTCATCATTATGCCTGGAAGGTCATACTCTAGGATGGGTTGTAATACGTCTTTAGTGAAAGAAATCATATTTTTGTGTAACGAGTTAAGCAAACGTATAGTAGAACACAGGAAGATTTCAGTCTGGTGTTTTCTCTTTGCTAATTAAACCTTGAAGAATGGTCACACCTCAACCTCTATTACTAAAGGCAATATATAGTTTTGATATTTTGATTATTTTTACATACAATTTTCCATTTAGAAGTGAGGACTTCTGCAGCCTAGCCAGGGTCCTAAACATCACTAACTTTGTTTTGGTTAAGTTGATTTTAATTTGCTACACTGAGAGCCACTAAATACAAAACAGATCTCATGAGTGTACGTTCTTTATGATGTCAGAGGAATGGTCTGGGCAGACCAGAACCATATCATTATTATACATGAATATTTCTATTTTCCTTTTTTTTCTGATGACTATACTAAAAAAATGTTGAAAATATAGGAGTATTAACTACAATGTTCATGCTTCTTTCTTTTCTTTTTTTTTTTTTTTCATTTGCTAACCTTTATTCCAGGCTGACCCAGCAGCCCTGTCTGCTTCATTGACTTACTCAGAGTTAAACAGTTTGGAAACAGAACTTGAGGGATGGAATCAACCTGAATCATATATATTAAAGCTTAAAAGCAGCAAATACCTTTATTTTCTGAACTAAACTCAGAGTATTGTTGAACGCTTATCGTCTTCATTCATCAAGGTTAAAAAGCTCTTAGATAAATACATCAGTGACATCTTTCTAACTTTATATTTCAAACAAAAGCATAGTCATTAGTCCAACTTGCTGAGTAAAGTAAAAGTATATTTATTGCAAATAGTGTGTCATCCTAAGAGTGATGATGTCAGAGATGTATAATGATATGAATAAGGGTATATTTATTGCAAATACTATGTCATCCTAAGAGTGAGGATGTCAGAGATGTTAAAGATAAAAATAAGGGTATATCTATTGCAAATACTGTGTCATCCTAAGAGTAATGATGTCAGAGATGTATAATGATATGAATGGCCTTCAGAACTCTGTGGTGGTACTGTTGCACTTGTTTAAAATTTATTGTCTGGAATATTGGCAGGATTTGGCACAAGTAAAGATAAACCATAAACAAGTGGGAAACTAGATAGTCTGGGCAGAAACTACAGTGTCAAAGAAGCTAAAACCCAGAAACCACACGTGTTACATGATTACTGAAGCAGTATGAACATCTGAAAAGAAAAGGCAATGATCTTGAGAATCATTTCAGAGATGTTATGTATGGAGTACCAAAGAAGTTGAAAAGCGGGATGAAATGTAAAGGCCATGATAATAAAAAGAGAGAAAAAAAAAACATCCTAGATAATATGGTAAAATCCACAATCTGAAGACACAGTATACCAAAGGAGCACACAGAGGGATAGGACTTAGGTTCATAGGTTCATACTAGGCTATCTGCCCGAGGGCATTTATAAGCCTAGCCCATAGTTTTGTGGCTTACGCCACCCCTTTAGTTTGGAGAAACTATGCCCATTATTTTGCTGTGCCTCTGTCGAGCAGTGACACTGAGGTAACCCCTGGGGTGTATCTGCGATCTCCCATCCATTGGTTAAGATTCCTCTTGAACAAGGCCAGCGAGGTGCTCTGCCTCACATAAACTGGGATTTTGTTCCACAGCATAGGGAGTCTTTGGGTGATGAATCTATCCCTCCAGCACGTCCAATTAATAACCGTGTCGAGGTTTAAGTCTCCCGCCCTTGTGGCTCTGGGGGATCTAGATTTTTGAGATGAAGCATGTTCATCAAATCTGGGTTTGACATGGCCTTGTATGTCAGGCATAGGTCACCTCTGAGCAAGCGGTAAGCAACTGAATATAACTGGAGTTCTTTCAGTCGGGCAGCATAAGACAGATTTTGAGACCCTTTATCCTTTTGGTGAGGAACTTTTGTGGCCTCTCCAGCTGCTGCAAGTGTCGGGTCAGATACATTCGAATGGGGAATTGTACTTGATCATTGGTCTGATGAGTGATGAGTATAGGGAGACTATGACTTCCCTTGATCTAGATGTGAATCCCTTCATGATAAGGTGGGCAATGTAGAAGGTCTTCCTAACTACTTTAGCAATATGAGTGTCGAATGAAAGGCTACTGTCAACCTGGGTTCCCAGGTCCCTAATAACTTCTTCTGTGTTCAGGGGATTGCCACCTATATGGTAGCTAGGGTAACCTTATTTTTCCCGAAGGGTATGACTATGCATTTCTTGGCATTTAACTTTAGGCCATGGCTCTGGCACCAGTTATCCGTTTCTGTGAGACCCTTCTGAAGGATATCTGTGTCGGATGTGTTTTCAACTATGGCCCAGTTTGCAGTCATCTGCAAACTTTGTCAGCCATAACCCTTCTGTGTTTGCTTGTACTTCAGAAAAGTAGATGCCAAACAAGAGTGGGCCCAGGACTGAGCCCTGTGGGACACCACTTGTGACAGGCTTTGAGTCTGACATGGCGCCAGCAACTCTGACCCTGTGGGTTCTGTCACTCAGCCAGTTTGCAACCCATCTTGTAATGTATGGGTTTACATTTAAGTTGATGAGTTTTTCAATGATACCCGAGTGAGGTATTGTATCAAAAGCCTTCGCCAGGTCTAGGTAGGCTGTATGGACTGCCTTTCCTCATCAATGGCCTTGGTGACTGTTTGAAAAAGTCAACCAAGTTTAGAAGGCATGATCTGCCTTTGACAAAGCCAAACTGGGTTGGATCCAAAGTCTGCAAGTTCCTATGTCTTTATTTATGAGATCCATTATGATCCTCTCCATGGCTTTGCAGATAAGGCTTGTCAAGCTAATGGGATGGTAATTTCCAGGGTCGGTGGAGGCACCGCCTTTGTGGAGTGGGACCACAGTGGCTGTGCGCCACTCCTGGGTATGTATCCGGAGGTGAGACTAAGATTAAACAGCTGTCCTAACTGTGGGTTTAATTCCTCATTGAGTTCATGGAGCACACAGCCGGGGACACCATCAGGTCCCATGGATGCTGTGTTCTTTGCCTTGGAGAGAGCAGTTCTCACCTGGGCGTTAGAGATGTTTGGGGGGCTACAATCATTTGGTATAGATATCTCTCCTTTAGGGGAGGGGAGAAGTTTGCACTGAACCTGTCAGCCAGTATGTTGGCAATGTCTGTAGGATCAGTAATCTTCACATCATTTTGAACTAATTCTGAGCATATCTGGGAGTTTCCTCCTAGGTTTCTGACATAGCTAAAGAATGCCTTATGGTTGTCTTTAGAGTCCTTAGCTATTTTTTCTCAAAATTAGCTTTGGATGATTTTATGAGAGCTCTTAGCTTTTTACTTATAGTGATCAGTGGTGTCTTACCTTTTAAGGATTTTGCTCTATCTTGTAGTAGCTTTCTCCTTTTGTTGTAGAGTTTGTTTATGGCTGGGGTCCACCAGACTGGACGCTTGCCTTTGGTACAAAGAGTCTTTGTTTTGCTTGGGATTGCCTGATCCATGCAGCCCTGCAGGTGCTGGTAGAAGGCATTTGTAAGTGATTCAGCGGTTTGAGTAATGTTAACCGCTGGCTCAGGGGCCTTAAAGGAGACCACACTAGTCTTTAGAAGTGTGAAGTTGGCTTTCGAGAAGTTCTTTACTGTGGTCTTTTTCATTACGGGTGGGGGCGGGATGAGGACCTCCAATGAGATTAGTTTGTGATCAGATCTCAACAGTGAGGGGTATACTTCCAGCGTTGAACATTGTGCTCCCATGTTCATGATGATGAGATCAAGTATGTTTTCTCCTCTTGTGGGGATGGTGACTAGTTGTTCCATGGCATTTGAGTTTATGAATTCCAGGAACTTTTGGGCTAGAGTGTTTGGGCTTGAGTAGTGTTCCCAGTCTATATTAGGGTAGTTGAAGTCACCTAGTATGATGGTGTTCGGAGATACATTTATCCCCTCCAGTGTTTTCAGGAAGGCCATATGAGGTTCCTGAGTTTGCGATGGTGGCCTGTAACATGCTACAAATTGCAGAGCAGTCTTGCCTATGGTTAATTGCACCTGGATGGTTTCCGATGCATCGTGCGATGCCACCAATCTTGAGGTGTGGGTGTCCTTGATGAATATGGATACCCCTCCTCCTTTCTTGGTATTGTCCGGGTTTTGGGGCCGGAACGCATGATATGAGGTAAAACCTGATAGTGCTGGGGTGCTCTCAGGAGCCTTGAACCAGGTTTCTGTCACAGCACAGACATCGATGTTCTCCATACTGAGAAGGGCCTCGAGTGCGTGCATCTTGAGGTTGAGACTTCTGGCATTGAGCAGCATTACCCTTAGTTTTTTTTCTTTGTTTTGTTCTAGGGTGGTAGGTTTAGAATTTGAGCCTTGCCTAAAAAGGCACTATGGGGGTGGCAAGAGCCTTTGCCAAAATCCGGAATCCCAGGGGTGACAAGTGCAAGCCGTCCCTTGCGAAGCAGATCCAGCATGTCATCCCAGGCAGACAGACATTGGATCCCCTATGAATGACACCAGAGTTTAAGCCAATTGTTAAAGCTGATCATCTTATCTCTGTATTGTGGCATCATTCTTGGTGAAGGTAGGATACTGCTCAAGGTCAGGGTCATACCTGCTTGGGCTACATAATCAGAGAGCTCCTCTGTGTCTCTTTTCATGTAGTCCAAGGAGGTACGTCTCAGGTCGTTAACACCAGCGTGGACAATGATTGAGTCGTACTTGTACCTGCTGTTGAGAGACCTGAGTGCATGCATTATGTGGCGGATTCTAGCACCCGACAGGCAGCTTACTGTGACCTTCTCCTTACTCAGTCTAGTGAGCGGGACGTCAGTGTGTCTGACTATGGAGTCACCAATGACTAGTGTGTCTGGCATTGTGTTTGGCCTTAAGGGCTGTGACTGCTTGACACTCTGACTGTGTGGTCTATGTGTTGCAGGTGTTGTGTTCTGAGGTGGTAGTTGTTTGGGTGTCTGCTTTGGTGGCCTCTGCTGTTTTGGTAGATTTTTGATCAGAGCCTCCAGTATGTCTTTGTGTGTTTATGTGTATGATTTGAGGTTGTGATGGTATTATGTGAGACTGGGTCTATAGTGTGTGTGGTTACCTTCTCCTCCTGTCTGGTCATGCCAGTCCTATGTTGAGAGAGCTCAGCCTCCAGTTTGGCCGTATAGTTGCATCTCTCGCATGTATTTGTGTTTTGTGGGAGGAGGAGAGGGTTGTCTGTGTACATGAGGCAATTGTAACATTGCCTCAATATTCCCAGGTTCACCAGCTGAGCAGGAGAGGACATTAGCAACTGATCCCTCGACATGCTAGAAGGAATAGACAGAAAAACTTAAGAAAAGGTTCTGGGGATGTGGGTGACCGAGAAATGGGGTTTGCTTTTTGGGGTACTTTCTATAACAAGAGTGCTGTATCGAGGTGATAAGTACTGTAGGAGCAAGTGCTTAGCTATACAGATAGAGAATAGTCTACTTGGGAGTCAAGTAGAGATAATTTATAGTTGTAGGATACACTAAATAGAACAGTAGTATACTTTGAGGAAGGTAGTTTTAAGGGAAAATTTGAAGAGTGGACTTTACGTAGCCCTAATAGTTTAAATCTGATTAACCGGTGCTGCCCTAGTGTGCACGGTAGCAGCTCAGCTAAATAGCTAACGCTGCTTTATAGCAGGGGCTGGAAAAACAGGAAATGACCCAAAATGGCCGGCCAATTACTAGTTGCTGCTTCTAACCACTCCTCTGAGGACAAACAAGCAGCTCAGTACTCCCCACTCCCACTGGTGAGTAAAGAAACTCACTCTGGCCACACAAGAAAATGGAGGAACACAGAAACCAAATACAAAGCCCAGGGATCAGGAAAATCTGATCACTGGAACAACTAGCTAGGAAAGTTTAGGAAAGGAGAAATACTTTTTTGTTTTTTTTTTTGCAAACAGAAAAAATGCAGTAAATGCTTTGTTTTCGACTAAATTGCTATCAAAGGCTGGTACACTTGAGTGTATTAGCCTGTTTGTTACTTTTAAGCAATACTTTAGCCCACAAGTGCAATCAACAATATAAGCTCACAAAAACAGGAAAATAAGGTAATAAAACAGTAATATAGGCACAAACAGTAGTCGAAAAGCTCAAAAGATCGAAAAATGCAAACTAAAAAGTTTAAAAATACTTATGATCAAGAAAGTTGCTTTTTCTGCTCTCTGCTGGCTTAGGAACTCTGCAGGGGACCACGAGGAGCTATGCCTAGTTCTCTAATGCCAGAAAAGCCTGCCAAAGCGTGCTTTATAGCAGGGGGCTGGAAAAACAGGAAATGACACAAAATGGCCAATTACTAGTTGCTGCTTCTAACCACTTCTCTGAGGACAAACAAGCAGCTCAGTACTCCCCACTCCCACTGGTGAGTAAAGAAACTACCTCTGGCCACACAAGAAAATGGAGGAACACAGAAACCAAATACAAAGCCCAGGGATCAGCAAAATCTGATCACTGGAACAACTAACTAGGAAAGTTTAGGAAAGGAGAAATATTTTTTGTTTTTGTTTTTGCAAACAGACAGAAAAAATGCAGTAAATGCTTTGTTTTCGACTAAATTGCTATCAAAGGCTGGTACACTTGAGTGTATTAGCCTGTTTGTTACAAGCAATACGTTAGCCCACAAGTGCAATCAACAATATAAGCTCACAAAAACAGGAAAATAAGGTAATAAAACAGTAATATAGGCACAAACAGTAGTCGAAAAGCTCAAAAGATCGAAAAATGCAAACTAAAAAGTTTAAAAATACTTATGATCAAGAAAGTTGCTTTTTCTGCTCTCTGCTGGCTTAGGAACTCTGCAGGGGACCACGAGGAGCTATGCCTAGTTCTCTAATGCCAGAAAAGCCTGCCAAAGCGTGCTTTATAGCAGGGGCTGGAAAAACAGGAAATGACCCAAAATGGCCGACGAATTACTAGTTGCTGCTTCTAACCACTCCTCTGAGGACAAACAAGCAGCTCAGTACTCCCCACTCCCACTGGTGAGCAAAGAAACTACCTCTGGGCACACAAGAAAATGGAGGAACACAGAAACCAAATACAAAGCCCAGGGATCAGCAAAATCTGATCACTGGAACAACTAGCTAGGAAAGTTTAGGAAAGGAGAAATATTTTTTGTTTTTTTTTTGCAAACAGACAGAAAAAATGCAGTAAATGCTTTGTTTTCGACTAAATTGCTATCAAAGGCTGGTACACTTGAGTGTATTAGCCTGTTTGTTACTTTTAAGCAATACTTTAGCCCACAAGTGCAATCAACAATATAAGCTCACAAAAACAGGAAAATAAGGTAATAAAACAGTAATATAGGCACAAACAGTAGTCGAAAATCTCAAAAGATCGAGAAATGCAAACTAAAAAGTTTAAAAAATACTTATGATAAAGAAAGTTGCTTTTTCTGCTCTCTGCTGGCTTAGGAACTCTGCAGGGGACCACGAGGAGCTATGCCTAGTTCTCTAATGCCAGAAAAGCCTGTCAAAGCGTGCTTTATAGCAGGGGGCTGGAAAAAACAGGAAATGACCCAAAATGGCCGACAAATTACTAGTTGCTGCTTCTAACCATTCCTCTGAGGACAAACAAGCAGCTCAGTACTCCCCACTCCCACTGGTGAGTAAAGAAACTACCTCTGGCCACACAAGAAAATGGAGGAACACAGAAACCAAATACAAAGCCCAGGGATCAGCAAAATCTGATCACTGGAACAACTAGCTAGGAAAGTTTAGGAAAGGAGAAATATTTTTTTGTTTTTTTTGCAAACAGACAGAAAAAATGCAGTAAATGCTTTGTTTTCGACTAAATTGCTATCAAAGGCTGGTACACTTGAGTGTATTAGCCTGAAGCAAGATCTTGCCAGTAGGCCCTGTTGCATAATATTTTGCCTTGAGTGATTTGCATAAGACAATAATGCTGTTATTATTATTATTATTGCTGTAAATAAATGAAGTAGCATTTGAAAAAGTTTAATAAATCCTGCCAGTTTGGCACAAAGGCCATCAAGCTATTATTTATATTTTAATTTTTGTTGTGCTGTATGACATGGCTTTAGATAATGCATCTCCAAGTCTGGATCTGTAAAGGATATTAAGGAATTTGAATAGAAAAAGTTCATAAAGAGATGCTTCCTGGCGATTGTGGATTTAGTGTGGATCATGCTGCTCCGAACTCAAATCTTAAATAGCTATACAAATGTTTTGGGCAATGTTAACTCTGTTTTCAAATCTGACAGTAGTGTTACGGTTGCAAACTTGGATATTAATTTAATTTATATGGTTCAGTATGTTATCAGATTTAAAATGTTAATATGAATGCTTTTTTCTTTCTATCTTTCTTTCTTTTTTATTCATTGCTTGTTGTACTATCTCCACTTTTAAGTCTGATTATAGTGCTGTCTTTTGAGGAAGAAAAATAAACATACTTCTGAAATTTGCTGGGGACACTAGTCTCCATTTTCTGGTGAAATATAATGGAAACTGGAAGAGATGATAGATAGGTAGACAGAACTGATAGAGCTATTTCTAGCTGGATTAAATACTAAAGTCTTGTTTGAAATATATTGAATAGCAGACTATAAAAAGCATTTCTTGGTCCTACAAAAGCAACATGTAAACAAAATTAAGGTAATTCTACTGGCATTTCTGAGTTAAACCTAGAATTGTTTTAAAAGTATATAGGTCTTTGAAAAAAGGAAGTGAACGATTTTGCAGATAATAGGTTCTTATTAGCACCCTCACTTAAAAGGTAATTATCAGTGGTTAGATCTATCACATGATGCTATTCAGAAGTTTAGCTTTATACAGTAATTAGAAAAGTAATGCGTCATAATCCATAAACATTTAAGCCAGACAGAAAACACTATAAAGCATATGCATATATGAGTATGTTACTTAAATATCTAAATGTTTAATCTAAAATATATTTGATCCAAAACACATTTAATTGAATCAGATTTCATAAAAATTTCATAAGCAGCAAATACTCTTCTAAAAGTTTCACTTCCTTTACCTTCCTTACATAAATATACAAACTCTGTAGTCAAACAGCTGCGGAGAAAAGACACACCATCAGCAGCCATGGGGTTATTGATTCTCTAAGGAGCATTTTAGAGCTTTCTTCCAACCTTTTGATCCAGTGATGGCCTGAACAAAAACAGTACATATGGAAATTCAGTACTGCTCTTTCATTTCAAGGGAGCAATAAGTGTATCCATGTTTTAATGTTTTAAATGACCAAACACCAGTCCACAATAAATTGATTAGACAAATGTTTATTAAGTTGCATATATCACATCTAGAAATAATGCCTGGCCCCTAACTCCCACCTCAGTACAGATTCACTTTCTGCATATCCCCCACTGATGTTAAATTGGGATTAAAATCAAGGTATAAATGCCCACAGTCATATTTCACACGCCTGCAGCTGTCATATTTATATACAGCGTGCCACCCCTCCCCCACTCCACCCAACACAGCCAACTTCTGTGTACCCTTCTGAGATCAGACTGGGGTAAACTGAAAAACAAATACAACATAACATAGTTGCTGTCAGACCTATATAAAAAGCACACATATTTATTCTCTGCAAAAAACAATCACCTGAATATGTGTCAGATGTTTGAGTGTGAGGAAAATAAAAAAATAAATGATTACAATAATATTTCCAATGTGCTACTGCTAGAGACAGTGCAATGCACCTATATAAGCTATGCGGACCCTCTGTTCACCACTGGGAAGCATGTAAGGAAAGTTAAATAAGTAATGACCACACTGTACACAGCCCAACACAAGATTTAGTAACATCTGAGGTTTGGGAGGAATGTTAAAGAATTAAAAACATTGCCCCAGCTCCCGCTGAACTTCCCACAATGACAGAGACGTTCTGTGTACACCTAAGAGTAGGGCAGGTTTTAGACTAGGTGGGGTTCATGGAAGAGGTGATTACTAAGTCTGTGTCAAAATCCAATTATACAGCCTTAGTGTGTGGGGGCCCCCCAAGAAGTACTGAAGGTATGAGTATTCTGAGATGCATTTATGTCTTATTTTTTGTTTCTTTTTGAGAGATGACTATAAAACTGAGCAAGTGATAAAAGTGTCATTTACTTTCATCCAGACAACCAACACCAAGCAGCTATAGCCACTTCTATATACAATTCAGATGTCTTATCCTAATAAAAACGGAAAACTGCTTAATGAATTTCACCTTTGTTCCAAAGTTGCCACACATTAAAATATTGCATGTTGCTTTAAATAATCACTTTAGTTCTGCAAAACCAAAATAATAAGCAAACAGCAGCAGGCAGCTAGTCATTTTCCTCCACAGAAGATGGCTACAGTAATTATACCTACTCTTATCTGTGCAGCTCAGGTGTTCTTATCTGTGCAGATCAGGTGTTCTTATCAGTGCAGATCAGATGTTATCTGTGAATATCAGGTGTTCTTATCTGTGCATATCAGATATTCTTATCTGTGCATATCAAGTGTTCTTATCTGTGCAGATCAGGTGTTGTTATCAGTGCAGATCAGGTGTTCTTAGTGCAGATTAGATGTTATCTGTGCAGATCAGGTTTTCTTATCTGTACAGATCAGGTGTTCTTATCAGTGCAGATCAGATGTTATCTGTGCAGATCAGGTTTTCTTATCTGTGCATATCAGATATTCTTATCTGTGCAGATCAGGTGCTCTTATCTGTGCAGCTCAGATGTTCTTATCTGTGCAGATCAGATGTTATTTGTGCAGATCAGGTTTTCTTATCTGTGCAGATCAGATGTTCTTATCAGTGCAGATCAGATGTTATCTGTGAATATCAGGTGTTCTTATCTGTGCATTTCAAGTGTTCGTATCTGTGCAGATCAGGTGTTCTTATCTGTGCAGATCAGGTGTTTTTACCTGTGCAGATCAGGTGTTATCTGTGCAGATCAGATGTTATCTGTGCCTATCAGGTGCCCTTATCTGTGCAGATCAGATGTTATCTGTGTGTACCAGGTGCTCTTATCTGTGCAGATCAGGTGTTCTTATTTGTGCAGATCAGTTGCTGTTGTCTGTGCAGATCAGGTGTTCTTATCTGCGCAGATCAGGTGGTCTTATCTGTGCAGATCAGGTAATCTTATCTGTGCGGATCAGGTGTTGTTATCTCTGCAGATCAGGTGCTCTTATCTGTGCATATCAGGTGCTCTTATCTGTGGAGATCAGGTGCTCTTATCTCTGCAGATCAGATGTTGTCTGTGCATATCAGATGATCTTATCTGTGCAGATCAGGTGCTCTTATCTCTGCAGATCAGGTGTTCTTATCTGTGCAGATCAGGTGTTCTTATCTGTGCAGATAAAATGTTATATGTGCAGATCAGGTGCTCTTATTTGTGCAGATCAGGTGTTCTTATCTGTGCAGATCAGTTGTTCTTATCTGTGCAAATCAGGTGCTTTTATCTGTGCAGATCAGATATTCTTATCTGTGCAGATCAGGTGCTCTTATCTGTGCAGATCAGGTGTTCTTATCTGTGCAGATCAGGTGTTCTTAGTGCAGATCAGATATCTGTGCAGATCAGGTTTTCTTATCTGTGCAGATCAGATGTTCTTATCAGTGCAGATCAGATGTTATCTGTGAATATCAGGTGTTCTTATCTGTGCATATCAGATATTCTTATCTGTGCAGATCAGGTTCTCTTATCTGTGCAGCTCAGATGTTCTTCTCTGTGCAGATCAGATGCTATCTGTGCATATCAGATGTTCTTATCTGTGCAGATCAGGTGTTCTTATCTGTGAAGATCAGATATTCATATCTGTGCAGATCAGGTGCTCTTATCTGTGCAGCTCAGATGTTCTTCTCTGTGCAGATCAGATGCTATCTGTGCATATCAGGTGTTCTTATCTATGCAGATCAGGTGTTCTTATCTGTGAAGATCAGGTGTTCTTATCTGTGCAGATCAGATGTTATCTGTGCATATCATGTGCTCTTATATGTGCAGATCAGGTGTTCTTATCTGTGCAGATCAGGTGCTCTTATCTGTGCAGATCAGGTGCTCTTATCTGTGCATTTCAAGTGTTCTTATCTGTTCAGATCAGGTGTTCTTATCTGTGCATATCAGGTGTTCTTATCTGTGCAGATCAGGTATTCTTATTTGTGCATACCAGGTGTTGTTATCTGCGCAGATCAGGTGTTCTTACCTGTGCATGTCAGGTGTCCAGTGAAGCAGTTCATCTTACTTCTCATAAATGCACAGAAGTCCTACTTTGCCAGACATTGACTGTTTAAACTGTGCAATGTCAAGAGGGTCAGATACTTTCATACCACTTACCCCCAACAGTTAGAGCCATGATGTCTGATAGCCATATGATATTATTTTACCTCCACTGCCCACACAAAGAAGTTACCACACATTAACGTAGTCCAATCTAAAGTTCTCCAGACAAATCACAAAGCCAGATTAATATTGCCAAAAATATCTTGTTGATCACTGCCAGCATAATTGCAAAAATAGCAATGATATTTATTTAATTACTCCAGTCCTCTCATCTCAACTGTCTGCACAACTCACAAAGCTAGAAATATTATCCAAAATACCTGCCTGATTCCTGTAAAAATTGTAATAACATGCATTTTTCCATGCCATTCTCCTCATCTCAACTCTCTCCATAAGTCACAAAGTCTGAAATATTGCCCCAAAAAATATCTGGTTGATCACTGCCAACATTATTGTAAAAACTGCAATAACATTCATCTCACCACACCATTACTCTTGTCTCATCTCCACACAAATCACAAAGTCTGAAATATTGCTCCAAAAATATCTTGTTAATCACTGCCAGCATTGAAGTAAAAGTTGTACTAAAGTTCTCACACCTACACTGTGCCATTCCCGCCTAATCTGTCACTATACAAATAACAGTGGGTGGAAAAAGAGACTTCAGCCTGAAGCAGCTTCAGACCTGTATTTGAGCACTGTCTCCTGAAGCACTCTGTCTACCATGGGTACATTTTTTTCCTGTAGGAGCAAATCATTTATTTATTTATTAATTAAAGCAAAGAAATGTTGCTCAAATAAATAGATTAAATGTGTTTTAGATTAAAATGTTAAATGTTTGTGATTAGATGAAATTAGCCATAGATCAAAAGTATCACAGCCATGTATATTTGCAAACTATTGCCAATTTTGTACTTATTCATGTACATAATTAAATTCTGATAAGAAAACAAATACCAGAAAGTGCAAGTCAGTATGAGATAATGAACAATAAAAAAAAGACGACAGAATCAGTCTGGCCACTGTTGATAAGACTAAAACAGATTTGTTCATGGTTTATAGCCTGGCAGTTTTGAGCTTTCTAAATCCTCAGGTTTTATTCCCATATTCCTGCTTGTGCAGACACATCACACCTTCTCCCTTATGTTGCTTATTGGCCATACTACAGAAAACCATAGGTAAAAATATGGATGAAATCAGAGTTTCACTCTTTTCTGAATATTATCAATATTAAATGAAGAAATCAGAGTTTCACTTTTTGCAGGATTTTATCAATATTCAGTCCATTGTTTGTGGTGAAGAAATAACTGTGTTAAAATATACTACTAAAATGATAGAACTTTTGGTTTAAGATGGGACAACTTATTGATAAATATAATTCTTGTATTCTGAATATACAACTATTATCCTTTTTCATAATTTGTGACATATATAAATATTAGATATGTACTTCTAATGTTTGTATAATTATCATTATACGTAACTATTGACACTTACATGTTTTGTATAGTTTGGCTGTATAAAGTTGTCAGAATTTTATATCTTTATTTTCTATCAGTAAATAATGCTGTCTTTCCCTATTGTAGACTCACCAGTATATTAATAGTTAAATAATTAGAATATAACAAGATTTGTTTAAACAATAATTCAACAGTTTTTATTGATGTTACATTTCACTGTATTGTAATAAAACTTTAATACATATTTTTAATACCTTTATTGAATTATCACTTAAGACACAGGTAAACATTTATATAAAAGAAAACAAGCCATATTAACATATTCCCAGTTGCAAACATTATACATCGCAAATATTCTTTTGTATAATTATCACCAAGCCAGCATTACATAAATTGATCAATTCCTGCCTTCCGTTAAACCTCAATCATCCTCCAAAACATTATTCTGCATGGATTCTTCCGACAATTTCTGTTTTTTTCTATGTCTACAACTTCACCTCTGGTTGATAAAAATATGCCTGACCTGTATATAAAATTAAAGGAACTAAAAGCATTTTCACTCCTTGTACCTTGCTATCTATATTAAAAAACAAGAGGTTCCAGTTTCTCAGTTTTTGTATTATCTTTTGTTTAGTCTCCTCTCACATATCCTGAGCTGACATAACATAATCCCTTTTAATCCATAGTCCTAAGTACTTCATGCTATTGTTTCCCCATAAATATGAGTATTGCTGAACCAGTTTATGTGTGGGTTCATAGTTTATAGCCCTAGTTTTATCTTCATTAATTTTATATACCGAAGAGAATTGAAACTGTCTTAAAATGTTCCGCAACACTGAAATGTCCTTTTTTTGTTTTATCAGTTACAAAATAATATTGTCTGCAAATAAAGCAAACTTTTCTTGATTACTATACCAAATGAGTCCCTTATTTTCTTCACCAGTGGCTTTAAAATAATGTAAATAAAGGAGAAAGAGGACACCCCTTGCCTGGTTTGTTTATTCAAATACAGTGTATCAGGCAGGCACCATCCCACTTAAGCTTTTGCTTCTGATCCATCATTTATCTTCCTAATTAACCATATTCTTATATCAGGAAATGCAAATGCTTCTATTGTCCTACTCATAAAATCCAAGCTTACTCTGTAGAATGCTTTCTCAACATCAAGACACCTAACAACTGTGGTGTTTTCTTATATTCTGCTCCCGTCTGGATCATCATTGTTCTATTAATGTTGTCAAATGTTTGACTCCCCGCTAAAGAAAGAAGTAGAAGTCCACAAAAAAAATTACAAAAAAATGGTAGCCCCAAAAAGAGCCATAAAGATGATAGAGTGGACTATTGAGGATAAAGAAATGATGCATTCTTACTATTATGCAAGAAGGCTAAAATTTCCAAACAGAAGATATACAAAAAGATTAAGAGAGGTATTAGAAGAAACAAAAATACTTGAACAAGAAAAACTTTCAGAAGTTTCAAATAAAAATTAGTGTTTATTAATACAACAGATTTATGAAAAACATATAGACAAAGAAACCTTGGGCTGTTTGGAAAAAGAAATGACTGAGGAAGTGTGAAAATATAAAGAACAAAATCCAAAGGTTTTTGAAAGGTATAAAAAAGAAATAAGGGCATAGGAAAGAAAGAAAGAATGAGATCTGATATGGTGAAATATTTATGCAAAGGCGAAAGCCATATTAATCAATACAACAAAAAAGCCACAAAGATATTCAAAGAGAAATACATGCAAATCCATCCAGATATGGAAAATTTCACAATACAAAAAATAAGAACACAGAGGGAATGTAGAACAGAAGATTAGTAAAGTAGAAGTTGAAGTTATGGAATACCTATGAATTGAAGGATTTAGTGTTGAAAGTCTAACACATGTTACAGCACAGCATGATGGAACAATGAGTCCTCCAAGTAAAGAGAAAAAGGAGGATCAGGAGACATCTGAAGAAGAAATATGGACATGGGAAAGAGAAAGATTTAATATGGTGCAATATTTATGCAAAGGAGAAAGCAGAACTAATCAGTACAAAATTGGCAGCACCATAGATATTTGAAGTGAAATATAGGTAAAGACATCCTGATATGGAAAATTTTACAGGCAAAAAACTTGAAGATAAAGAGGAAAAGTAGAAAAGAGGATTAGTAATAGCAAAGTTAAAGAAGCATAAATTGAACTTATGGATTACCTGTGAAGTGAAGAATTTAGCATAAAAAATCTAACTCTGATAACATCACAGCAGAATAGAGCAATGGATCCTGACAGGAGAAACCAATGGCGTGGGAAGCATCTGAACAGTTGCTATATGAAGATACTTTGGAGCCTTCAGGAGGTAACCAGTACAAAAGTTCAGTTGGAGTTGTACAGCAAGGGAAGGAATAGGAAACTGTAGCAACTCTAATGCTGTTAGTGTTGTCGAGTGTTAGGCCAGTGAGTTCCCATATGAAAGAGCAATGGATGACACAGAGTGAAGCTGAAGAGAATATGGCACAAGAAGATTTAATGGAAATAGAAGAAAATTATGTAAGGGAAGAATTGTTTGATTTAATACAAATGGATAGATATATTAAGATCAATGAAAGAAACAGACTACAGAAAGTCAATACAACCCAAAATATTAGAAGTTTAATAAAACAAATGAACAGAGTAATCAAGACTGTTCATAGAAATTCATGCAATATAACAAAATTAGATAGGATATATTATTACTGTGCAGCTAAATTAATAACAAAGTCCTACCACAAAAACACAGGGCAGAAAGGGAAAGGAAGGTGAGAAATCAAATCCATCGTGGAAGTATTGAATACATAAAACTTTAGAGCAATTAAGAAGTGTCACTGTTAGATGAGCACAGAAGAGGGAATAGATCAACAAAAATTTTCAGAAAAATAGACATGATAAAAAGCAATGCACAGTATCAGAACAGACCAGGATCAATCATACACTATTGCAAATAATAAATTAGAGATATCAGCACAGGCAGAAAAACTTACAAGATATGCAGATAAATTTGAAGGAAAATTACAAAATAAGCAATTTATTGATGACCCAAAAAATGTTATAGAGAATTGGGAAACAGAAAAAGAACCTGAAATACCACCAAAAAGAGAAGAATCGGATACATTTTGGAGAAATATTTATGAAACTCCTGTTGAACATAACAAAGATGCTGAGTGGATAGAAGTAAAAGAAAGAATAAGAAGTTCAAATGAACACTGTATAAAATGGGATGAAGTAACCACCAGAGAGATTGCAACAAAGTTAAGAAAAGGTCCTAGTTGGAAACCCCAGGCCCAGATGCAGTATGTAACTTCTGGCTAAAGGTATTAACATCTTTACATGAAGATTTAGCCATTAGTAAGAACTATTTATATGCACACCCTGAACAGATGCCAGTCTGGTTAACAACAGGAACAACAATACTTCTGCTTAAGAGTGAACCTGCAAGCTATCCTAAAAACTATAGACCAATGACTTGCCTTCCGACAATGTATAAACTATACACTGGAATAGATGCCAGTAGAGTTCATAGTCATTTATAAGAAAACTCAATCATGGTAGTACAACAAAGGATCATTAGTTGTTAAATCAAGTCATAATGGAGAACTGTAAAAAGGTGAATAATCTAAGTATGGTATGGCTAGACTACAAAAAAGAGTTTCAATAACTGGCTTAGTTTTTGGTGTCATTCCAAGGGGATCCAGTTTCTGTCTGCCTGGGAAGCCATGGTCGACAAATCTCACTGCTTTGCCAGAGATGGTTTTCACATGGCACGCCTAGGCTTTTGGCAGCTGACAAAGACTCTTGCATCCCCCATAGTGCCTTTTTTAGTCAAGGCCTCAAAAACATTGCTGACATGAAATTAACCAATCAGAACAAAATAAGGGTCATGCTGCTAAATGCTAGGAGCTCAAACCAAAAACTGCACTCCCTGGAAGCATTTCTATCACTAGAAGACGTAGATGTCTGTGCAGTCACAGAAACCTGGTTTAAGGCCACAGAGAGTACCCCGCCCCTGCAAGGCTACAAATGTCTTGCACACTTATAGACTGCAAAATGATCATGTGAAAACTGAAGGAGGCAGTGTTTTAATATATATTAAGAGATAAATTCACCTCAAGTCTAGTTAGACTGGACAATTCAATGGAGTTACTCCAGGTCCAGGTTACAGTGAGTAAGACCCCCATTCAAGTCCTAGCCAGTTATAGATCCCCCTCCATGGGTTACGATACCCATGAAGCCTACTTTAACCAAACTGAAGACAATCCAAATTTTACCGAACATACTGGTTACAGGGCATTTCAGTTATCTCACTGTCTACTGGGAAACCTATTCTAGCCCAATCCAGCTATGCTCTGGAGCAGATTGTCCATACCCCAACAAGAGGAACAAGCATTCTAGATCTGGTCCTCACCAACATGCCAAACAGGTGCTCTGCTGCAACTGTTGGACCCTCATTAGTTAAAACTGACCGCAAATCAGTCACCTTCAAACTGATACCAACACCAGAACTCAAAAAAGGGTGAAATCAGACAAATAACTTCACCAAGGCAAACTACACCCTCCTACATGAAAGTATAAATGCATTCCAAGCCCCAACCCAAGCTGAAAGTGGTAACTGTGCCAAAGCTTACACTAAAGCCCTGTACAATCACTTGTATAAGTGTATAAACTCTGCTGTACCAGATAGAATCAAAGCCAGAGCCCCACGTAAAATAAAGCTGCCATGGTGGACTTCCAGCATCTACAAACTCTACAATAAACACAAAATGCCGCTGTCCAAGAAAACAAAGACAAGAATCCAACAATGGAAAAGCACCCTCCTCAGCCTTAACAGGCAAATAAGACAACTTGTCAAATCCTCCAAAATCTCTTTTTAGAGAAACCTAGCAAGTACTGCCAAGAATAACCATAAGGCCTTTTACAGCTAACCTAAAGGGTAGGACCCATGCATGTGCAGAACATGTGGCCAACTGTATCACATACACTGACCCTGTATAAATAAGGACCCTGCTAGCGGATAGGTTTGGTGAAAATTTCACTCCCTTATCACCTCCTAACTTACAACAAAGTCCCCCCCCACACCTTACATATCTGAAGAGCAAGCCCTGAAAGCCCTGTTAAAGGCAAAGAACATGGTTTTTATGGGATCATACGACATCCCAGGCTGTCCACTAAACAGGCTAAAACATGAAATAGCATCACCACTAAGTACCCTTTTCAATCATAGCCTAACCACAGGTTTTGTTCCTGCAGAATGGAGAACAGCTACAGTTATTCCCTCCACAAAGGTGGCCTAGCAACAGACCCAGGAAATTACAGACCTATATGCCTGAACAGCTCATCTGTAAGGCCATGGAATGTATCATTATGTACTTCATAAATAAAGACATAGGTGACCTCCAAACCCTGGATTCTACCCAATTCAGCTTTGTGAAGGGCATATCCTGCCTGTTAAATCTGGTGGATTTCTTTGAAAGTGTGACCAAGTCCATTGATAAGGGCAAAATCTGTGCTCACAGCATATCACAACTTGGCAAAGGCTTTTTACACAATCCCACATTCAGGCATTACCAAAAAACTTAGCAAACTGAATGTAAGCCCCTTCATTGTAAGGTGGATTGCCAACTGGCTCACAAACTGGACACACAGTATCAAAGTGGGTAACTCCATATCAACCAGTAGACCTGTTACCAGCAGGGTGCCACAGGGGTCAGTGTTGGACCCCCTACTTTTTGATATATACTTCTTAGAGGTGCAGGTCACAACTACAGAGTTGTGACTGACCAAGTTTGCAGACATCTGCAAACTAGGTGCAATCATTGAATCACCCAATGGTGTCAGTATACTCCAGGGGGACTCACATAGACAAATGACTGGTGTGTTAGTCATGGTCTCAAACCTAATGCAAAGAAATGCATCATCATTCCCTTTGGCACAAACAATGTCCCTTCACACTATCAAATCAACAACAATATCCTAAGTACCCATGAAGTAATAAGGGACCTGGGATCACAGGTTGACTGCGACTTTAACTTTGACCACCATCTGTCTACCATTGTTCGGAAAGCTTTCCACGTAGCTCACTTGATTAGTAAAGGCCTTGAGAGCAAAAGAGGTTATAATCCCTCCTATACTTGGCACTTATTCGGCCCATAATTGAGTATAATGCCTCATTCAGTATGTACCGTACCAAGCACCTGCAGCAATTAGAGAGATTTCAGAGGTTTCCAACAAAGAAGATCAAGTGCCTCCAGCATGTGCCTTACACAGACCAACTAATGTCCATGTCACTATATTCCATATCATATAGACTTCTTAGGGGAGACTTATGCCTGGCCTACAGAGCAACCCAAGAAGGATGCTTCATGCTCATCAAATGATTTATAAAAAGCAATGCATACCAAGACTATATATTCCCTGTTCTGAGGGAGGTATGGGACTCCTTGAAATTGATTACATGTATATATCTGCAATCGCAAGACTGCATACATATCTGCTGACCTCACAACACCCAAATATAGTGAAAGTTTTAAAACATGAGGAGAATAAGTCTAAGATGACTTCCCTACTTAGTTTAGCAGATGGATATCTGTGTCAAACAGGAATGGAAATCAAACCAGAAGTAAATAAAAATCAGGTAGAAAGTGAATGTGCCAAAAAATAAAAGAAATAATTTAAGGTAAAGGATCAGATGAGAAGGCAAGAAATGTGGAAAATGCATAAATATAGTTGCAACTGCAGAAAAATCTTGGAACAACCTCATATTGATCAGGATCAAATGCAGGAATGGTTAAGGAGAGGTGAATATAAATCAGGACATTCTGTCTATCACAGGTGTGTCTATATTATATATTTGAAGCTTCAAAATTTCAAACCTCATATGTTCGACAACATATGAGCGAAACTTGAAACCTCGAATATATAATAAAAAAGGAAAAAAAAACTTACCTTAATTCTCTGAGCTCTTTAAGGAGCATGTATTTTTAAATTTGTAGGTTCCTGAATTTTTAAATGAATCATGTGGGGGTGTTTACTTGATGTCAGTGGCTGCTGGTAGTTATGACACTGGTATAAATGTTTGGGCATATTTGTAAAATGGTGTCTGAAGATGTTTGGTGATTTTAATCCTGATGAAAGCGCTTACCAGTAAATGGTATTTTAGTGGATTTTGCACCTGTGGTTCTCATCCTTTGGTGCTAATTTTTGCTCTTCTGGTTGGTGAAATTTAGTTTTTTTTTTCCTGGAACTGGAAACAGTTGTACATTTTGCTGCTGGTTGTGATATACTGATGACAGAAGGACTGTATACTGAAAGGCATAATAATATGGCAAGACTGTTGCATTGGGGATTGCGCAAGCATTATAATATTGAAGTAGCTGAAAACATTAGAAACATGAGCCACAAAGCATTATAACATGAACACATGGAAATAATGAAGTTTATATTACATGGATTACCCACTACCAACAGTTTAAAAAAATAGACGTGAGAAAAAACAGATGAAGTAGTCAGTGAAAAGAAGACAAAAGTAACATTGATTACTGAAATTGCTACACTCAGTGAGTGTGACTATAGTGCCTCACATACAAAGAGACACAAAGTCATAAAATACCAAGATTTGCAGGCAGAAATGTGGGAAATATGGAAGAAGCATACCCAGACAGTTCCAGTAGTAGGAGCAGCATGTCTTATAAAAATAAATTTACAATTGTACTTAGATATATTAACGATACATGTAACTTCATATGAACTGCAGACGTTACTGGACATTTTGTGTGTGCTGCTAAGAGTACTTCTGACTAACACCAAAGACTGAAGCAATACTAACTTCATGAACTTTAATCATACTTTGACTTAGTTGGGGTCCATTCTCGTCAAGCTATTAGAAACCCAAAAGACTCAGAGAAATTAAAAAGAGAGAATCCATAACTTCTGAAGAAATTTCAATCTTACCTAATGACTCTCAAATAATTTCTACTGCCCATTGCTTAAATTCCTCTCTTTTTAACAGATAGGTAGGGAAGCACCAGTGTCTCATTTTTACTTCATTACCCTGCATTTTTATCTTAGTTGTTATTGGTGCTTGATCTTAAACAATTATTGAGTATGTGTCAAAACTTTTGATTAAATGCACATATTCTTGTGAAATATAATTTCTGTCTAATCTAGTGCAACTATTGTCCACTGGAGAAAAAAAATTAAATGTTCTTGACTTTTGCTACTGAATTCACATCTTCCATACCAAATATTTTCATACATTTCTTTATAAAGCTACCCTTTTTTGCTATATTTTTCCTTACTAGGTCCTTGTGATACATCCTAACTGTTGAAAATTAAGTTTAGCCCCCACCTATAAGTAATATTTCATGCTGAAGGCTGATTATTTCTCACAAATTTTCTTAAGCTCTTTTGCAGCAGTTTTAGATTTTTATTTTATTTTAATTTTAATTTTACATTTGTTGACCGGGATAGTCTGACTGGATGCATGTCCATTTTCAGCGGAGGCCCGGGGAGAAAAGCTCCAAGGGTAAGCAGATACAGCATTACATAATACCAACATTACATATTACAAACAGATTATTTACGGAGATTACATAAGTAAGCAAGTTAAACAAGTTCCACAGGTTAAAGTTAGTCCTGAGCACAAGTCAGGATTAAATTAAATTACACAGTAAACTGGTTAACAGATTTTTACACATTCGAGTTAGCCAGGCTTGATACATTGACATAGCCAGTTAAGTGACAAATGTTGTTTGAGTCTAGTTTTAAATTGACCTAAGGTGGAAAGTAAGGTAATATCAGCTGGAAGTGAGTTCCAGGATCTACTTACAGAGTTTGCAAAGAGAGAATCACCGGCTCTGTTATTAATTTTGCTAGTCTGAATTAGTAGTTTGTTAGAGAATTGAAGCGGTCTAGGATTATTATAGGGGGTGATAATATTTTTAAGTGCAGGAGTATTGTCCAGATTATAGAGGATTTTATAGGCCATAATCAGTTGGTTATACTGGATTAGGCTAGGTAGTTCAAGCCAACCAAGCTGATTTAGATTGATGCAATGATGTGTCCTAAAAGGCAGCCCAGTGGCAAACCTGGCAATGGTGGTTGTAACAAATTGAGAGTTTGTCAAGGACAGCCTTGTTCAAATTCGAGAGTAGAGGGGATGCATACAGAAGGGTTGAAAGAAGGTGAGAGCGAGCTATGGCAATTTTAGCTGGAGGGGTTAGGAAGGCTTTTATTCTGTAAAGTGACCCTAGTTTTTTATTGATGGTTTTGATAGTTTGGTTAACATGTAGGTCAAATTTGAGATTATTGTCTATGATGACACCTAATAGTTTTGTAGATGGGTCAGGGGAGATTATTGTGCCATCATTTGATTTTATGGTAAAGGTGAAAGCGGTAGATCTACGTGTTGGTGAAAATAACAGCATTTTAGTTTTTTTGGGATTTAGGATCAGACGATGTTCAGAAAGCCAGTTTTCTATTGTATTAAACGTGGTCTGGGTAGCTGACCATAACTCTACTGGAGATGTGGCTGAGCAAATCAGAGTAGAGTAGAGAGTAGATTGAATATAAATACATGCCATCATAATCCTTCTCAGTAGATAGTATCTCCTTACTACCACAAATCTACCATTATCATCTTTTCTTTCCTCTTCTATCACTATTGGATCTCCTCTAACAATAATGTAAATATTCTCCGTTGCCCCTAATATTCTGCTGAATATCCATCCTGACATCTTTTCTTTATCAAATTCACATGCTCACGTCTTTTGAAACATGCTTCCTATAGCATTGCTGTTTTGCACTCTGCATTTCTACATGCATCCACTAATGTTTGGCAGGTTGATCCTTCACTCCCATTAATTTCAGACTTTACTTTTTACTAAGCTGCTTGCTCTTATACTTTTTAATTTTATACTTCTCTCAGCAAACAGTGTCCAGAGCTCTCACGATTTATTGCCTGGACCTGTAGTCAGGTTGTCTCTGTGGAAACAGTAAGAATGTACAGCTGCTCTCATATGCAGACTTCTCTGCTCACTCACAACATTTATTTACTAAAGAAAAATTCTTCATTACATTCACAGCATTCTCTTATTTTTATAGCACACATGCAAGAAACATGTTATTAGATTAAGCCAAGGACATTAATCCAGACATTCACTTTTGCAAAAGTAAGAGAAAACATTTAAACTCTACCTATATTATAATTAGTACACTTTTACACCTATCCGCATCCTAGCAGCCTAAGATTATAGCATATTAAAACCAGAACAGATCGAAGAAGGCAAAAATCCTTAACAGCACACTATGCTTTAATGAACAACGACTCTTCAGTCCATCAAAAGGGAAAATACATAAAGCGACTCTTCAGTCCACCAGTAAAACACATCACATTAATGCAATTCAACACACACTGTGTTTTCGTTTCGAAGAACTTCATCAGATGGAGACAAATGCATACCCTTTATCGTGTTTCTCGAAACCGTACATTTCCGGCATATTGACGTGTTCTCTCTTAGCAGACAGAGTCTTGGGGAGGGGGTAGTATGTGTGTGTGTGTAAGGTCCAAAGAAGGATTGGAACAATCAGCAACGACAATGGAAGACTTATTTATTTTATTTATTTATTTTACATTTGTTAACCGGGCTAGTCCAACTGGATACATGTCCATTTTCAGTGGAGGCCCGAGGAGAAAAGCTCCGAGTTTTCAAAACATTTAATGTTACAAGTAATTTAAAAAGAATAATACAAAAATGTATAGCAAAATGTTACAAGAACAAGATTTGTTCATAGTAAAAATGATTTAACAACTGTTACCACAAGAAAGCAATAAGTAAGTAAATAAAGAAAAGATGGGGATATAAGGTTACTAAGGACATCTACAGGATAAGACAGGAATTGGAAAACAGGATTGGTGGTTAGATGGGATGAGTAGAGCTGGACAGAGTAGAATGGTCAGAGAGAAATTATGATATAAGGATAAACTTTAAGAGGGAAAAAGAAATTAAGGGAGACATGGTAGAGCAGAGGAGAAGGAAATGAAAAGCAGATTAATCAGGGTTATTGCAAGAGCATAACCAGTGGTTGGAGAGGAAACGTTTAAGGTTAGTTTTGAATAATGGTAGAGATGAAAGAGCTGTAAGGTCATTTGGTAGGAGGTTCCATATTTTACCAACAAAGTTAGAAAAAGAGAGTCACCTGCAGAATTTTTAGATAAAGAAGTTTGCATCTGCATTTTATTAGTTGAGGTAACTTTTTCAGGTTATGGTATGGTGTTATGAGGGTAGAGTTGGGGTATTGTTAGGTTGATAAAGGACTTTATGGGCAATAATAAGTTGGTTAAATTGTAGTAGGTTAGGTAATTCAAGCCAGCCTAGTTGTTTTAGGTTTTGACAATGATGAGTCCTATAAGGTGAGTTAGTGGCAAATCTGGCAATGCTATTATAAGATTTAGCTAGTTTGTTATGATTATATTGGGACAGGTTAGTATAGATGGGGGAGGCATATAAAGGGTAGAGAGTAAGTGAGTTCTGGCTATTGTAGATCTGGCTAGTGGTGATAGAAATTGTTTAATTCTATATAGAGATCCGAGTTTTTTGTTGGTAGATTTTATTATAGTGTTAATGTGAGTGTTAAATTTAAGTTGATTATCTGTTGTGATGCCTAGGAGTTTGGTGGTGGTGTCAGGAGAAATTATAGTACCATTGTTGGATTGAAGTGTAAAATGAAGAGAGATGTGTGTGAGGGTAAACAGCAATAATTTGGTTTTTTTTGGGTTGAGGAGAAGACAATGGTTAGAGAACCATTTTTCTATAGTGGTGAAGGATTTTTGTGTGAGAGAATGTAGGTCAGTATGGGATTTTGCTGAGCAAATAATTGTGGTGTCGCGGCGTATTGAATGCAGGTAGAGAAGGGGATAGAGATGAAGGTCATTGATAAAAATGGAGAATAACAGTGGGCCTAAGATGAGGCCCTGTGGGACACCTAGGGAAGTGGGTAGAAGTTCAGAAAGATGATTCTGCCAGAGAACTGCTTGTTTACGATTATCCAGGTAGGATGTGAACCAGTACAAGGCGGGTTTATCAAGTGATAGGGACTTTAGAAGGTGAAGTAGGAGTTTATGGTTGACCATATCAAAGGCTTTAGAAAGATCTACAAAGAGTGCTGTTGACAAGAAATTATTCTTTAGATTGTGTTGTTGAGTTGAAAAAAAGTAGGGGGGCTGTGGTAGTACTGTGGTAGTGAAGCCATGTTGACAGTCTGCTAAGAGATTGTGGTGAAGTAGGTGGGTAATTAGTTGTTTGTGGATACATTTCTCCATTATTTTAGCAAGAGGAGACAGAAGAGCTATGGGACGGTAGTTTGAGTATTCAGTAGAGTCGCCACCTTTGTGAAGAGGAATGATATGTGAGATTTTCCAGATGGATGGAATAGTGCATTCCTTAATAGTTCTGTTAATCAATATAGAGATTGGGTAGGCAATGGCTGAGGCTCCTAGTTGTAGGAATTCTGGTAATTTGTCAGCTGAGGGGTAGAAGGCTTAAGTTTTGAAGTAAGGAGGAGATGAAGGAGGTGGGTATTGGTTCTAGGTGGAAAGGAGGGGACAGGTTGGTAGTGTCAGGATATTGTTGATTTGCTAAGTTTTGTACTGCTGTGGTAAAGAAGGTATTAAACGCATTTGCTGTTTTGTAGGGTCATCAGAGTTGCTGCCAAGTGGAGTTGGTGTTACTACTTTACCTGGGGTTATTAGTCTGTTAATAGAGGTCCAGAACTTCTGTGGTTTTTGGAGGGAAGATTGTTGAAGTTGGATGTAAAGTTTTTTTGTCCTGTATTATTGCTTTTTTAGTCATATTTCGTTGTTGTCTAAAATTTTGCTGATCAGTAATAAGTTTAGTGGTACGCCATTTGGTCCAGGATTTGTTCCTGGAGAGGATTAGCTTTGGTCTCACTTGTGAGCCATACTGCTGGTTTATTTTTTCTCTTATGGAGTGCAATTGGGGCATGATGATCGAGGACAGTTAGGAAAGTCTTATTGAAGTAGGATACAGCTTCATTTATTGGAAGGGACTTAAGGGGTTCCCAATTGCAGTGTTTAAGTTCGGTTAGGAACATTTCCTGGTCAAGGTGTTTTTATAGTTATAACAGGGGGAGAAATGTGAACGTTTGTTTTGTGTCTTATTATATATATTAGAGAGTGATCACTAAGGTCATCTGGTAGGGTTCCTGTTGTATAGTTTTGTTTTGGACCATTTGTTAATATCCAGTCCAGAATGCTTTCTTTGTTGTTAGATTTGTTTATTCTAGTTGTGGAATTAATGAGTTGTGAGAAACCATTCAAATTGATCAGAGAGGATGGGTTGTTATTGCTATAAATTCCAGTCGTGTTAACGTCTCCTAGTAGTATTGTTTCTTGTGGATAATTTAGACTTAATAGGTCTTCCAGTTTATCTTGATTGTTACCTGGTGGGAAATATGTACAAATGATGTTAACTGATTTTTGGTTGTTTAGTTGTAGTTTTGAAATAATTATTTCTGTAGTGTCATCAGAATGTGGTTTGTGGTTTATTTTACTGATTTGTAATCCTGCCTTGTAGAGAATAGCTACCTCCACCTTTTTTTAATAATATTGTAACCTGGGGAATAATTTCTGTATCTTTTATTGTTGGTTTAAACAAAGGATGTCAAAGCAGTGGACATCTAGGAGCATGTACTTGAGTAATTTTGTTGCAGATGCTACGTATATTAAGATGGGCAATTTTGAGTGTTTTTGAAGATTGAGCTGATAGTAAAGGGATAGAGTTAGATTCAATACTATTAGAGAAGGATGAGTGAAACATTGGGCCTGGGTTTGGATGAATGTCTCCATCCTTAAGGGAGTGGATCAAAGTGAAGTTATGATGCTGGCTACGTTTAGGATTAAGGTCATATAATTTTCGAGTGTTAGGAAATGAGTGTTTTATATGAAAAAGTCGGTGATATTTGGCTTGGATGTAGCTATGGTTATATGTGGAATTATTAAAGTTTGTGCATGTAACAGGAAGTGATGTAGTAGTGTGTTTGGATGGTATGAGAAGAGTTTTGAGAAGGGGTTGTTCATAGGAGGTAAGGAAGTAGATAGTGGTGAGAGAAGTGAACAATGACATTAGTAGTAGACATGGGTGTAGGTTAGGCATGTTGAGAGAGGAGGGAAAACAAAAGCTATAGGTAGAGAGATGAGGAAAGGACTGCTTTAGGTTAAAAAGGCTATAGATGATAGGGGAAGGTATGTACCTAGTAGGTTAAGGATAATTAGTAAAGGGTGAGGTTAGTGAATGATGGAGTAGTAAGTATATGTAGTATGAGGAGAAGAAAGATTAGCTATTGTGAGAAAAGTTTAGAGATAAATAAGGGGAGATGTAAAGCTAGTAGGTGTGGATGTATAAATGTAGGGTGGCTAGAAAGAGGTGAGTGGTTGGTTGGGAAAGAATGGAGGAGTGGAGGGGAGTGGTTAAGAGAGGTAGGTAGACACCTGGGGGGGCGGTGGAATTGGGGCAGGGTAGGGGGGGAGCGGAGTGAGGGAGTAGAGCAGAGAAGACACAAGAGAGTGGAGTTCAGCAGGAAACAATCAGAGCAAGGGAAGAACTAACAGGTAAGTCAGTAGGTTAGAGAAGGTGTATTAGATAGTCAGCTAGTGTATAGAAAAAAAGTGAGTAGAAAAGCTAGAGTCAGCAGAATCGAGGTAAGGTAAGAGAGGCTAGGCTAAAATGCAGTTCTGGAAAAAGTTTCAGTTAAAGGACAGATAGGAAAGGTTAAGGGGCAGAAGATAAGCATAAGAGTGGGAAGAGAAAAGTAGCAGCAGGAAAAAGAATAGGGGTGCCACCTGTGGCCTTTTGTATGTTTGCAGGGACAGACAGCAGAGCAGGGGCACAAAAAGGGAAAAAGAGGATACAGTGTGATGTGCTAGCAAACAGAGATAGTTGAGGTAGATTGGGATAGGAATTTAAATTGAGGTATAAATGGTGGGTAGGAAAAATATGTAGGCTGCTGGTAATTCAGGAAGGATGCTTAACCTGAGATACAAAAGTAGAGTAAGTCTGGTCAAACAAGGTAATTTAGCATACTTAGAATCTCTTAGTAAGTTAGTCTCTCCTGGTAGTGTAGGGTATGGGTTCAGTTGTTGAGGTTCCTTGAATTTCAGGAGGATGGTGGGCAGGAAAAAGTCTGCTTGAGTTTAATAGTTGACCACTCTGTTACAAGGTAAGAAGGGAGAGATGTAGTGAGTGAGTTAGAGCTAAGTTTAGGTAACAAAATAAGTTATAGTGCATCAGCATTCATCAATATCATCTGCGCTGAAATTCTAGGTAAAAAACACATTAATGCAATAAAGGAAAAAGGAAAAGTACTACTTAAGTAGTACGAACTTTAAAATTGTCAATTTATCCAGTATGAATATTTCTTATAATGATTGTTGTGTATTAAGTAAGGGGTGGAATTTTGCCCCAGCACAAAGGGCCAACAAACTGGTTATGATTAATGAGATCAGAGATTATGTAAGGAAATTAAATCACAATTTAATATTGGGATCACAAGTGCATAATGTGTGAAATGTACAAACCCAGTTGCTACAACCCACCTTTAATAAAATAACTGGAAATGTTTCTTAATGTATGTGAAATGCACATGTTAGAAATGTTAGAAAATTATGCCAATTTCAGATATTATACCTTAATAAAAAAAGAAAAAGTATGTTTTGATGCCCTAGTTAAAAACGAAGATATACTTATTTTTAAAGCTGACAAGGGAGGCTCGATGGTACTGCTGGATAGAATTGATTATGAAGCAAAAATGAAAGAAATGTTATCTGATACTAATTTTTATAAGCCAGTTAATATATCAGAAGTAAAGAAAGGTTTTTCATTAATAGATTCATGCATAGAGGAGTGGTTCTATGCGGGAAGAATTTACAAAAAAAATGAAAAGAAATATAATTAACAACAATCCCAAAATTAGTAGGATTTTTGGAATACCAAAAATCCATAAAAATATTGATTCTCCCCCTTTAAGACCTATAGTTGTCAGCAAAAACAGCAAAACAGAGGGAATGTCTATACTAGTAGATAAGCATCTTCAAAAAGTAGTACCCAAGAGCATCACATACATAAAAGATAGTTATGATTGTATCAATAAACTAAGTAACATTAGGGTTTCTGATTCTCATTTACTATTGACCTTAGATATTAACTCTTTATATACTATGATACCAAACAAGGAGGGGATGGAGATGGTTAGAATGGAATTACTTAAATCTAAAGAATTTTCTTCCAACACAGTGGGACTACTAATGGAAATGATAGACTTGGTGTTGAGCCACAACTACTTAAGAGTTTTATGACCAACTTTTTGTGCAATCTAATGGCGTTGCCATGGGTGCTGCTTTAGCTCCCAGTTATGCTAACATTTTTATGCAAGGATGGGAGTCAGCCAATATATTTGAAAGTGTTTTTGCAAAAAAACATAGTTAAAATGGTGAGGTTTATTGACGATGTTCTGATAATATGGGATGGTACTACTGATGAACTAAATGAATTTTAAAACATGTCAACAATGTATGTTCCTATGTAAAGTTCACACATAGTTTTAATGCTGAGAAAATTAATTTTTTAGATCTAATGATTTATAAAAATGATGGTAAACTTGTTTCAAAGATTTATAAAAAGGAATTTCAAAATAATATGTATTTACATTATTCAAGTTTACATCCTAAAAAGACTAAGTTTAACATTGTCAAAGGCCAAATAAAAAGGATCAGTAGTCTAACAAAAGATGATGACATTTTCAATTTTGAGGCTGAAAATTTCTGTAAAAGAAAGGTAACCAGAGGTTATCCACAAGAGATGGTAGACAAGGTATTGGCTGAGGAAACTATAAAAAGAAAGAATACTACTACTGAAGAAGTAGAGAATAAGATCACTGTAGATTATACTATAGCTCTAGCATTGCACAATAGTACTGATTCTAACAGTATTAAAGGAATAGTCAGAAGAAATTGGGGCATTCGCAAAGGAAATAGAGAAATTATAGAAAAAATAGGAGATGAACCTAGATTTGTGCAAAAAAGAGCTAAAAACTTCAAAGATTTTTTCCAAAGTAAGTTAAATAGAGTAGCTGAAGAGAGAAAAGGAATGGTCAAATGCTATAACTGCAATTACTGTCAGTATTTATATACGGACAGTAATGAAATTACACTCGGTAAATTACTAGTACAGGTTCCAGGTAGATTTACATGCAAATCTAAGAATGTTGTTTATTTATTAATATGTTTAGAATGTAGTTAATTTTATGTTGGAAGAACTAAAAGATAGTTATACAGAAGAATTTATGAGCACCATTATGCTATAAGCAAAGGTGACAATAAAAATGCTATGGGGAAGCATTATGCTGAAAATAAATGTAAAATTAACTTTAAGTGTTTGGTTTTAGATTCAGTGCATCCTAATGTTAAAACAATTAATATAGAAGAGGAATTAGGATGGCTTGAATACTGTTGGCAGGTTAGGTTAAATGCTTGTTTTCCCCCAGGGCTTAATAATATGGAAGAATTCAAAATGTATTTAAAAAGGAAGGGATTGAAACATTTAAGAAGCTGCATAGAAGTATGTGTTCGTATTTTTATTGTGAACTGCTATTTTAAATAGCTATTGAAGCTTTTAATTGTTAATTGCTCTAATTGATTACTATTTTATTATTTAAATTGAGTTTTTATGGTTATAGCCATTAGTCTGAAGAAGTCTCCATGGTAGGAGACGAAAGCGCTTACTTTTGGCTTCAAGCATTGTTTCTATCTGTGGAATTAAACTGAACTTTTATTTCTCCGTGCTGACATTGTGTTCTTTGTTTGTGGATATTTCAAGTTAATAGCATGCTGCTGTGTTTTGGTTCAGGTTTAGAGCATATTAACAATTTGCCCTTTCAATTAAATCTGTCTGGGAATACCAGTATAGTTGCTTTTTTCGTGCTTTCATAAAATGAATAGTCATTTCCTTCCAGTTTCTCTCGTACACCAGAAATGCTCTGATTTTCTTTGCATACCCTGAACTCTAACTCTACCATTTTTTAAAATGGCTCTTCTTGAGCAGTTTCATACTCAGTCAGCCTTTTCTTCACTTTAATCTAGGTTTTTTGAAGTTTTATCAGTTCAGCTGTTTAAAGCTTTTTCTATTTTTTTCCCATCATGTTTTTGTTGACACACTCCTTCAGTGTTTCATTTATTTTACTCAGCTCTGAGCACATTTGATTTTTTTCCTCTAAATTACTGGAAGACATCTCATGTACCAAAGCTGGAGTTTGAACAGCTGCATAATTCTTTCCAGTATGTGATTTCTCTTGATCTTTTCTAGTTGATTTTCTTCCAGGCTCTCTAAATTTCTTCTTTTCTGGCATCCAGGCACTGTACTTTCCAAAACTTGCAGAATTACTACCCCTTAAGTCTCAGTTTTTTTTTCTTTATGCTAGAAGGGCTGAAATTAAGCTGTTGATTAATGTGCAGCCATCTTGGAAGTCCAAACATTTAATACATCTTAAGCAAAAAATAAGCAGTCTGGTATAGCCACCCAGTTGTATAAACCAGAGTTGGATCATGGTGAAATGAGGAAGAGCATTGGACTAGGACCTCTCCCCCTGCCCCAACACAACCATTCCAGATTCTTCTAACATGGCTGTCTCTCCCAATTTACCATAAATGCTGTTCAAACCTGTCACTGTGCATATTATTTTTTTTCTTTACTTTACAATGATAACAGATATTTGAATTTAATTTAAAACTTTTATTTCAAATTTCATAGTACAAACACTAATGGCCATTTGCCAAACAAAACAGTCTCATGTTGAAAAGAGATGTAGCATGAGCAACCTTAAGTTTCTCTTCTCTTGAAGCTCACATTCAGTGAAAATGCATCTGACCAGTGACAGATTTAGTGCACTTTGGGTCTTGGGCTTTCAAACCATGGCCCCCTGCACACATTTTTAGGACATATGCATAAATGCATATATTTTTGTTTCACCCTTCTAAGTGTTTTAAATTATATTTCTTGTTTAACTTTGTAGTCTTGAACATTTTTTCCAGTAAACAGTGACACAATGTATGGACCTATATATTTTTAATATCCTTTTGTTGACTGGGTTAGTCCCACTAAGCTAGTAGCCTCTTTTTAGGGTATGCCAGATGTGTTATTTATACTACTAGAGATAATTTGGCCAGGGCATCAAAGAACATCCTGTACTGTTTTTGATAGGTGCCGTGTGGACTTTGACATCCACCTGAGCTACCACCAACTCAAGCAAATGGGACCTTGATTTAGTGTCTCATCCAACAAACAACACAATCAGGAGTGCAATACCTCCTTCTGCTAGACTGCAATGTCAGCAATCCATCTACCCGGTGTGGGAATGTATACCAAGGCATTCTGTACCAAAGGAAGGTGTGCTACCTGTTCTACAACTGACACTGTTAACAATAATGACAAAGGTACCTATTACAGAATATTTCAACAAAAAAGGCCACTTAAACTGCTGTCATTATAATCCATCAGTATTTAAACTCAAAACTTATAGACACTTTGACTGTCTGTCTACATATAAAGTCTGATTGTGATAAAAATGGCCACAGCAAAGTATTGCAACACTAATCCTGCAAATCATACTAATACCTTTTTAACTTTATCAGCTCAGCAGGCCAGTCATCATTTTCCATGAACATTCACTAAACCCAACAATTATAGCTACATTGTTGATTGCATCCTTCACAGATGTCTGTGTCAAAAATGTTAGCAATAATAATGACCAGGCTCACATATTTTACATTTCTTTCATACAGAAACAAAGTAGCCAAAGTATTCTAACTTAATTCACACTCAAACACACACACACACACACACACACACACACACACACACACACACACACACACACACACACACACACACACACACACTAGTCATGCAAAGCCAGATTAAAGAATGTTTAAAAATGACCAGATGATAAGAGCATAATGTACTTTACTACACAGACTAGCTGGTTTGCTGGCTGTGTACACACCATATTGTTATAAAAGAAATAAATTACATGTAGTTTATTGGTTGTTTTGGAAGAGCTAGAGGAAACTGTATAAATATCACTACCATCAGATCATAAGATCAGCCATGTGTAGAACAGTTTAAATAGAAGTGTCTTTATGACAGCTTATAAAATATTAACCACCTGGTAACATATTCTAAGTAATCTCTGCAGAAGTAAACATTATCTGAATAATTCCACATTAAAGAAAACTATTACTAATGAAGTTGCTGCTGGAAAACAACTTTTTATTTCAGTGCTTCATCTTCAAATGCAGTACCTGCTGACCCTGACCCTGTTTGTAAATGTTTCATCTCCCAATCCTCTGCTTACACTTATCAAGGGTACCAGAACTTGTCAGAGATTTGGGATACATGGCTAGGCTTAAAAAGGCCCTTGTGGTCATTAGCCTAGTAAACACCTCTGAAGTTATGAACCTATGAAGAATAAATTGCCTTGGTAACATTAAAAACTGGTGTGCTGGTGATATTTCCATAACATTTCTTGAACTGGATTTGCTATGTAATAGGGAATAACTGACACTGGAGTCCATTAAGGAGCCTAGCCAAAACTGTCACTTGCTCCAAAGTACTTTCAGGTTAAGTGACTTGCCCAATGTCACAAAGTAGGTAAATGATAATATTCAAACTGCCAGAGCAACATTTTTTTCACTTAATGCCGAAATCCTTTACTATCCAATCTTGTAGAGAAGACTGTATCACAATAACATGCAACACAGACTACATAATGGATGCTGAAGATCAGATGGTTCTGATCATCACTCCATATAATGCTGACTAAATGACCTGACAAATGTCATCTGCTTTGCAGACGATAATGCTAAAATATATTACTAAAATGCAACATATTGGCACTCTATTTCACAAGCCTCACCTATTAATGAATTCATTCACACTTTAGTGCACTGAATTAAGCAAAACAATTGAAATCAATGTAAATATTGCTGAAGGTTTTGTTCAACAACCCAAAGTTGGGGTTTCATGCATTCAGTACACCTACATTTCATTTTGGTCCTCCCTATCAGAAAGCTATCCCATCTGAAATCACTCAGTACAGGTGTGAACCATTTGGTTAGTAATACTGTACTCTACTGTTACAGCATTAACCAAAAGGGCTGGATCATGGACATATGGGGCCCTTTGCAAGGTACTGAATGAGGGCCCTCCAGTCATTCCAGTATCCTATTACTTGATGTCTCTTCCCAGTTACCATAAACATGTAATGTAGATATTTGGATTTAAAGCTTTTATTTCAAGTTTTACATAATAAACACTGATGGCTATTTTCTAAATAAAACCGAACACTCTCACACTGAAAACTCTTCTCTTCCCTTGAAACTTACATTTAGTGAAATGCATCTGACAGCCCATTAAACTGCAAGAGATGCTAGGATTCAGACTGAAATAGCATATAGTTAGGCGCTAATTAGAGCTAATTAGCTTCTATGTTAAGGGTACAGGAATTCAAAAGGCAGATGTATAACGTCTTTGCTAACAATCCATGAGTGCCTGCTGGACACAAGTGCCCCTTTTCAGGAGCAGCCTAGGAGTACTGTCTGGTAAAATAACTTAACAGAGTCCCATAGAAGACAAAAAAAGGCTGAGGGAATCAAACTATGTACTATTGGAGGCAGCTTTTAACACCTCATAGCTTTAGCCATCTACACTACATGCTAGATAAACTATTGTAGCCCAAACTACAAAACAGTGTAACTCTGAGACTGACTGTAATCCCCCGTGATTAAAAAAAAATATTAAAAGAGACCTGGCTGTTGGGAGGATTGCTCTGCTGTCAAACAAGGTAAAAAGTTTGAGTTCATACTTAGAATCTCTTAGTAAGTTAGTCTCTCCTGGTAGTGTAGGGTATGGGTTCAGTTGTTGAGGTTCCTTGAATTTCAGGAGGATGGTGGGCAGGAAAAAGTCTGCTTGAGTTTAATAGTTGACCACTCTGTTACAAGGTAAGAAGGGAGAGATGTAGTGAGTGAGTTAGAGCTAAGTTTAGGTAACAAAATAAGTTATAGTGCATCAGCATTCATCAATATCATCTGCGCTGAAATTCTAGGTAAAAAACACATTAATGCAATAAAGGAAAAAGGAAAAGTACTACTTAAGTAGTACGAACTTTAAAATTGTCAATTTATCCAGTATGAATATTTCTTATGATGATTGTTGTGTATTAAGTAAGGGGTGGAATTTTGCCCCAGCACAAAGGGCCAACAAACTGGTTATGATTAATGAGATCAGAGATTATGTAAGGAAATTAAATCACAATTTAATATTGGGAACACAAGTGCATAATAAGTGTGAAATTTACAAACCCAGTTGCTACAACCCACCTTTAATAAAAGAACTAGAAATATTTCTTAATGTATGTGAAATGCACATGTTAGAAATGTTAGAAAATTATACCAATTTCAGATATTATACCTTAATAAAAAAAGAAAAAGTATGTTTTGATGCCCTAGTTAAAAACGAAGATATACTTATTTTTAAAGCTGACAAGGGAGGCTCGATGGTACTGCTGAATAGAATTGATTATGAAGCAAAAATTAAAGAAATGTTATCTGATACTAATTTTTATAAGCCAGTTAATATATCAGAAGTAAAGAAAGGATTTTCATTAATAGATTCATGCATAGAGGAGTGGTTCTATGCGGGAAGAATTTACAAAAAAAATGAAAAGAAATATAATTAACAGCAATCCCAAAATTAGCAGGATTTTTGGAATACCAAAAATCCATAAAAATATTGATTCTCCCCCCTTTAAGACCTATAGTTGTCAGCAAAAACAGCAAAACAGAGGGAATGTCTATACTAGTAGATAAGCATCTTCAAAAAGTAGTACCTAAGAGCATCACATACATAAAAGATAGTTATGATCGTATCAATAAAGTAAGTAACATTAGGGTTTCTGATTCTCATTTACTATTAACCTTAGATATTAACTCTTTATATACTATGATACCAAACAAGGAGGGGATGGAGATGGTTAGAATGGAATTACTTAAATCTAAAGAATTTTCTTCCAACACAGTGGGACTACTAATGGAAATGATAGACTTGGTGTTGAGCCACAACTACTTAAGAGTTTTATGACCAACTTTTTGTGCAATCTAATGGCGTTGCCATGGGTGCTGCTTTAGCTCCCAGTTACGCTAACATTTTTATGCAAGGATGGGAGTCAGCCAATATATTTGAAAGTGTTTTTGCAAAAAAAACATAGTTAAAATGGTAAGGTTTATTGACGATGTTCTGATAATATGGGATGGTACTACTACTGATGAACTAAATGAATTTTAAAACATGTCAACAATGTATGTTCCTATATAAAGTTCACACATAGTTTTAATGCTGAGAAAATTATTTTTTTAGATCTAATGATTTATAAAAATGATGGTAAACTTGTTTCAAAGATTTATAAAAAGGAATTTCAAAATAATATGTATTTACATTATTCAAGTTTACATCCTAAAAAGACTAAGTTTAACATCATCAAAGGCCAAATAAAAAGGATCAGTAGTCTAACAAAAGATGATGACATTTTTAATTTTGAGGCTGAAAATTTCTGTAAAAGAAAGGTAACCAGAGGTTATCCACAAGAGATGGTAGACAAGGTATTGGCTGAGGAAACTATAAAAAGAAAGAATACTACTACTGAAGAAGTAGAGAATAAGATCACTGTAGATTATACATATTCTGTAATGATAATATTCAAACTGCCAGAGCAACATTTTTTCACTTAATGCTGAAATCCTTTACTATCCAATCTTGTAGAGAAGACTGTATCACAATAACATGCAACACAGACTACATAATGGATGCTGAAGATCAGATGGTTCTGATCATCACTCCATATAATGCTGACTAAATGACCTGACAAATGTCATCTGCTTTGCAGACGATAATGCTAAAATATATTACTAAAATGCAACATATTGGCACTCTATTTCACAAGCCTCGCCTTTTAATGAATTAATTCACACTTTAGTGCACTGAATTAAGCAAAACAATTGAAATCAATGTAAATATTGCTGAAAGTTTTGTTCAACAACCCAAAGTTGGGGTTTCATGCATTCAGTATACCTACATTTCATTGTGGTCCTCCCTATCAGAAAGCTATCCCATCTGAAATCACTCAGTACAGGTGTGAACCATTTGGTTAGTTATACTGTACTGTTATAGCATTAACCAAAAGGGCTGGATCTTGGACATATGGGGCCCTTTGCAAGGTACTGAATGAGGGCCCTCCAGTCATTCCAGTATGCTATTACTTGATGTCTCTTCCCAGTTACCATAAACATGTAATGTAGATATTTGGATTTAAAGCTTTTATTTCAAGTTTTACATAATAAACACTGATGGCTATTTTCTAAATAAAACCAAACACTCTCACACTGAAAACAGACTTAGCATAATAAAAAGTACATTTCTCTTCCCTTGAAACTTACATTTAGTGAAATGCATCTGACAGCCCATTAAACTGCAAGAGATGCAAGGATTCAGACTGAAATAGCGTACAGTGAGGTGCTAATTAGAGCTAATTAGCTTCTATGTTAAGGGTACAGGAATTCAAAAGGCAGATGTATAATGTATTTGCTAACAATCCATGAGTGCCCGCTGGATACAAGTGCCCCTTTTCAGGAGCAGCCTAGGAGTACTGTCTGGTGAAATAACTTATCAGAGTCCCATAGAAGACACAAAAAGGCTGAGGGAATCAAACTATGTACTATTGGAGGCAGCTTTTAACACCTCATAGCTTTAGCCATCTACACTACATGCTAGATAAACTATTGTAGCCCAAACTACAAAACAGTGTAACTCTGTGACTGACTGTAATCCCCCGTGATTAAAAAAAAATATTAAAAGAGACCTGGCTGTTGGCGTGGGAGGATTAAGCCTCTTGCTTCCCATAGTAAAGACTCAGGGTTTGATTCTGACTTACTCAATTACCTAGGCCATAGGGCATTTTATGCACGCATACATACACACACACACACACACACATTACATGCAGTCACATAATGTCTGGCTTTCTGTTCCTGCTGTAATGCACAGAGCTGTTCCTCAGTCAAATGTGCTGTGCACATAGATGCACCTGCTGATGATGTCCAAATCTCTATTGTGCACTATTTATATCTCTCTGTTTGTGCAAGCATTGATGTCTTAACATGTCATTTTTAATATATATATTTTAAAGCCAGCAGCAGGCTCCTTAGCCAACTGCCTAAGTTGCCTAGTGGTGGATCTGGGTCTGGTGTAAATTTTGGCCTTAGATGATTTGTTCACATTGGCCTTAGATGATTTGTTCACATTGGCCTTAGATGATTTGTTCACATTGGCCTTAGATGATTTGTTCACATTGACCTATGTTGATGTGACACCCCAACCCCACATAGAAATGGAAAAAGGGAGTTGAAGATAATGACAGCATCACACAAGAATTGAAACATTGGCTGGTAGATGATGAATAAAAATGTGTCCAGCCAATTAAAGATATTATTGATATGCTAATCAAAGATCACATAGACATGAAGATATATGAGACATGGACATAATGGATGCTAGCTTGAATGTAAAATTATGATCAGAGTATAGAGATTATAGTCAGAGAAAAAATATAAAGTTTTAATAAATAGTTTTACTGTAATTTGGACTGAAGTAGTTTAGAGCTCTGTGAAAATAAAGTATAAATTTGTAAAAGCAATAAAATTCAGCTGGAAGTGTGGCTTAGGAAGCAAGATATGTGGTACAAGAAAAAAAAACAGCTTCCCTTTATTAAATGCAAACATCAGGACAGAACAGGTACATATGGATAAAGTAATAGAAATAGAGATAAATAAAATAAATAGGGAGAATACTTAAGCATAGTTGATTTTGAGATAAGTGCTGCAAGACTAAATAAAAAATAGGTTCGGTTGCTAGATAACTAATTAACTGTGAGTGAGAGTAACTAAATCTACAAATGTTATAGTTAGTGCCCCGTGTGTGAATTAGATTAACTTGTGAATTTCATTCAAGTTTGAAGATAGCAGTTACATTCATTTTGTAGGTTGATCATGCCTCCTGAACCTGATCAACTTCTTTGAGGCAGTCACCAAATCTGTAGATGAGGGTAAGGTGGTTCACACAGCCTATCTTGACCTCACCAAGGCTTTCGACAACATCCCCCATCCTGGAATTATAGCTAAACTCACTAAACTAGGTATAAATCCCTATGTCACAAGATGGGTTGCTAACTGGCACACTGACAGAACCCACATTGTAAAAGTTGCAGACTTCAAATCTGACCTCAAAGCAGTGACACGTTGAGCACCACAGGGTTCCGTCCTGGGACCTCTCCTGTTTGGTATCTACTTTTCTGAAGTACAGGCTAACACAGAAGGCCTCTGGCTAATGAAGTTCGCAGATGACTGCAAACTAGGAGCCATAGTCAAGTCCCCAAATGATGTGGACATCCTACAGAAAGGCCTCGCTGAGACAGATGCCTGCTGTCAGAGCCGTGGCCTCAAGCTCAATGCCAAAAAGTGCAGTGTCATCTCCTTTGGTAAAAACTCTGTATCCATGAACTACCACATAGGCAGCAATCTACTTAACACCGAATGTGTGATAAGAGACCTTGGTACCCAGCTAGACCGTAGTCTCTCCTTTGATAGTCACATTGCCACAGTAGTCAGGAAGTCCTCCAACGTGGCACACCTCATCATAAAAGGGTTTTCTTCCAGGAAAAAAGAGGTCATTGTTACCCTCTACTCGTCACTCATTTTAGAGTACAATGCCCCTTTTGGAATGTACCTCACAAGACATCTGCAGCAGCTGGAAAGGCCACAGAAGTACCTCACAAAGAGGATTACTGGCCTCAAACAAATGCCCTACACTGACCACCTCAAAAAACTCCAGCTTTACTCCGTAGCATTTCGCCTACTCCAAGGTGATCTCTGCCTAACATATAAAGCTATGTCAAACCCAGAGCTGTTGGACATGCTGCACCTAAAGAAATCCCAATCCCTCTGAGCTACATGCTCTGGGGACCTAAACCTTGTCACCACAATAAACAGGACATGCTGGAGGGATATATTCCTGTCCCAGAGACTTCCCATACTCTGGAACAGGCTACCCATCTCTGTCAAGCAAAGTTCTTCATTAGCACTCTTCAAGAAAAATCTTGATGAGTGGATGGGAAATAGATAATACTCCCCAGGGATCACTTCTGTGTCTGCTTGACAGTGGCACAGGAAAATAACTTTGCTGGGTGGCGTAAGCCAGGGAACCTTGTTGGCTAGGCTTATGTAGGCCCTTGGGCCGATAGCCTATTACCTACCTATGAACCTATAATGTGATCAAACAGTGATTTGGGAATAGCATAACTGGTTAGAGCTTTTATTTTAATTTGCCGAAACTCATCTGGGAAAACAATGACACAAATAACCTAGAAAATGGAGACTACTGACTTTAATAAATGCGTTCTATGCAGTACTGGATAAAGCAATAAAGGCAAGTTGCAATGATATGTAATGATAAATGTAAATATAAGACTCCTGTAGTACTGAGGAAGGTAAATAAAATTATTGGAGTTGGTAAGGGGATAATGATCCTTTACAAATGTTCTAAACTTTCTAACAACATAAATCAGTTTCAGATTGTGATTACTTTAAATGCCTATGGATTTTTGGAGATATTTGTATGCTGGTTAGATTATATATACAAAATATCTGCTGTAAAGTAGCCGATCTTATAGTAGGAACAGCAAAGATGTATGTGAATATGATGTAAGGCAGGAGGTCCCTATCCCTTTTTGCTTAGTATGGTAGCAAATGCCAGTGTAAGAAAAATCAGGAAACTAAACAAGACTGCACAATTAGCTATGGATTTGTCACAATATTGAGAGGAAGAAACAACAGAATTTCAAATACTTCAATGTGTTTGGCAGATGATATTTTAAAAAAAATAGGTTTACTGTTGAATAAAAATGTAAAAGTTTAAGAAGAAGAAAGAACATAAGTAATATTTATTTTACCATGAAAACAATATTGTATTGGGAATACATTATAGAGGCAAGAATGTTATGAAAAATGATTTTAGAAAAAAAACCCTGAAAATAGTTAAGTAGATGTGGAAGGTACACATGTCTTTTAGAAAGAAAATGTATATGATCAAACATTTTTTAGGGACTATAACATATGATAGAATATGTCCTTAACCATAACCTTTAGAGAATGAAATGAGATTTCTTTCAAGTGTATGTAGATCTAAACTTAACTCCATTAAACTGGGCATATTGTAGAAAAAAGCAGATACAGCCAATAGTTTATTCTTAACATTTTGGGAATTATGATGCAAGAAGAAAGTTTGTTAAGAAGATTACTCAAAATAGATGTCAGTTTATTAGAATTCTCAAAGACAGAGACGAAAAAACATGGAAAGGAGCATATACTGTATGAGTATTTTAAGAAGACTGAATACACAAACAAGTGATTAGTTAAAGGAACTGAAAAGAGAATGTCATTTTAACATACTAGAAAAATATACTTTAAGAAGATGGGAAGATCTAGGATCAGAAGGATTAAATGGATTAAACATGGAAAGGAACCTGTCAGATGTGAGTCAGGTAATATGGATTTAATTAGATGACAGTGTGTGGAAAGCTTCTAATTTAAGCAGAAAACCCAAGGCCTGTAATGAGAGGCTATGTATTTGTCACTGTTGTGGTCAGAAGAGTCTTTGCACCATTTTAAAGTATACCAATAAACAGAAGTAGAACAAATAAATATATAACAAAAAAAACAACATATGTTGGTGTACAATGATGTGAGATAAATTCCTGAATCATCAGGGTCAGGCTTAAGCACTTCATTAGCAAATATTTAAACTTTACATGGGGATGATATAGTAAAGCAACAGGGAAATTCTAACCTTTCCCTTACATCAGTATAATTAATGACATAGAATTCATGCTAGAATTCTTCTTTAAGAAATGGAAAGTAAACTTACCCAGAGGTGCCTCATGGGATTTGTCACAGAATTCTTCAAGAACTGCAAGGAAATCTGTTACATCTTAAAGTAATCTTTATAAATAAATAACTAAATGAATAAATATTGTCCTCTACTGTTAATAGTAGTGCTGGAATTGTACTTATTCAGTTATTGTGTTTTAAAAAGATTTCTTCACCTTAGATTCATTATAGAAGGTTGAACATTTCTATTTGCACTTTTATGATTTGATGTAAACTCTTCAATATTTTGAGGAAAAGTATTATAGTTCCTTAAGATTGGAAAAGGGTTGCTGTGATTTTCTTTGCCAAAAGCTTGAGAAAAATAACTTGGATTCATAGCTTGGATAATCTGAGTTGAGTGAGCATCATAGAGTGAATTGGCATTTGCATGAATTTTATGCTCATTTCTTAGAGTGAGAACATAGATGCACTTGCCTTATAGTACTCTGTGAGTGTTGCAGGTTCAGTGCACATTGAAGGAACAAGTGAAACAGGTCTTACATTGACTGTCTGAGCTTGAAGAGAGAATAATAAAGTAAGGTGGTGAGGGGGGAGTTTCCCATAAGGGTGGTTCAATGAGGCTTGTCACTGTAAAAAGAAGTTACATTAGCTCATAAAGTGATATGGGTGAGTGTATGTATCATGATAATGTGTGGACTTGCACTGTCATTTATAAAAATGTTTTTGAATAAGCTGTAATGAGTTAAGCAGAAATACTGGATTTCAACAAGACAGAGACTGAAAGCTATAAACATGGATGTTTGACTTCATGTTTTTGAGACAATGGAATCATTATAGGAAAATATTTTTAAATTTGGGCTACTGAACCCAAAACAACATGGATTTATATTTGGAAGATGTTACCATGGAACTGATTCCTTTGATCAGGTAAGTGGGGAGTTGCATCAGAACAATGCTGTAGACATGGCATACTTTTATTTTTTTCAAGGAATTTAACACGTTGTAGCACTGTAGGTTAATATAGCAATAACCCACGCCTGGGTGTGGGTAATGCTGGATTTACCCACGGTTGGCGTGGTTTGGTCACGAGGGCGAAGCCCGAGTGGCCAAACAAAGCCAACCATGGGTAAATCCAGCATTACCCACACCTAGAAGTGGGTTATTGCTATTATACAATGACATTATTTAAGAAAATAAATAATTACTTTTCTTAAATAATGGCATTGTATAATGCCTCCTTGCTGCCCTTCTGCAGCTGTCTGGTATTCTGCGGCAGTTCTGATGTACTGCGCATGCGTATTCCTATGCAGTACATCAGAACTGTGGGCAAAAGCAATGGAGAAAGCAAGATCTCCGTTGCTTTTTACCAACTGTTTTCGCTATGTTAAATGGGTTTAACATAGCGAGACAGCTTTAAAAGAAGCAACGGAGAATCTCCATTGCTTTTTTTAAAGCTGTCTCGGTATGTTAAACCCATTTAACATAGCGAGACAGTTTTGAAAAAAGCAACAGAGAAAGCAAGATCTCTGTTGCTTTTTACAGACTGTTTCGCTATGTTAAATGGGTTTAACATAGCGAGACAGCTTTAAAAAAAGCAACGGAGAATCTCTGTTGTTTTTTTTAAAGCTGTCTCGGTATGTTAAACCCATTTAACATAGCGAGACAGTTTTGAAAAAAGCAACGGAGAAAGCAAGATCTCCGTTGCTTTTTACAAACTGTCTCGCTATGTTAAAGGAGTTTAACATAGCGAGACAGTTTTAATAAAGCAATGGAGAATCTCCTTTGCATTTTTTAAAGCTGTCTCGCTATGTTAAACTCGTTTAACATAGTGAAACAGTGTGAAAAAAGAGTTATAGTAATGGAAAAAGTCCGGGCAACCGGACCTTTTTCCATTACTATAACTCTGATTTACAACGTGCATGCTGACCAATCAGCGTGCACGTTTTTGAATATTAATGGGGGGCAGTTGTATAATAAACAAGTTAGAATGATTAAGGTTGGGTCCTAGAGTATTACAGTGGGTAAAATATTGTCTGAACATTGTGTTAGAGAGGTTTATGGACATTATATCAAACAGCAATAAGAACATACACTAACAGTCTTTGGCATGCAGACCTGGATTCTGTTTTCTCAGTCTATATTTGCATATTGTGTGGCTCTAATCATGTTTCTTAACCTCTGTAAAATCGTAGCTGTGCTTATCTGATTAACAAATAAATGGCAAACTAGAGTCCATCTCAATGAGGAAGGAAGGGTGTAAGGCTATTACAGACAGTCCTTTCAATGTTGTTTTAAGAGCTAGTGCAAAAGTGTATCTATCCAGATGCACGCAACAACTAGAACACCCACTGAGATACCTTACTAAAGGGATGCAAGGCCTAATCAGTATGCCCCACATGGACTAACTCAAAGCCTTTTCACTATATTTGGTATCCTACAGACTGCTACAATGTCACCTGTTTCTGGCATCCAAGACATCCTCTGACCCAACACTCCTGGATTTACTGCACATCAGCAAGTTAAATGGTATCAGAACTACTTGTCTAGGGATCTAAACCTCTTCTGCAAAATCAACAGAATGTTTTGGAGGAACATTTTAATCTTGCAGAGGATACTGCTGCTCAGGAACAGACTCCCCATCTATGTAAAACAAAGCTCCTCATTCATGTCCATATTCAAGCACAACTTAGTTCTATGGCTATGAATCAGAAAACTTATCTCAGAACCGCAGCCTATATTACTAATGGACAGATGCAGCTCCTAAATGCTTTATCCCATTTGTGGGTCCGTCAAACTGTCTATGGTATGATTCCAGTTATTCTCACTAAAGGTAATATATAATTATTGACCATGGGATGAGGAAGGCCAGTCTAACACCAAATGGAATAGGTTAATTTAAGCACCAAAACAGAAATTGTCTAGGCTTAAAATAGTCAACAACAGTAGCTAGCCTAGCACTTACTTATGCAGCTATGAAAGATCAAGAAGAAAATATTGATCTTTTGCTGATAACAAAAAGCTAAGCAGTGCATATGCATTTATGTATATATGAGTGTGTGTATACATGCATGTATTTATTTTCATTTGATAATTAGGTAGAGCAGTTTTCCAGATCAACCTTTTCTGCTTCAGCCAAGGCAGTAAACAAAACAGATTAAATGTTGGTTTTACAATTGACTCTAATATACAATTACATTGAATAGTAAATGCATTTTGAAAAACACATTTGAATTTACAGAACATTTATTGGGCTGTTTTAGAGAAAAGATCGGGGGAAAATAAACAGCAATAAGGATGAATGGTTTAAGACCTGTCATCTTACATTAAAAGTGCTGCCAAGAGAGCAGAACATCGCTTGTGTGTGTGTGTGTGTGTGTGTGTGTGTGTGTGTGTGTGTGTGTGTGTGTGTGTGTGTGTGTGTGTGTGTGTGTTAGTTAACAGACAGTACCAACAACACATAAAAATGGACCTTGAGAGTAGATTATAGTAGATGAACAATAAGTAAGTATGCAGTGTGATAGAATTGCATGTGATTGGCCTGAATATTAGAATGCACAGAAGAAGACACAACCAATACCAAATATAAATTATATAACCTTTTATACAGCCATTTGGTATGACTTTATATGGATTATTTTGTGCAGTTCTGATATCATTGAATAGAGACACATAATTCAGAGGAGAGCACCAAGGACTGTACAGAATCCAAACTAGAAATCATATCATGAGATAGGATGAGTATTTAATGTGTCAAGATGAATGTGGTGTCCACACACTAGCCAGTAATCAAGGAGCCTGAATCCTCACCACTGCCACTGCAGAAGGACGTACACTTGGAATACAAATGGACACACCCAGTATTTTCAGAAGCAGACCTCTCTGCATCAAGCACAATTTCCCTTAAGAGCACACAGGGCACAAACTCAGCCCAGGGTCTGGGTATCTCTATCTGCCTCTCCCCAGGTCCCCAGTAAGGCACCCCGCTGGTACTGTGAAACAACTGCCCCAAGTAGCTGACACACACACACACACGCACACTTGGGAATGGCTGGCACAGATTACCCACTCTAATATTTTCCCAGACTATAAGGTAGATTCACTACCACCAGTCAGTTAGTATAAGGCTCTTAGAAGGGTATCCAATTATGCTGAGTGAAGTTAATATTAGTACAAATGGTAATGTTGACCAAACAGCAAGGCTTTCAGGAGTGGCCAGAGTTATCACCAAAAAATATGTGCAAATACTCTCAAAGCTTAAATATTTTCTAAAAAGGACCAGTCACAATGAAAAGTTTAAATATATTTAATAATAAATAATAAAAGAACAAGAAAATACTAAATATATATATTTACAGTAAACCACAGAGTTCAAATCACAGGAAACATTGAAAATAACATTGATGGACAGGTTCATGCAAATAAAGAAAAATAATCTCTAGACTAAGCTTCAATTAATTCCTGACTGATTCTAGGAAAATTATTATTCCCTAATAACTTACTTGATAGAGCAAGGCACAATGAAATACATGAGCAGTATTTCTAGCCAGGTTCCCCAAAACAGAATACTCAATACTCAGAGATTACTCCCTGTAAAATGTAATATCCAAGATGGCCTTGAAAAATTACCTAAACTGGTCACCTGACTGTAAGTTCTCACACAATCCCCATTTGAAGCTGAGACAGGAATTTAGCATAGATGGCTACAACACACATCTAAATGTTTATGGCAGTGCCTGGATCTTCCCTCTTTTTACTCAGCTAATAAACAAAGGTTTCTTTCAGACCCACCATCTCTGGTCCTATTCAGCACTGTGGTGTGCCATTTTAATGCTTTAACAGCTCATTTACATTTCCCTTATTTTTCTTAAAGTAAGCTAGCCAGTTAACCTCTGCTGTCCCAGTATCCTTTATTAAAACATATGCATTTAACTCAGTCACAATAATACATGTAGATTTGTTTTCATTCCAGCAGGGTGCACTGTTGATATATATTTTAACACAAGTAAACCTCATAAATACATTTTCAGCACAAGAATCTGTACAAACCAGTTTGATCTACAAATGACATATAATTATTTACAAATTTTCAGCTAGCTGTGCTGGCACAAGTCACACATCCACTGCCGTACTTCTTCTGGCATGGCTGACAATACCTCCTATCATTACAATGAATACTTAACCTGTATCTGAGTAGTAACATATTTCATGTTGGCTACTTAACATAGAAGATTATGATCAATTGTCTGATTATAACCAACTTATTATGTGCATGGTCATGGAGCTTTATCTGCTTCATGTACTGCCAGTTAAGGAAAAAAAGTCCAGTAGTGTAAAGTGTTTTAGTGATAAAAGACTTAGCTCTGAGAAACAGACAGCGGGCAGAAACTGTGTCCCTCTGTAGAACAAAGTGTTTTAAAAGCTGTTAGACACTTTGTTCTGTCACACGTTTTGTGTATAAGTGCAGTAGAGTGAGTTATCTAACTGCTTTCAAAGTATTTTTGCCTTCTGCATTTGTTCTTTGCTGGCTGGCACTGTCCTCTGTCAATCCCCTAGTGGGAGACCCAATCTTAACAGCACTTAGTTATGCTTAACAAAAGCTTGTTAAGCACCTTTCTGACATCAGGAAGGTGAGTGACAAGCTTGTTGTTTTTTTTTCTTTGTACAGCTTTATCATGGTCTTTCATTTACTACTCATATCATGATGCATTGTTATATACATATACATATACATATTTATATTCCAGAAGTAAAAAAACAGAGTGTAATGCATGAAAGAAATTTAAGAGAATATATAAACTTCAAAGAGGTGTCATCTTGCTAACAGAAAAAAAAAGAGTGGTGTACGTGAATAAAAGGGCACAATTTAAAGTTGCAAGGTAAAGAACTCATGGGAGACATAGGTCATTCAGAAAATATAATTGATCATGTCACAAGGGAAAAGGGAGAAACTATCTGGGCAAAGCACTCCTTACCTGCTGTAATAGTCTTTATTTCTACTTGAAGCTCACCAGCTCTTCATCTAGTGAGTATACGTGCCATACTTTCCTGCAAGGGGTATTCATGTTCCATTTTTGCTTTTACTTGTCTAGTAACATAACATATACAAGCAACTCACTAAGGTTCCTCTGCAGTGTCCTTGGATGTTTAACATCTTTAGGTTCATAGGTAGGTACTAGGCTATTGGCCCAAGGGCCTAAATAAGCCTAGCCAACAAGGTTCCTTGGCTTACGCCACCCAAGAAAATGATTTTCCTGTGCCCCTGTCAAGCAGAGCCACAGAAGTGATCCCCGGGGTGTATTTCCTATTTCCCATCCACTCATCAAGATTTTTCTTGAAGAGTGCTAATGAGGAACTTTGCTTGACATAGATGAGTAGCTTGTTCCAGAGTATTGGAAGTCTCTGGGACAGGAATCTATCCCTCCAGCATGTCCTGTTGATTGTGGTGATAAGGTTTAGGTCCATAGACCGTGTAGCTTGGAGGGATTTGGATTTCTTTAGCTGTAGCATGTCCAACATGTTTAACATAGCTTTATATTGTTAGGCAGAGATCTCCTCGGAGTAGGCGATATGCTACATTGTAAAGCTGGAGTTTTTTGAGATGGTCTGTGTAGGGCATCTGTTTGAGGACAGTAAACCTGTTTGTGAGGTACTTCTGTGGCCTTTAACAGCTGCTGCAGATATCTTGTGAGGTATATTCCAAAAGAGGCGTTGTACTCTATAATGGGTCTAATGAGTGCTGAGTAGAGGGGAACAATGACCTCTTTTTTCCTGGATGAGAACCCTTTTGTGATGAGGTGTGCCACATAGAAGGATTTCCTGACTACTGTGGCAATGTGATTATCAAAGGAGAGACTACTGTCCACCTGGGTCCCAAGGTCTCTTATCACACATTCAGCATTAAGTAGACTGCCATTTATGTGGTAGTTCATGGGTACAGAGTTTTTACCAAAGGGGATGACAATGCACTTTTTGGCATTGAGCTTGAGGCCATGCCTCTGACACCAGGCATCTATCTTAGTGAAGTCCTTCTGTAGGATGTCCACATCATTTGGAGACTCAACTATGGCTCCTAGTTTGCAGTCATCTGCGAACTTCATTAGCCAGAGGCCTTCTGTGTTAGCCTGTACTTCAGAGAAGTAGATACCAAACATGAGAGGTCCCAGGACTGAACCCTGTGATACTCCACTTGTCACTGGTTTAAAGTCAGATTTGGAGTCTGCAACTTTTACAGTGTGGGTTCTGTCAGTGAGCCAGTTGACAACTCATCTTGTGACATAGGGATTTATACCTAGTTTAGTGAGTTTAGCTATAATTTTAGAATGGGGGATGGTGTCGAAAGCCTTGGTGAGGTCAAGATAGGCTTTGTTTACCACCTTACCCTCGCCTACGGATTTGGTGACTGCCTCAAAGAAGTCAATCAGGTTCAGAAGGCATGATCTGCCTTTCACAAACCCGAACTTGGTGATGTCCAGAGTTTGGAGGTTACCAACATCTTTGCTTATGAGTTCTATGATGATACGTTCCATGGCCTTGCAGACCAGGCTCATCAGGCTAATATGACTGGTGAAATGACTCCTCAGTGACATGATGGTTTGTTCCTTTAAATAATACTTTTTTCTGTTGACATTATTTTCTATGTATTTTTCTTTTACTATGCAGTATGTGTTGTTATTTTACTCAAAACTTTTATTTTTAACAGACTGTTGCTGAAAATGGCTCCCAGAGTTGCTGTCCCCTTAATAATTAAATAAGCAGTAACTTTTACGGTGTTTTGTCACACACACTTCTGGGCCTATGGCAAATTTATAAAACACACACAGACACACACACACACACACACACACACACACACATGAAGAAAGATTGAGGCTATGCAGAGGATTATTATGGAATTAATAAATAAGGACACAGGTAACCTACAGAGTCTTTACCTAACTGGGTAGGTTTTGTTAAGAGCAGCTCCTATCTGTTTAATCTGGCTGACTTCTTCAAAAAGTTTACTGAAGCAATGGATGAGGGGAAGTCAGTACTTACCACTTACCTAGATCTTGTAAATATGTCAGACACCATCCCACACTTGGGTATTGATGATAATCCACTCTCCTGGCTAAATGTTAATCCATATGTAAATCACTGGATAGAAAAGCGCTCACAAATAGAACCTAGACAAATTGCTGTTGTCATAATATTGAATAAAAATTTATAATAGTTTCATTCAGCAAGTATTACATACCCTGCAACTATCACATCAACAACACGTTTAAAAATCAGTATGCTAGTTAGGGATCTGGGTACCTATATGGATAACAAAGTGTCCTTTGATCACCTTGTATCCATTATTGTAAGAGAGTGCAGCATATTAGTAAGGGTATGACGTCTAGGTCCAGGGATGTGATCATTCCAATTTATTTGACACTTAGGCTAATGATTGGGTTGATTACCTCCTTGGTATGTGTCTGTTCAAATACATAATTAACTTGCATGATTACAACACTTTCTCACCAAGAAAATCAAGGGCTTAAATCATGAAAACTACACTGACTGTCTTAAAGCTTTGTCCCTCTTCTTGGTATCATACAAGCTAACTATCTCATGTATAGACCTTCAACTCTGCTGCACAGCCACAGTCCAATACTGACTTAAACAAAACACCTGCGCAAGAGATTGCAGTCTTTTCTGCAGGATAAGTACAACATATTGGTGGGCTGGATATGTAGCACAGAGAACACCATGTCTTTGTAATCATCTTCCTCTCCACATAGGTTCAAGGGTTCATAGGTAGGTACTAGGCTATCGGCCCAAGGGCCTACGTAAGCCTAGCCAGCAAGGTACCATAGCTTACGCCACCCAAGAAAGTTATTTTCCTGTGCCACTGTCCAGCAGAGGCACAGAAGTGATCCTCAGGGTGTATTTCCTATTTCACATCCACTCATCAAGATTTTTCTTGAAGAGTGCTAATAAAGAACTTTGCTTGACATAGATGGGTAGCTTGTTCCAGAGTATAGGAAGTCTCTGGGACAGGAATCTATCCCTCCAGCGTGTCCTGTTTATTATGGTAACAAGGTTTAGGTTCCTAGAACATGTAGCTTGGAGGGATTGGGATTTATTTAGGTGTAGCATGTCCAACAGCTCTGGGTTTGACATAGCTTTATATGTTAGGCAGAGATCACCTCGGAGTAGGCGATATGCTATGGAGCAAAGCTGGAGTTTTTTGAGGCAGTCAGTATAGGGCATTTGTTTGAGGCCACTAATCATCTTTGTGAGGTACTTTTGTGGCCTTTCCAGCTGCTGCAGATGTCTTGTGAGGTACATTCCAAAAGGGGCGTTGTACTCTATAATGGGTCTAATGAGTGACGAGTAGAGGGGAACAATGACTTCTTTTTTCATGGATGAGAACCCTTTTATCATGAGGTGTGCCATGTAGAAGGACTTCCTGACTACTGTGGCAATGTGACTATCAAAGGAGAGACTACTGTCCACCTGGGTCCCAAGGTCTCTTATCATGCATTCAGTGTTAAGTAGATTGCTGCCTATGTGGCAGTTCATGGGTACAGAGTTTTTACCAAAGGGGATGACACTGCACTTTTTGGCATTGAGATTGAGGCCATGGCTCTGACACCAGGCATCTGTCTCAGTGAGTCCCTTCTGTAGGAAAGCAAAGTACTTCCCTTATTCTGTTCCTATGTAATCTGGATGAATGGAAGGGAAACAGTAAATTCATCCCTGGTTTAGCAACCTTGTCCCTTAATGATATGGATAACATGTAAATGTTCTGCCAGTTCTGGATTACTCATACTTAAATTAGAAGGACTAAACGTTTCATGAGAATGTAGAGCTAGGTTTCTAACAGACTAGTAAGTACCTATGAATAGGCACTACTGACTATTGTAATAAAATGCTTAATGTACAGTCATACATACTCACGCAGTACATACTTACCTGTATTTCACATTGCACAATAGTATTAAACATTTTTTTTCTGGAGGTGCAAGCATTCCCCTGAACCAACTCCCAGTATGGAGGCAAGTCCTCATACTGCCTGACCTATGTGTGTGTCAACTCCAAGTTCAAACAACCTCAGCAAGTAGAGAAAACTTTCCTTTTCCCTCATTTCTAAGTCCCACAAAACCAAAAGAAAAGGCACGACATCTTTGCTGGAACAACTTTCATATAATAATTCCAATGAAGGATTTTTTTAAATCAGACTTATTTTCAAAGGTAACTGAAAAGGAACAAGTATGTAGTTAACAAAGATTTATTGGCCTTTTTGGGACAACTGAGGCAAACAAGTAACAGGAAATGGCAATGAAAATAGAGTTTTGAGTTCCATTAGAGTGACCAGTTCAAAGACTATACTACAGTTTTAAGTAAACATACTCAACAGTCTCATAACATATCCACGTCAAGAGACAAGGAGCAGTTTGAGCAGTATGATCATTTCACAATTAATTACACAGTTGTTTTAAACTGATTTTTTTTTACCTACCCCTGCCTTCCTTGCAGATGATAAATTAACTTCATTTGACTGGTGATCTTTGTTTGTTGATTTCTTTAAGTGTTTTGTAGCTAAATCAGCATAACAGTTTTACATACCTCACCTTTTGATCTGAAATGTGTTTGTCATTTGGATGAACACAAGAAAAAGTAGATGTGTCCCATTTTAAATCCTGCTTTGTCTGAGTGTGCAGCCTAAGGCAACATCTTCTGCTTGGTTGTTGTCACTGTTTGTTGTTGTTGTGCATATGTCTGTGGTGCTAAATGCAGGATATTATGTCTCCCACATCTTGGGGAAGAAAAGAAAAAAAAATCATCTAGATGTGATCATAAAGGAGAAAACTGCTGTGTGGTTGAATATGGTATCACAAACCAAGAATATATACGGAAATTCAGACTGTCGGAGCTGCTGCAATCTTTCTTTTCTCACTGATGATTAGCTAATCTTCTAGGTAACTTAACCCAGGTCACTATTTATTTACTTATTAAAGCTTCTTATTTGGCCAGGCTCACAAATCCAGAGAGAACCATTTTCAGGAAGGAGTATTTCTAAGAGCCTTTACACTTTATCATGCTGATGGTAACAGATAAGACAGTTTAGGGTGCCACACTGAAAAGAGCAAGATTTGTTTTCATATTAGTACTTGTTAATAAGGTAAATCCACTAAGTACAATTAATTATTTTCGGAGACATCCTGGGAGTAGTGTTTGGTCAAGTGACTTGCTGATTTCCTGAGTAGGAAGTGGAAAATGAAGGAATCAAACCCATGAGTATCAAATAAAGCTGATTGACAGTTCATAGCTTTAATCCTGTGTCCTGCACAGCCCAAACAATATTGCTTAACAGCTCATTAGATGATATGTATATGGAATACCATGTAACCAAAGACACTCAGAGTGAGTAGTTTTTATAACCTAAATATTAGTAATACTTTCTTCTAATATCAGCCTAACAGTTTATTTTCTTTATTTTTCAAGCAAACAATAGTATCTTTAAAGCATTTGAGAATGGATCACTACCTGCCCAATTGACCATACTATCCCTGCAAATTTCAGTGTAGAACACTAGCACAGAACTGTATCAAGTGCTCTGGGATACCTTCTGTAGTAAATAAATGGTAGCATTGCAGTCTGCTAACACCTGTTTCATTCCAAGAAATGCTTTAGTCTTTAAAAATCAATGGGACTTAATCAGGGTAAATGATATATATGTATGTATGTATCGAAGATACTAATGAATATTATAATTCCTGCAAATATGCAATCAGCTTGTGCTTCCTGCCTTCGCCAAAAACAGATTTTTTTTTTTAGTAGAATCAATGCAGCATTCATTTAAAACTGCAAAAATTACATGGAAAATGGATGAGTGCTATAATGAAACCTAATTACTGCTTCAACACAGGAAAGAGGACAAGAAAGCATAGATGCATATTTGTTGTTCGGAATCTGAAGTATTAAATCATCTGATGCACATTCGCAAGAAAAAAACAGCACTGTCTGCTTTTGTTAAAAAAATGAACAATTTTATTTATTTATTTTTTGTTTTCTTTTCTGTCCCCTGCCTGCCCTCTAAAATCATTAATGAAGAAAAAAAAGAGCTGTGTATAGTGTTTAGTCACCTACATTAAAAATGTCTTAGCTGTAGCAATAAAGGTTTTAGTTTGCAAAATAAGAAACATACAGAATGTCCTCTCTCTGTAAAGAATGTATTCTTAATCTGTTAAGAACAATGCATTTTTCTGTATTGTAATGTGCCTGAAAAAAATCAACAGTGATTTGCTTTACTTAATCAGAACCCCCATAAAAAGTACTTTAAACTCCTCCTCCGGCTTCCAAACAAAATACTGATAGAACAAACACTTGTAACAGGAGTCTGTTGGCACTAAATTCCAGCAATTGTAATTCAGAGACCTTAAACAGTGTAGCTGAGGGCGGGCAGTCATGAACATACACCCCCACATATTTTGTTTACTTACATGCACCTGTGTATTGATCCTGAGGACTCATTCCTTCACCAAGAGAATTCTATCAAAATCTCATCAGTTTCAGTTTTGTTTATTCAAGTCACTTTTAACTGCATCTAATGAAACTGATATGTGACAAATAACTTGGTAGAAGAATAGGGAATGCTTTGTTATACGCAGTAAATGAAGAAGCCTAAAGCTGAAATGTTTTGGTCATTCTGTCACACTGTTCACTTTGCTAACAGACATCTTGTGCACCCTTTGCTCCCTGCTCCTGTTTCTTCAGAGGAACACTGGACTCCGGAGCCCACACTTCTTAGCTGGCTTACTTTAACTGATGAGCACCATTCTTCCTGTTCAGGACAATCATCCTACCTGTATTTGTCTTAGATGGGGCACTGATCTGTCTGGACATCACAGCCAAATCTAGCTGTCAGCTACTATGTCTATTTTCTCATTGGTACCCAGACGGAGAGTTGAAAATGTATCACATGAGTTGGCCTACATCAGGAAGCACATTTTGTCCCAGCCTGATGTGACACGTCAGGAAGAGAACCAGTCCATCTCTTTACAGTCTCCATTTCCATTAAGAGTACTGTGAGTCACAGTTTCCATACATTAGTTTTATACCACACTGGGAAAATAACTATGGCTGCATCTTTTGTTTCAGAGCAAGTATATTGTAAAGTGCAAGACGTATACCTACATTTACACAGACACACGTACACATACAAACACACACACACACACACACACACACACACACACACACTTGTCATAGTCCATATTACAGAGTATGACTTCTGTTCCATACATATTCAGTGAGTGTATGTGTGTGTGTGTACACACACACACACAAACACTAAAAACTATCTTGTGTGTTAATCAGAAGTCATCCTGAACATTTTGCTTTGACTAGGCTTTTGACTTATTTCATTTTCAACAAATTGTTTGGGTTCCCTTAGGTGTAAGTTTCACAACAGTGCAGTTCGGGACCTGTTCAAATGCATAATTCAGGACCTGTTCAAATGCAGCACTGGCCAGGTTTCAGAAACATTTATCGCATTCCGGAAAGGTACCCTGATATAGTCCTTTCTTCCAGGCAAACACTCTCAGGCAGAGGGTTTTAGTGAAATCCAAGTGGGAGAGAGATAAATTGACCCTGTCTGTTTTCTTCTGACTCAGAAAATATAGGTTTATTTTTTTATTTAGTGTCACCCTGCTCCCATTACTTCTGTCTTTGACAGGCTTCTCTCAAGAAAATAAATGCATTTTTACAATACCAGTTGTATGAGGGCCCTTCCTTAATAGATTCATAGTTGGATATTTCTTCCCCAACAATCAGAATTTGGAAGTTTTTTCTGTAAAACATGGCATTCAGGGATGTGTGCACACCTGCATTGATACACGCCATGAAATAATGCCCTGGCTGCATAATTACATGTATTCCCAGCACCTTTATTTGTTTAGTTACTATTTGTTTGTCTTTGTTTACCAGGAAGGTCCAACTGGGTATTATCCATTTTTAGCAGAGGCCTGGGGAGAAAAGCTCCATTTGCTTACTCTGCATTATACTAAGTTCTAGTTAGACACAGAGTAGTTACATTTTTATTTACATTTATACACAAACAATAGTTATATTTATACGTTTGAAGATTTTACAGAGGTGGAAGTTACTATAGAGAAAGCCCGCATGCAACTTAATGGATTGTACAGACAGCAGTTATGTATAAAAATTTTTTATCATTTCAGTGAGAGGTTGAGAGTATTCTGTTTAAGGAGAGTATTTGGAGAGTATTGTACAGTGATCATAGAGTCTTAACCTGGTGATGAGCACCAGGATTGGTTAAGATGTTGTTTAAGCAGTGGTTTAAAATATTTAGCTGCAATCAACTGGACATATAAGTGAATTTAAGTAAATCTTATTCTGCACTTTTTTCAAATAATACAGCATTTAAATTGATTTATTTGTGTTGCATTGAATACTATCTAGCTGGAAGTTGTGGCTCTGTTTTTTCAGTTAATGCTTGTTAGAATTTAGAGCTAGTTAGAATTCCTGCATAGCCAGTGATAAGTGGGGGAAGTTTCACTTCATTGTTATTCAGTTTCTGCTTTATATAAGTGGTACATTTTGGATTATTTTCTGCTTAAACTCTGAGCTTTGGCCGGCTAAGACCTACCTGCAATCAACTGGACGTATAAGTGAATTTAAGTAAATCTTTATCTGCACTTATTTCAAATAATACAGCATTTAAATTGATTTATTTGTGTTGCATTGAATATTATCTAGCTGGAAGTTTTGGCTCTGTTTTTTCAGTTAGATCCCCACCCACCATCCCTGGTTTTGTTTTCGTGTTAATCTTGGTGGCTTTGAAACTGCCAGCCCCTCTAGTAAATTTGCATTTGGATACTCCTCTTGGGCCCATCTCATTTGCTCACTCAAAAAAGAAAATTGCACTTTATTCATCTGCTTTCACTGTATTTGTGTTTCTTCCTACTTTATTACTTTATTTTGCTTTTACGTTATCTTAAAAGTACTCAATTGTATTTATTACTGCTTGGTGTAACTATCATTTTAATCCTTTTGGTTTAAGCACTTGGGCTTCACACCAGTTGTTTTACATTAAGAAGGTTTGTGGTCTGCACTGTTGTGGCAGGACAGGTAGCTTACATCCTTCTAAGTTGGGAACTGCTGATTGAAGGCTCAGTGTCTGTTATTCTAAAAGTGTATTAGTTCTGGTTTAAGTACTTGGGCTTCAGGCCAGTCATTTTACATTAAGAAGGTTTGTGGTCTGCATTCTTGTGGGAGGAGAGGCTGGACTCTGTCCTTCTGAGCTGGGAATTTCTGGTTAGAGGCTTATAGTACCTGCATATTTGAACTGTTTCTTTCTGAAATTGGTGTGCCTTGTTTGCTGTCGCATAAACTAGATTCAGGCCTGCTGAATCTAAATTTGTTTGTATAACTTGAGCACTAATCTAGGCCTTCTTTTTGGAGAAGGTTCCCCTGCACCCCAGTGGCAGGAGTGTGCAGTTAGAACTTGTCTGATTGAAGACTACAGGAACAGGGCTCAGTTTTGAGATCTTTTTACTAGTTAATTGGGTAATTTGTATAAAAGCCTTTTCTGATTGCTTGTAGTCATCTAAGGCTGTTTTAGTGTATTTTTTACTGTTTGTAGTCGTTTAAAGCTATTCTAAGTGTAGTTTTTACTGTTTTTGCCTTATCTTTTCAAAAAACAACTTGTTTCCCACCTTTCTAAGCTGGTATAGTCCAGTTTTCAGGCTAGTGCTGAATTCAGGGCTGTGCTACAAATTTTTGAGTTGTCCATACCTTACTTGGATAGAAGGAGGTTTCTCTGTTCACCTGAGAGAGATGGAGCTTTGAGCAGCCATCTGTCCCTGGAGGAGTGGTTCTAGCCCAGAAGTTAATAGTTTATAGGCCATTTTGGGCTAATTTCTATCTCTTTCATTTCCCTGCTGTAAAAACCGTGTTTGCACAGTTTTGCATGTCCAGGCAGCGCCGGTTAGCTAGGGCTAAATTATTCCTGGCTCCAGCAAGTCTCCTCTTCAGTTTTTCCCTTGAAAGTAGTCTAATTATCAGCCTAAGCACTTAAAAAGCATCCTACAGTCCAGCACTTGCTCAGACCTAATAACAAGCATTAATATACCCTGACACTTGATTGCCCATCAGGGCAAGGCTTATTATTCACCCCTCACCAACCAAGCGACTAAGCAGCTCACCCTACTATTCAGGCATGACCAAAAAGCTATTTCAGGTATACTCTCCAGTCCAGCTGGTGAACCTGGGTATCCTGAGGCAATGTTACAACTGCCTCATGTACACAGACAACCCTCTCCTCCTACCACAAAACATTAACATATGCGAGAGATGCAATTATATACCTAAATTGGAGGCTAAGCTCTCTCCACTCAAGACTGGAACAGGCAGTCATGAGGAGAAGGTCAACGCTTGCACCACACCTCCAGCCTCACATAGACCTACTAAACCAGCACTAGCAAAAAATACACATAAATGCACAAAATCATACTCGGAGGCTCTAAATAAAAACCTGCAAAAGCATCAAAGACCTCCAAAGCAGGCATCCAATAAACCTGTGCCTCCTGTCACAAACCAGACAACACATAAAACACAAAATCAGTGTGCCGCACAATCACAGCCCTTAAGGTGAAATAACATACCTAACACACTAGTAATAGGTGACTCTATAGTCAGGCACATGGACATCCCATTCACTAGGCTGGACAAGGAGAAGGTTACTGTTAGCTGCCTGTCGGGAGCAAGAATCCACTACATAACACAAGCACTCAGGTCACTCCAGAACAAGTACAAATATGACTCTGTCATTGTTGATGTTGGTGTGAATGACATGAGACTTACCTCCCTGGACTACATGAAAAGAGACATGGAAGAGCTCTTTGATCATGTAGCCCAGGCGGGTATGACCCTGACCCTGAGTAGCATCCTGCCCTCACCAAGAATGATACCGCAGTATAAAGAAAAAGTAATCAATTTCAACAATTGGCTAAGCTTCTAGTGTCATTCAAAGGGGATCCAGTGTCTGTCACCCTCAGACGACATTCTCGGCAAGCCACATTGCTTCTCAAGAGATGGCTTGCACCTGTCACCACTAGACTTTCGAATACTGGCCAAGGCTCTTGCTGCCCCCATAGTGCCTTTTTTAGGCAAGGCTCAAAAGTCAAACCCACCTCCGTAAACAGCACAAATAAAAAAATGAGGGTTATGCTATTCAGCGCCAGGAGTTTAAATCACAAAATGCACATACTCAAAGCACTCCTCTGTATGGAGAACGTCGACATCTGTGCAGTAACTGAAACCTGGTTCAAGGCTTCCCAGAGCACCCCAGCACTACCGGGCTACAACTCATACCACACATTTCGGCCACAGAACATGAACCGAAACACAAAAGGAGGGGGTGTATCTATATTCATCAAGGATACCTACACCTCCAGATTAGTGGTGCAGCATGATACCTCTGAGATCATCCATGTGGAACTAACATCGGGAAAATCTGCAATGCAAATTGTGGCCTGCTACAGATCACCCTCCATTACCACCACTCCGCCTTTCTGGAGACACTGGAAAACATGAAGGTCCTACCAAACACTCTGATATTGGGTGATTGCAGTTACCCTAATGATAACTGGGAAAACTAGTCAAGTACAAACTCCCAAGTCCAGCATTTCCTGGAATTTATCAACTCAAATGCCCTGGATCAGCTGGTAAACTCCCCTACCAGAGGTAAAAACATATTGGACCTGGTCATCACCAACATGGGTGACAGGTGTTCCGCACCGGAGGTCAACCCGTCACTGGTTAGATCAGACCATAAACTAATCACTCTGGATGTCCACACCACACCACCACCCCCAACCAAGGAAACCACGGCGAAAAACTTTTCTATAGCAAACTTCACCTTACTTAAGACAGTGGTGGTAAGTTTCACAGCCGCCATGCTAAAGGATAACAGTGTCCAAGATGCAGGAACCTTTACAAATGCACTCTATGAGCCCCTACAAGGATGCATGGATCGTGCCATCCCTAGCAAAACCAAGACTCACTCCCCTAAGAGAAGGAAACCAGTCTGGTGGACCCCTGCCATAAACAGGCTATACAATAGAAGGAGGAAACTAGTTCAGAAAAAAGCAAATCCCAAGAAGGAAAGACATCCCTGATCAGTATCAGTAAGAAACTAAGGTCCCTCATAAAATCATCCAAGGCTAACTTTGAAAGAAAAATAGCCAAGGATTCAAAAGATAACCACAAAGCCTTCTTTAGCTATGTCAAGAATCTAAGTGGCAACTCGCAGATATGCTCTGAGCTTGTGCAAAATAGCACAAAATATACTGAACCTACTGATACTGCCAACATCCTGGCAGATAGATTAATTGCAAACTTCACCCCTTTCTCACCCCCAAAAGGGCCCACAACAATACTGGAAAAGTGTAGTGTCCCGGAAATCACAGACACACAGGTGAAAACAGCCCTTTCAAAAGCACAGCATCAATGGGGCCAGATGGTGTCCGAGGATTCGTCTTGCACGAACTACAGAATGAACTAACACCCCCCCCACCTAAACACACTGTTCAACCTCAGCCTCTCCACAGGCTATGTGCCCATAGAATGGCACACAGCAACGGTTATTCTGCTCCACAAAGGAGGGGCCACAACTGACCCTAGTAACTATCACCCCATAAGCCTGACTAGTCATGGAACTCATTAACAAAGACATTGGGAACCTCCAAACACTTGACCTGACCCAGTTTGGCTTTGTTAAGGGCAGATGATGCCTACTAAACTTGGTTGACTTCTTTGAGACAGTCACTAAGGCCATAGATGACGGGAAGGTGGTTCACACAGCCTACCTTGACCTGCCAAGGCTTTTGACACCATTCTCCACTCAGGAATTATAGAAAAACTCACCAGCCTGAACATAAACCCCTACGTCACGAGATGGGTTGCCAACTGGCTTTCAGACAGAACTCACATGGTAAGAATAGTGGGCTCCAGGTCTGACTCTAAACCAGTCACAAGTGGTGTCCCACAAGGCTTGGTCCTGGGACCCCTACTGTTCGGTATATACTTCTCAGAAGTACAGGCAAACACAGGAGGACTATGGCTAATCAAGTTCACTGATGACTGCAAACTGGGAGCCATAATTGACGCTCCGGCTGACACGAACATTCTCCAAAAGGGCCTTACTGAGATGGACACCTGGTGTCAAAGTCATGGTCTCAAGCCAAATGCCAAAAAATGCATAGTCATCCCATTTGGGAAAAACAAAACACTCATGAATTACCACATAGGTGGCAGCCCCCTTAATACAGAAGAGGTAATAAGAGATCTGGGGACCCAGGTAGATTGTAATCTCTCCTTTGACAATCATATTGCCAAAGTAGTTAGGAAATCCTTCTATGTAGCCCATCTAATTACTAAAGGGTTCGCATCTAGAAAAAAAGAGGTTATAGTGCCCCCTCTACTCATCACTCATCTGACCCATCATAGAGTACATTGCCCCATTTGGGATGTACCTCACAAGACACTTCCAATAGCTGGAAAGACCACAAAAGTACCTCACCAAGAGGATTATTGGCCTCACACATATGTCCTATGCAGTCCAGCTGGAAAAACTCTGGCTGTACTCAGTGGCATATCGCTTACTCAGAGGTGATCTCTGCCTGACTTACAAAGCCATGTCCAACTCAGAATTGATGGACACACTCCACCTAAAGAAATCCATGTCACTGCGAGCCACTCGCTCTAGTGAGCTAAACCTCACCACAACAATAAATAGAACATGCTGGAGGGATAGATTCCTGTCGCAGAGACTCCCCATGCTTTGGAACAAAATTCCTAACTACATTAGGTAGAGCCCCTCACTAACACTCTTCAAGAGAAACCTTGATGAGTGGATGGGTAACAGAAAATACACCCCTGGGATCACTTCATTGGGTCTTTTTGACAGAGGCTCAGTTAATTCATCAATGGGGTGGAGAAAGCTGACACACTCTGGCTAGGCTTATAAATGCCCTCGGGCAGATAGCCTAGTACCTACCTATGAACGTATCACAATGCCAGAAGGAAGCAGTTTCCTGAAAATAAAGCATTAACACTGCAGATCTGATATTATGTTATTAAACAGTGACAGTAAAACACTTGCCTTACTAACATCCAATGAACTCGTACAGCAACAGTTTGTGGAAATACCATTCATCCACAGGGGGATGGAGACAGTATTCTCAACCAAAATCAAGGGTCTTTTCAAACATCAAGTGAGACATCAGAATATATTTATTTTATTTAAATTGTGGACTCTTCTTGGGCTGAATCTCAGAAAATAGCACATATACCTCAGTTCTGGAGTGCTGAGTTTTCAATCCAGTCCCCAAATCCTGGTCATAACAGTTTAACAGTAATACCTGATGAAGATAGGCATGGAGGACCAACTGCCCATGGCACACTTCTGCAAATGAGATATTCTCTTGATAGCATTGATCATATGTTTTGCCAACAGGTGGTTAGCTGATTCAGGGCACAGTATAATGCAGTCAGCCATCTGCTTGCAAAGTGACTGTTGGACAGTCATAAGCCCTTCCCTTCCAGGAACAAAGGTATAAACAACTGATTCACCTTTGGCCTATATGTCTCTAGTTTGTTTTGATAGCATCCTGATTCGCAGACTACAATGGTGAGATATTCATGGCTCCTCAGACTTCTCCACAAGAAACTCTGCCAGGTATTTCTGGGGGCTGAGATAGGTGATCATGGCTGAGTCAAGCTGTTCTAAATAAACCTGATGGAATACCCAACAGAAAGATATGTGATGGTTAAAACACACATAGTAAACTAATTTATCCTTGTGTGTTTCAGAGACAGTGGCTTAAAAAGCCTCTTAATCCTTAAAGGCTGCAGAGGTTGAGGGAGTACATTGACCCCACTATCAAGTGATATAGGTTCCTGTTTGGGGGGGGTAGGTAAACATGTTAAATACCCATTCACAGTATCAGCATATCATGGGTCAGTCCTTTATTACATGCTGGCCAAAGGCAGTGAGTAGAGTAAGAAGAGGGGAAGAGGTCTGCACTGGGCATAGCACGGGCTTCTTTCAGATCAACTTTTGTAATGGCACAGTCCATAATTCAAGCTTCCACCACCAGACATTAAATACCTATTTGTTGTTGATGTTCTGAGATGTGGGGTAACCAGATGGACCCTTCTCAACTATGACCAGCTGAAGGATGCAGGCATGTGGGATGGTATGAGGAGCAGAGTGCCCAGTCCCAGTTGCCATTTATCCATGACTAAATGGCAACATAAATTCATCTTCAGGATCAGTTTGGTTACATCTGGGCTGTAGCCAAAGATCTGAAGATATTTTAGCAGAAACAAGTCATAATACAGCCTCCAGGGTTGGAGTAAACCTTGGTCCTCTAGAGATCCCACTATCCTTGACTGAAACAAAGGACTGGTTAGAAATCAGTCCTTGCTGGTTAAGGGTGACCTCAAAACTTGTTGGACCAAGTGATTAGTGGTGGTTGAGTATCTGACATACCAGAAGGAGGCACACACTTGGTCATGCTCTATGAATATCCGATCCCGGGGCTGCACTTTGACATATGCCCAGAGCTGCAAAGATGGCCATTTCACAGAAACTGTCAATCACTGCAGTTTTCAAAAAATGGATCACCAAATTTTCTTTCTTTCAATGTCTGGTAGTTAGGACGAATCCCTGGAACTGTCCTGCAGTTCCCATAAAAAGAACAGGCAAAGCAAGTTCAGGTTTTGGTTTCTAATTTGATCATCATATGAATACTGATTCAGATGTTTAGGTATGCAAATTGAGAACTTTGATGACATTAGTAAGGATTGAGATTGGAATTAAAAGACTGGAAAATAAGAACTAGGGACACCTGTGCTTATGTAGCTGGTGAGTAGTGTTATAGTATATATCACTATAGCCACAGAGATATCCCAGAATGTGGAATAATAAAAATGCCAAATTCTTACTGGTGGAGAAGAAATAGCCACTTGTATTAAAAGAGTTCTTAAAGTTTAATCAAAGGTTTACTAGCATTCCTTAACCTTGGATCCTGGAAGTTACATGTATTATAGGTTAGCAATATTAGCCAGTGTGTTCTAGATCTTTCTTAGTCTGCTGTACACATTTTACGTGTTGTTAAAGCAAAGTGCTGCACAGAAAGACTTGAAGAGAAAAATGGATCAGATTTTCTCGGTGGGCTACCTCCCTTGATGCATCCCCTTTTTAATCTACTCTGTCACATCTAGATTACACACAAGGCAAGTTTTTGATGTTGTCTTTGCATGCTACATTGTTAAAATACCTGTAGTAACTACTTCAGGTGTCCATTTGGACTGGGATGTTTTCCTTTACACTGAACTCAGTCAGTACATTTCTGGAACTGTTTTTATAGACCTTATTCCACAAATGATCATATTTAAGGTAGAAAAATTAACCTCATCTGTCTATAGACTGGCAGTTACATGTGACCAAAAGTGGCTTTCTTTGAAAGTCTTGTTGCTAATCGTGATTAGCTGAACATAAAATAACATATCTGCTTTTCATGCCACCTTTACATAAGCTTATTATTATATTTCTTATGTGTAAGTTATCTCTTGGAACAAACCACAGTTCATTTCCAAGAAGCCATCACCTTCTACTTTAGACCTATTATTTCACCTACCAAATTTATTTCCAAATGCAGAAAACAGTGGAGAACAAATTTTTAATTTCATGGATGTCTACAAACAGCTTTCTGTTTGCTTTCATAGTACCAAATAACTCTCAGAGAGTATGATACTTTGTCTGCTGACTTTATGGGGCACACTTTCATACAGGATATTGTTTTAGATTATTATGGACCTTGGTCCAAATCTTCACAAAATATTGCAGATTAAATGTGGCATTCAGATGCAAGGTTTCCTTGACATTCTCATTTGACAGTTCAAGAAGGTTTGTTGAAGCATCTCCTAATAAAGTATTGCTTTTGCTCAGTTTTCTGTTTTACAGTGTTATGTATGGCACGAACTGTAATGAAGTTAGATGTACTACTAATAAATGGCATGTACCATACAGTAGGATGTTTGGAAATGGCTCCTGATGTAAATACTTTAATGTTTCCACCCTTCTTCTCCCATTTTGGTTAGGGATTTATCATGTTTACCAAGCGGTTTGCATGTCATTAATACACAGTTTTCCTAGAACATAATTTATGGGCTATTTTTGTTATGAGGGTCAGAAAGAAATGGGTAAAACTAATGTTACTTATTTTGCATCAAGTAAAGATTTGCAATGAATTTGACATAGTTATTTAACCTGCTCAGAAAAATCACACTATTTTATATAGTTTGCAAATGTAATGAAGACAATATCAGTACTACTATTACTTTGTCTTACAAAGATTAGTCAAGTTGATCTCTGCTTTAACTGAATCACCTAGAGCCATATTTTAAACCATCAAATGGCTAGCCCTGCCATGGCATGCAGTCTGTGATCCATGTTCTCGTATCTTGAGGATACTGTGCACCACAGTAGATGCCCAAAGCCATTGGTCTATACAACTTTTCCCCAACAGGGCACAATGTAGAGTCTTTTGCTGCTGCACACAGCTGCATTCATTGGTGAGTTTTAGATGGAAACACTCAGTGTGGTTTTTTTTCAGAGGTGGGAGGTACCCCACAGAGACACAAGGAGAAAATGCAAACTCCAAACAGGCATTAGCCAGAGGTCAGGATTGAACCTTGTACCTTGTGAATGAGAGGCAAAGGCCTTAACCATTATGCCAACTGTGGGGCAGATGAAGAAATGAGGACATAAGAGCAAAGTAGCTCCGACTGCAGAAAAGCTCAAAGAGAACAGATTATGGTGGTTTGGGCATGAGAGCAGAAGACAATCTGGTGAAGATTTGGGACAGTCAGGAAGAAAGTAAGAGAAAAAAGAGGGCATCTAGCAAAGAGATGGATGGATTGTGTCAGAGAAGATCTATGAATGTCATGCATGATGTATAAGTGTCGAAGAAGGCAGGGGTTTGGCACTGAATTGAGAGAGAGATGGTGACAGTTAACACCCTGAGTCCATGTACATAAAATGGGAAAAAGGGGGTTGATGATGATGAATCTCCGCTTTGTGTTTTTCTTTGGATATTTATCTTTATTTACTTTTTTGTTACTACTTCTTCCCCTTGTTCTACATATCCTATAGCTATGCCTCTAGTCCCCACAACTGCCCAACCCTGGGTTACCCATTGCCTCTTGATGAGTATCAGGGATGTGACCCTTCCTCAGGTGACCCCCCCCCACCCAAATTTTCAGGAAGACATCCTTTCTGTGACTAGTGATCACATGCAGTGAGAAAGAGACCCCAAGGACAATTATTAGTGTTGAACCAGGGGCCATCATTCTTGTGGTCAGTCATAGTCTGATACTGGTTGAGTGTCTAATGCAGTAGTGTCAGGTTGTCACCGCCGACCTGCTTGTGTTAATCTGAGATGTCTTACAAGAATTCTGGCCTCCATCTGTGGTCTCGGGCATTGTTTTTTTTGTAAACCGTTCCTCTCAGCATAGGAGAGATGGAAAATTGCTGCATCATTGTACATCACAGTTAGCCCTACTAGTTATTTGAGTCCATTCCTGAACTTGTGGAGCTGACAGATGCCCTGCCTATCTATCCATGTTTTCACTTAAGAAGGCACAGACAAATGTTGCAGATACGTAATGCAAGTTGGCATCATTGTGCAAATGAAAAGGAAGCTGATCTTTCAGAAAGCTATGAACACAGTGGAATGAGATAACAGCGAGTTTCAGTGGTACAAAATAATGATTTTGCCTTATTCCCAGAAGAGCCACTTGGTGTGTTACTATTTAGTTGAAAAAATTCCTTGGTGTAAGTGTGTGAGTAGCTAATGTCTAGTATTTATGTAGCTGAAATATCACTCTAAGTTCCAATAATAAATCAACTTCAATGAGGCCAATGCCAAGGTTGAATTAAACACTGGCAGCAAATGCATAGAAAGCTATATAATCATTGTGGGTCACAACTGGCCAGTAGGGCAGCATTATTAGGTAGTTATGAATTCCGTGAGGGAATCAATGTGCACTGATGAAATACCCATACCCTTATATCACCATCCATGCTCTGTATACATTTTCTGACACTGCATTCAAAATGTTGACTGTATGACTAAACGTTATATGGCCCATACTTTCTGGAGTTTAGGTCCAAGACCTCTGTTCACTAGGTCTATAATCTTATAAAATGAATAATTTTCAACCTTGCTGGGCTGCTGACATCCATGTATTGAACTTGTGGGAGAGAGTTAGCTGTACATTACATCTAGAAAATTTGTTGCCAATAGTGTGCAGCATACCTTGTGGTTGAGACTTGTCTGTGTGCAGAGAAAAGACTGAAATGGTTGGATGAGCTAGCTTATTATTGTAGACATGGGCTTTTCACTGTCAGTAATAAGTCATGAAGGGAGCAGGTGAGCACCAGGCATCTTGACTTTTGTTTCTCATGAGCAGACCTGTGCGACAACACCAATGCCAAGAGCAATGCTGTTAGCTGATGAAAGTGATGATAATGAATTTATTCTGGAATGATGCCCTATTGATCTCTAACTATAACTATAGCTATATATATGAATACTGGACAATGAAAGGGACATGCTATATTTAAAATGTCGAGGCAATATTTTTTGCTTTCCGAAGTTGACCATCAGCTGTCACCAGCTCTACACCTTATTCATTTTGTCTGTCAGACCTGCTTTAGCCTCCCACAGGCTCAACCTGACCTATATCCGGGGCAGGTAAGGAGACTGAGGACACTGATATAGGGCTACACTGCTGCCAAGTAATATGCCCTAACTTCGGGTCACTTCCCTGTCTCTGATTTCAGGAGGTGCTTGCACATGTCCACACTTGCACAACCTTCCAGCTAAGCATCATACTTGTTATGCAGCACAGAGCCCACCAGGCTCATAATGCTGCTTCACAACCAAGATCTAAATGAGACCTTACCTTTAATTAGTAGCTGTGGTGCTGGAAATCATGATTCATTCTCCTGTGCAGCTTGTATTAACCTGTAAAAGCTGTGGTTTAGAGAAAGCATCTCAGTGACGTAGCACCGACCCGCATAGCGATGGCTGATTATTACAATTTATTTCCAATCTGTTGATTAGTATCTTCCTGATCATTAAGTAGTGCCCCCTTAATGGCATTGATGAGATTTACACCATTTGACCTTTCGCCTTCCTGGTATTTACAGCACATTCTAAGACTTCTAAAAAAGGGCATAATATATCCAGATACACTTGCTTATGTGACTGCTTGGTTTCCTTCAGTGTAGAATAGGCTTGTCTCTCATCTGTACAGTGTTTATGATACAATTTAATAACCTAAAACCTAAAATCATATCATAAGGAAAGATGGCCAGTAGCTGCTTTTTAAAAAGGCTTTTGTGATTCAACCTGCCTAGAAAACAGGTGACTAATGTGAAGAACAAAACAAATAATTACCTTAGGAAAGTGAGAATGATTATGTTTGGAACTGAACAATGCTCACGGTTTTAACATTCCAGTATGATTCATACCTTTTTTGTTAGTTTAATTTAATCTTCTGTTTTTTAAACCAAGGTTCTTAAACATGTAAATTGATGATGAAGAAAGTGGCAGATCTCAGCATTTCTTTCCAGCTAATCTGTCACTTGCCAAAGTAAAAGCTATCGCCACACTTTTGTTGCCCAGGGCTCTGTCGATAAATGCAATGAATTTTGCATTGTATAACATCAGCAAGTGTATTCCAATCTGTTCTGCAGTTGACTGCTTTACTTTAAAAAATGTTCACTCTAATTTGCATCATGGTTAAATTGTGTTAGACCCCCTCCCCCGTACCTTATTAATTAAATTGCAGACTATTCTTAGGACATGTTGAATTTTCACCCTCTGCTTTAATTCAGCCACCAACCCTCCTACAAAAAATCAATAAAAGAGCAAAAAGGTTTTCATAATCTATAGTTTATGTTCTTACTCCCTGTGTTAGCAATTTCAAATCGAAATCAATGGAAGCTAAAAAGGTCATTTCACTCTGTATGTTCTCCTTATCAGTATGAAATGCTAGCCAATAAACAAGCAGTGTTACTTCTTTAGAATACAGAAAGATTTAGTATTGCAGGCATCAAATTAAAATACCACCTCCCGGCCCCACTGTTGTGGAAAAGTTATTCTGTTGGAAGAAATGTACTGAAGGAGTACAGCAAAAGGTTTTCATTTCCATTTGGCACGGAGGCCCTGGCCAGAAGCTGTTTTATTTGGGATTCTGTAAACAGAACCTCTGGCATTGTTGCAGCTAGTTTTTATATTTTCTCCTTGTCAAAGGATCTCAAAAAATACAGCAAACAATCTGCTTCAGGCTGGCATAGCAATGTGCCTCCGGCAGCCTGTTTAAACTTCAGTTTCCCAGCTGGCCAGTATCTGCTCAGGAAAGTTATGAACTGCTGCTGTGGTGCAGTGATTTTTCTCACAGCCAGCATTATCTTTCACAGTAAATACTTTTCTCACTGTTTGATTTAACTACATCATTTTTCTACCAGTGTATTTGGCACAAACAAGCAGGCAACTGATCTTAGCCCCTTTAAGTTTCCTTCCTGCAGCTTTGTTGACTTTCCTGGATACTGTCTTTTGAATGTAATCCTGTTTGTTTCTGTGTGTCTCTGTATCTCTTCTCCATTTCATACAGCCTTTTCTGTATGTTAAAAATATCAGACATGTTTGTAATCAGGATGGTTAATACCAACTACTTTTGGGGGCAAATCTGCTGCATGAATGAGGAAGCACTGTAGTACAGCAGGTGATAATGGAACATGTGGAATACTATTGTACTACAGTTACAACAAATGTCCCAGGAATGGTTCATCATATAAACATAATGGCAAATCCACATTCTACTTAATTTTTTTTCTGAGAGGAAATCATCATTTGAAATGAGAATTTCACAACCCAGATATTTTATTATATATATATATATATATATATATATATATATATATATATATATATGTCATTAAAGCATTAATAAAATTAGATGAGGTGAATTATGTGCAGTGTTTATTTTGTTGGTGTTATTGCCATTGGGTGGGATTTAGAAAGCTGATACTGAATCTTGTTATTCCACATCAGTTGCTGTGCAAGTCTGGTACACATGAAATAAAATTTGCATGAATGGGCAAATTCAGGGACAGGATTCAAATACAAAATGTAAGAGTCTGAGTGGATCTCCCTTCTGTAATCCATTTGTAGTACAGAAGCCATCTCCTCTGCTGTGCAGACATATGTGCATGCATCTCCTCTACAGTGTAGACATACATGTATACATCTCCTCTGCAGTGCAGACATATGTATATGAATGTTCTCTGCCCTGCAGCCATATGTATATGAATGTCCTCGGCACTGCAGACATATGTATATGCATCTCCTCTGCAGTGTAGACATACATATATACATTTCCTCTGCAGTGCAAACATATGTATATGCATCTCCTCTCTGGTATAGATATATGTGTATACATCTCCTCTGCAGTGTAGACATACATGTATACATCTCCTCTGCAGCACAAACATATCTATATGCATCTCATCTGCAGTGCAGACATATGTATATGAATGTCCTCTGTGCTGCAGACATATGTAGATGCATCTCCTCTGTGATGCAGACATATGTATACGTCTCCTTTGCAGTCTAGACATACATGTATACATCTCCTATGCAGTGCAAACATATGTATATGCATCTCCTCTGCAGTGCAGACATATGTATATGAATGTCCTCTGCCCTGCAGCCATATGTATATGAATCTCCTCTGTACTGCAGACATATGTATATGCATCACCTCTGCAGTGTAGACATACATGTATACATTTCCTATGCAGTGCAAACATATGTATATGCATCTCCTCTGTGGTGCATATATATGTGTATACATCTCCTCTGCAGTGTAGACATACATGTATACATCTCCTCTGCAGCACAAACATATCTATATGCATCTCCTCTGCAGTGTAGACATACATGTATACATCTCCTCTGCAATGCAGACATACATGTATGCATCTGCTCTGCAGCACAAACATATCTATATGCATCTCATCTGCAGTGCAGACATATGTATATGAATGTCCTCTGTGCTGCAGACATATGTATATGCATCTCCTCTGTGGTGCAGACATATGTGTATACATCTTCTCTGCGGTGCAGACATATGTGTATACATCTCCTCTGCAGTCTAGACATACATGTATACATCTCCTATGCAGTGCAAACATATGTATATGCATCTCATCTGCAGTGCAGACATATGTATATGAATGTCCTCTGCACTGGGGCCATATGTATATGAATGCCCTCTGTACTGCAGACATATGTATATGAATTGCCTCTGTACTGCAGACATATGTATATACAGTCATTTGCATCTGTCAGTATGCTGCAGTGTGAAGTGCTCATTTCATTGGGACATCGATCATCACTGTGAATATAACTGCACTGCAAGGGAGTAAAAACAAGAAGAGTACACCGTTAGAGTTAATGCAGGAAGTAGTGGGTAGGTTTTACAATGTTTAAATAATACACAGTGTCACAAGCTTTTTTATCTATGTTTATGTAATTCAGGAGACATTCATGGAAGGGGAACATTGTTTAAAGGATACTTAGCATTGTAGGCTGTATGCCCTTTGTGTTATAAAAGGAGGTGATTGGGGAAAGACGTTCACCTATATACTGACAGTGCACAGCAGGAAAACCATGTGTACAGTCTTGTGAAAACCTTGTGGAACTTGTTCTGATGATATGCTGAGTGTGCAAAATGGGGAAGCACTATGAATCTTACACAACTATAGACCCTGGATATACATAGACATTTGTCAGAAAAAAACACAATATTCCATGTAAGAGTATGCCTGTTCATAATATGCAATAGTGCTCTAACACTAATACATGGGTGTTAATGTAATTCAGACAGTGAATGAACCATATTGTGAGTATTATCAATTTCTGCACACTTTCCTAATATGGACTTCATATTCTGACAATCTGCTAACCAATCCAAAGGGCATCATTGGCAAATGGAAGTAGTACTTGAGTACTTCAAGAAATGTCTGAATGAAGAAAGCCACACAGACATTGTAGTGTGGCATGTATAGTCTGTTTTGAAAGAGTTAGGAAAACCCATGCCAGTGCACTAAGGAAGATGAAGTCAGGGAAAGTGGCTGGCTCACATTAAGTCACTGCTGATGTGATCAGAATGTTGGGTGATTTACAGGATAAATGTCTCTTGAAGGTACTCATCACAATATCTATCTATCTATATATATATCTATATATATATATATGTATATATGCAGAGGACATTCATATATATATTTAGAGAGAGAGAGTGAAGTGTATCCCAAATTATTGAAAAGCATTTTACTGCCAGAATGTACAAGAATAGAGATATGCACAATTAGGGGTCATACAGAAGTATCAAACTCCTGTCAAAGTGCAGGAAAGTACTGGAGAAGGGTGACTGATAAAATGAATTTACAGAGTTGTAGAAAGTAAGATAGAAGATGTGCATTTCAGACTTAGATCAGGCTACAATACAACTGACCAAGTGTTTGCAATGAGACTTATAGTGGAAAAGCTGGAGATGAGTATCTGGACATTCTTGGACGTGAAAAAGGTCTCAAGAAAGCTAATTTGGGAAGGCCTGCAGTATTTCTCAGTCTTTGAAATGTTGGTAGAATTAGAGCAGGCTATGTACATGGACCTAATGACAAAAGTATGAACAGTGTTCAGACTCACAGATGGATACCCAGTGGCAGCACATGTGCATCAGGGCTAAGTCTGTGCATTGCAGTTCATAATGGTGATGGACTACATCAGCAAACTGGTCAGAGGGGACAGATCAACAAAGCTGCTAGATTTTGATGCTGTGATACTACAGGCAGACTCTAAACAGGAATTCCATCAAATGACAGGGGACAAGAATGCAAAACCGAAGGCACGTGGGATGAGTATAGACAAGACAGTTATCATTGCAGCAAATGGTGGGAAATCAGAAGAGGCTTAAAACTGAGATAGAAGGCATAAATAGTAAAGCAGTTTACCAGCTTTAGGTATCTGGAAGACTGTGGTTTAGGAGAACGTAAGTCTGAATGAGGAGCTCAAAACTAGAATTAGGAGGCCTACAGCCAAATGGCACACAGCATCAGGGTTTGTGTCTGACAGAAGAATGCCAAAGAAGTTGAAGAGTAAGGTATACAAAATTGTGGTGTGACCAGTACTACTGTATGGTACAGAAACCTGAGCAGTGAAGACAGAGCACCTGAGGAAGCAAGAGGTGACAGAGAGGAAGTGCTGAGATGGATAGTAGGATGCAGGCAGTGGGACAGAAAATAATAAAGACATCAAAGCAGAAACCAAATTAGCCCCAGTTAAGCAGAACAGATCATTGACTTGAAAGCAGAGGACAATGTGGTAAAGCAGATGTGGGCAAAATAGGAAGAAGGCAAGATGAAATGAAGACATCCAGCTAAGAGACCTGAGACAGTTGGGCATGACTGTCAAAGAAAGTAGGAGTGTGACTGTGAATACAGAAAAATTATGGCAATTTATGACACACCCTGACCCATGTAAACAATGTGAATAAGGGGGTTGATGATGATAATGATAAGAAGGTATACCACTTATTTCAATTAAAAAAATACATTGTAACGAGAAAGTGATTTTGCACATTGCCCATTAATATTTTAAAGCATAAACTCATAATAGTTTCTGATAGTCTGTAATTTCCAAAGACTGTAAATTTTAGTGCAGTTGATTCTACTGCATTTTTTAGTTCTATGCCAAATTTTGTACTATGTTACACATTCTGCCTATCTTGTGCAAGTGTTAGAGATGTCAGTAGGGCACTTAGCTCCCTGCACCAGTCCAGATGCAATTACATGCTGTAGGTGGATTGGACATTCTAAATTGGTCCTAGGTGTGAGTGTATGCGTGTGTGTGCCTTCTGTGGAAGGTTGGGCGCCGGGCTGGCAACTCAACACTGTAAAAATTCCACTGCCAATCATGAGCGGACAGGTGATCTGCTGTGGTGACCCCTAACTGGGAAAAAGCCGAAAGAAGATGAAGAAGTTTCACACATGGGGGTGAATGCTCTTAGGTTTTCCAACCTGAAGGAAATACACAGAGGCATTATTTTGTTTCCTGCTAATGTCTTCAATGAAGTCAAGGTCCTGGCATTCAGCAGCATTCTGCCATCACTAAGAATGATGCCTGAACTCAAACATAAAATAATTGGCTTCGGTAATTGGTGTCATTGTTAGAGGATCCAGCATGTGCATCTGCATGGAATGAAATTGCCAATAGAATCACTTGCTTTGCCAGAGGTGGCCTGCATCTTTCACTCCTTGGTTTTTATATTCATTTTTCTGGTTTTATTTTTTGTTTGGCCTTTTGGGACTTGACATTGTGAGCCATGACACTTTAATAAGGAGTCCTCCTACATAGCATGTAGAATACTTTAACCAATCAGAAGAGTTAACAATCAAACCAAATACGTTTTTTTATGTGTGACTTCAACTATGAACACATTAACTGCCACGCATTTACTACCAACAAATATGTTCAGAGATTTGTAGACTTTGTAAATGCCAACACACACGACCAAATTGTAGACTTTGTAAATGCCAACACGCCTTACCAAATTGTTTTCCTACCCACCAGAGGTGTTGATCTTTTTGATTTTGTCCTTACAAATATTTCTCCCATTTGTTACCCACTCCCTCATCAAATCTGACCATTTCACTGTGCCCTTCATGGAAAGCTGCTTTTTGAACCCTCAATTACTCTGAAACCAATTATTTGCTACTTACTGATATTAATGATAATCACAAATGGTACAACTCCCAAGCAGACCTTGTACCTGCTGCTCTGAATTTTATTCCCTCTTGTATAGATGCATTGAGGTATCCACAACAATTTCATGTAAGCATAATGTCAAGTTTAGAAACTAAACTCATATGATGGAACTACCACATCAACAATCTCCTTAATAAAAAAAACCTCCTGTCCATCATTAAAAGATGTACATATCATCATTATAAAATGGATTTAAAACTGATAAGTAAGTCTCTCAAACTTACCTTTAGGAAATGTAAGGCCATTTAGGAACTTAGAATTGCAATTAATTCAAAAGACAAGCATATGTTCTTCAGCAATATTGGGAGGCTTAGCCGTAACCTACAATTCTGTACTAAACTTCTGTCCAGTGATACCTAGTTCTCTGTCCCCAATGGCATTGCTAATACTCTTCCAGACAAATTATCTTACAACTTTTCTCCACCCACAATGTCTTATTCTCTCCATTCCCCCTCCTGAGAGTAATTTAGACCAATTCCTAAAACACTACTTCCATGGGCCCTGACGATATCTATGGATGTCTGCTGAGAAATATAAAGTCCCATCTAGCAAAACCCCTTCACCAACTCTTCAGCTTGAGTCAATCCATTGGTTATGTCCCTGAGGTGTTGAGCATGTTACTTGTGGTGCTCTTGCTTAAAGGTAGTCCCGCAACAGATCCTGAAAATTATAGGCCTATTAGACACACTGGCATTATTTGCAAGGCTATGGAATGTTTTACAGCTGAACTATTAAACAATTATATCCCTTATCATATATCTCTGGATATACATCAGTTCGACTTTGGAAAAGACAGACCATGCTCACTTGGCCTGGCTGAGTTTTTTGAAAGGGTTACTAAGGCCATGGATGAAGAACATGCAATCCACACTGTTTATCTTGACCATGCCAAGGCATTTGACAGCATTACCCATACTGGGATTATTGTCAAGCTGTTTCAACTTAACACAAACCCATACACAGTTTGCAGGATTTTAGCTGGTTGTTTTAGAGAACCCATACCATTAAGGTTATGGATATGTGATATAGACAGAAAAATGTCACCAGTTGTGTCCCTCCTTCTTGGTATATATTTCTATGGCACACAAGTCGATATCAAGGGACTATGGCTAACCAATTTTACTAATGATTTCCAAGTGGGTGTGGTTATTGAATCCATTTCTGATATTCAAATTCTCCACTAACAGCTGAAACAAACAAATCTTAGGTGAATTAATCATGGACTTACAGTCCAGCATCATTTCTTTTGGTAACTGTAAAACTATTGTTGCTTACCATACAGATAACAGTCCACTTACATTTCCTACATTCATCAAGGCTTGGGTATGTATATTGATAGCAGACTTTGCTTTGACCACCATGCCTCTGTGGTGGTTAAAAAATCCTTCTGCCTCACACATCTTATTCTTCATGATATCACATCAGGGTCCAACAAAGTTATAGTCCTACTTTATTCATCCCTTTTTAGGTCCAACATTTAATGTAATGCACCCTTCAGTGTATACCTCAGTAAACACTTAAACCATTTAGAGAGACCTCAACATTTCCTCACCAAAAAGATTGTATATATCACTGCTCTTATCTATTCTGATGTACTAAAAGTCTTGCTCCTTGGTGTCATACAGATGTCTGAGTCATGAGGGTCTATATTAGAACATTGAAGTTTGAAAACATCGAATGTTCTAATATCGAACCCAAAACAGCGAAGCTGCAGAACACCAAATTTTTTCCTAGGGAAAGAATTCAGTTGGCTGTTTCTTTGGCTTCACTGTTTTCAGCACTGTGGTGGAAAGTTACAGGTCGGGTTCAGGTAAGTGTGTGATTGTGCGGACGTTAGGGTTAGGGCATGGGTTAGGTGAGTTAGGGTTAGGGCGCGGGTGAGGTGGGTGTGCGATAGTGACAGACTTTAGGGTTAGGGCGGGATAGGTGAGTTAGGGTTAGGGTGCGGGTCAGGTGAGTGTGCGATAGTGATGGACCTTAGGGTTAGGGTTTGGGTTAAGGTAAGTGGATAGATAGTAGTGTATGTACAGTTTAGTTTAGGGTTAGATGTAGGATTTTAAGTGTATGTGTGTGGATTGCTGTTTTTTGGTGTGCTTGTGTTGTGTGTGGTTTTCTTGGAAGAGCAATTATTTTCCCTGGGAAAAAATTGCTGTTCTAAGCCTTCAATGGTTTTGCACTTTGAGGTTAGAAGTTCGAACATATGGTGTTTGATCTTCTGCCATTTCGTCGAAGTGATATAGACCCGAGTCATGATCCATGTTTAGCCTCCCATACTATGAATGACCCAGATCTCTTCAATCTTCTTCTCCTAAAAAGAACCAGTGGTAAAGCAACCACCTGTGTGAGAGACCTAAAGATGTACTACCACATCAGCAATACCAAATGGCATGACAGATACCTGATTCAACATACACTCTTTTACTGGACTATGCTGCCCTTGCACATCAGGCAGAACACGTTCCCTAGCACCCTTCAAAAGCTAAAAATAAAAAGCAAAAGATGTAGTACAAATCAACACAGCAGGAAAAAAAAAAAAGATAAGAACTTCTGAGTTTTTAATTAGTATTACTATTTAGCCCAGAGGTTTGGGTTGTTTGTTTGTAAGTTCAAAAAAAGAGGTCAGCACCAGAAAGAGTGGAAATAACATGGTATATTGTAGTGGCAACAACAAAATAAATCAGACTGGTTTTGGCATAAATGCCTTCCTCAGTAATAAATTCATCTATACAACAGTACACACACACACACACACACACACACACACACACACACACACACACACACACACACACACACACACACACACACACACACACACACACACACACACACACACACACACACACACACACACACACACACACACACACACACACACACACACACACTTAATCATTGCACAAAGTAACTTATTCCAAATTATAAGTGGTCATTAAGACCTGGGGAAAACAACCCACCTAACGTAATGATCCAACACCTTTCTCTTTTATTTAGTAGAGCATGCCAGCCTAATTAATTTGTCCTATCTCCCTGAATTCTTTCTATCACCATAAAATTGAATCTGGCCGAACTATGTATAACAGTATGTCTATATAAAGCACTGGAAGGTCTTTTATTCTGAATGTCGCTAAAATGTTCACACATATGTATACAACGTGGGTGGGAGGTTTGGCCAATATAAAAAGCTGAGCAGGAACAGGTTGCTAAATATATCAACCAGTCTGTGCTACAGTTGGCAAAAAACTTGATAACATAAACCTTACTAGTGTTCCTACTAGAAAATAGTTTTGATTTAAACATAAATTTACAAGAGGAACAATGACCACAGGGAAAGGAACCTAACAATCTATCCCCAGTAAGTGTCAGTTGTTGATAGGAAGAGTGAATGCCTTGATAATGTTTGTAGTGACTAAAATTGGACCCCAAAGTATGCCCCATCCGATAGGAGAATTGGCACCTAGGTGTAAGGACCTCACAAAGTTCATTATTTGCTAATAAAATATTCCAATTACGGTTAATGATGTCCCTGATCACATTAATACAGGATAAAAAATCATACTATAACAAACTTCAGTCTAATCATTCCATGAACCCCAAACAATTCTGGAACTCCATCAACTCTCTTCTCAACCCAGGTACCAAAAACAACCCTTGCCCCGACACTAGTAAATCTGACCCAGAAATAGCTACTCTATTCAACTCCTTTACTAACTCCATAGGAGAACTCACCAAAACCTTCCCAAACAACTCCTCCCCCCAACTCAAATCCTCTCCCCAACATTCCATCCCAAACACTTCTCCTATATTTCATCTCAAACCCATCTCCACTTCATATATATATAAAAAAAAAAACTTCTTTCTAAGCTTAAGCCATGCTCCAATGCCCCTGACAACATCCCCTCACTCTTTCTTAAACTTGCAGCAGACAGCATTACAATCCCCATTAGCACTCTCATTAATAGATCCATACAGGAATCATATGTCCCCAAAATGTGGCGTGCAGCCTTTATCCTACCCCTCCATAAAGGAGGCAAAAATAATAACATCTCCAACTTCCGACCCATAGCAATTCTCTCCCCTATTTCAAAAATTCTTGAGAAATGCATCCACCTCCAGCTCATGCCTTTCCTTACAAATAACCAACTCCTCACCCCAACACAACATGGGTTCCGTTATGGCCATAGCACAATAACTGCACTTCTCTCTTTTCTAGACATTGTAAACAATGCCCATAGATGTCACTTCTTTGTATACAAACATACCTCACTGGGCAGGTCTGCAAGCATTACAAGAGCAATTGATTTATGATAGTAACCATAACATCTATATGGGGGAACTAGATATTTGGAGACGTTACCTTGATGACTGTTGGATGATATGGTGAGTGGATAAAATCTATTTATTGGAGTTTGTCCAATATCGCAATGATAATAAATGGGGTATAGAGTTTACATTAAATTGTGATTCCAAACAAATTCATTTTTTGGATGTTACTATTGTTAGGAATCCTGATGATACTCTTAGCTCACATGTTTTTTGGAAATATCCCCAATATAACAAACCTATTATTTGCTAACGTCCTGCATCCACAGCACAGAATTAAAAGCATACCTAAGTCTCAGTTTTTGTGTATTAAGCGTATCTGTTCCACCAAGGATAGCTATGAGTCTATCATCAGGATTTAATTTGTAGGTTTCGAGAAAGTGGTTATTGATATGATAATGTTATATCTGCCAGTAATTAGGCTTCTGAGCAGGACAGATTGGCTCTATTGGAATATGGAGATAAAAGCAATCAGATTAATAAAATTATCAAATTTGTCACCACATTTGGATGAGATAGTAATGTGATCAGGGACATCATTAACCGTAATTGGAATATTTTATTAGCGAATAATGTACTTTGTGAGGTACTTACCCCTAGGTGCCAATTTTCCTATCAGAGGGGGTTTTACTTTGAGGCCCCATTTTAGTCACTACAAACATTATGGGAGCATTCACTCTTCCAATCAACAACTGATGCTTATTGGGGATATATTGTTAGGTTCCTTTCCCTGTGGTCACTGTTCCTCTTGTAAATTTATGTTTAAATCAAAACAATTTTCTAGTAGGAACACTAGTAAGGTTTATGATATCAAGTTTTTTGCCAACTGTAGCACAGACTGGTTGATATATTTAGTAACCTGTTCCTGCTCAGCTTTTTATATTGGCCAAACCTCCCACCCACTTTGTATACGTATGTCTGAACATTTTAGTGACAACTGGAGTAAAAGACCTTCCAATACTTTATATAGACATACTGCACTATGAACCACTTGGCCACCATGGTGAATTTTCCCCTTCCCCCACTGTAGTGCAATCTCGGAGTTGGATTATTTAGCTTGGGGGATGTGTGGGGGGGCTTAACCCCTGACATGGGTGGGTTTGATTTGCTTTGTTTTTTGTTTTTTGTGGAGCTGAGCAAGTGGTTAATTTCCCAGAGTTCCTGTTATCCATCAGCCCTGCTCTTAAAATTTTTAATTTCACCAATTTTTTTTTCCGCCGGCTCGGGGCCTTAAAGGAGACCACACTAGTCTTTAGAAGTGTGAAGTCGGCTTTTGAGAAGTTCTTTACTGTGGTCTTTTTATTTCAGGTGGGGTGGGATGAGGACCTCCAGCGAGATTAGTTTGTGGTCTGATCTCACCAGTGAGGGGTACACCTCGGTGTTGAACATTGTGCTCCCATGTTCGTGATGATGAGATCAAGTATGTTATCTCCTCTTGTGGGGATGGTGACTAGTTGTTCCATGGCATTTGAGTTTATGAATTCCAGGAACTTTTGGGCTAGGGTGTTTGGGCTTGAGTAGTGTTCCCAGTCTATATTAGGGTAATTGAAGTCACCTAGTATGATGGTGTTTGGTGATACATTTATCCCCTCTAGTGTTTTCAGGAAGGCCATGTGAGGTTCCTGAGTTTGTGAGGGTGGCCTGTAACATGCTACAATTTGCAGAGCAGTCTTGCCTATGGTTAATTGCACCTGGATGGTCTCCGATGCATCGTGCGTTGCCACCAGTCTTGAGGTGTGGGTGTCCTTGATGAATATGGATACCCTCCTTTCTTGGTATTGTCCAGATTTTGGGGCCGGAACGCATGATATGAGGTAAAACCTGATAGCGCTGGGTGCTCTCAGGAGCCTTGAACCAGGTTTCTGTCACAGCACAGACATCGATGTTCTCCATACTGAGAAGGGCCTCGAGTGCATGCATTTTGAGATTTAGACTTCTGGCATTGAGCAGCATTACCCTTAGTTTTTTCCTTTTTGTGTTCTAGGGTGGTATGTTTAGAATTTGAGCCTTGCCTAAAAAGGCACTATGGGGTGGCAAGAGCCTTTGCCAATATCCGAATCCCAGGGTGACAGGTGCAAGCCGTCCCTTGCGAACAGCGTGGCTTGTCCAGCATGTCATCCCAGGCAGACAGACACTGGATCCCCTTTGAATGACACCAGTGTTTAAGCCAATTGTTAAAGCTGATCATCTTATCTCTGTATTGTGGCATCATTCTTGGTGAAGGTAGGATACTGCTCAAGGTCAGGGTCATACCTGTCTGGGCTACATAATCAGAGAGCTCCTCAATGTCTCTTTTCATGTAGTCCAAGGAGGTGCGTCTCAGGTCGTTTACACCAGCGTGGACAATGACTGAATCATATTTGTACCTGCTGTTGAGAGACCTGAGTGCTTGCGTTATGTGGCGGATTCTAGCGCCCGACAGGCAGCTTACTGTGACCTTCTCCTTACTCAGTCTGGTGAGCGGGACGTCAGTGTGTCTGACTATGGAGTCACCAATGACTAGTGTGTCTGGCATTGTGTTTGGCCTTAAGGGCTGTGACTGTTTGACACTCTGACTGTGAGGTCTATGTGTTGCAGGTGTTGTGTTCTGAGGTGGTGGTTGTTTGGGTGTCTGCTTTGGTGGCCTCTGCTGTTTTGGTAGATTTTTGATCAGAGCCTCCGAGTATGTCTTTGTGTGTTTATGTGTATGATTTGAGGTTGTAATGGTAATATGTGAGACTGGGTCTATAGTGTGTGTGGTAACCTTCTCCTCCTGACTGGTCTTGCCAGTCCTATGTTGAGAGAGCTCAGCCTCCAGTTTGGCCGTGTAGTTGCATCTCTCGCATGTATTTGTGTTTTGTGGGAGGAGGAGAGGGTTGTTCAGGTACATGAGGCAATTGTAACATTGCCTCAATATTCCCAGGTTCACCAGCTGAGCAGGAGAGGACACTAGCAACTGATCCTCGACATGCTAGAAGGAATAGACAAAAAACTTTAAAAAAGATTCCGGGGACGTGGGTGACCGAGAAATGGGGGTTGCCTTTGGGTACTATCTATGACCAGAGTGCCGTATCAAGGTAATAAGTACTGTAGGAGCAAGTGCTACGTTTAACAGATAGAGAATAGTCTACTTGGAGTCAAGTAGAGATGATCTTTTAATTATAGGATACGCTGATTAGATCAGTAGTATAGTTCGAGGAAGGTAGTTTTAAGGGAAAATTTGAAGAGTGGACTTTAGGTAGCCGAATAGTTTAAACCTGCTTAACCGGAGCTGCCCTAGTGTGCAACAGTAGCAACTCCGCTTAAATCGGGCTAAATCGCGCTAAAGCGTGCTTTATAGCAGGGGCGGATAAGACAGGAAATGACCCAAATTGGCCAACAAACCACAAGTCACTGCCCTAAACCACTCCTCCGAGGACAAATGAAGGAGTTATGGAAATGACCCTAGTGGCCAATAAAACTACAGTTTCAAGTCAGTAACCACCTCTCCGGGGCAGGGAAGCTGCTCAATGTTAGTCACTCCCACTGATAAACACAGAGACCTTCCTTCAGCCCAAGCAAAATGGCCTCACAGAAACTTTCAAACAGTTCAGGAACAGCAAGCCTGTAACTGAACTTTTAACTCTCAGAAAAGTGGGAAAAAGCAAGATTTTTTTTGTTTTTGTTTTTACAGAGATAGCAGAGGTTCACAAGTAATATCAAGTTATAACAGTGCAGTAAATGACCCCACACAAGAGTGCTAGGTCAAGGACAGAAAATATGCAAGTTTTAAGAAAAACGATTTAAAATTAAGTGCAAACAGGAAATTCAGCAAACAGCTTTTGGTTGTGCTCTAAATACAGCTACTAATACAGAAATCAAGTTTAACAAGCCAGAAAATGCTCAAGCTAGGCAGCTATGCAGAAAAACTTAGCAAATAAACAGAGAAAAATACTTAAAATCTCAAAAGTGGCTCCTTCTTCTCTCAGCGTTTTTCCTCTTGGAGGTGCTTCACCAACAGCCAACAAGCCTGAAAAGACGCTCAAACCACGAGGCAACTAGGTTTTAAGAGAGGAAGATGAAGGAGTTATGGAAATGACCCTAGTGGCCAATAAAACTACAGTTTCAAGTCAGTAACCACCTCTCCGGGGCAGGGAAGCTGCTCAATGTTAGTCACTCCCACTGATAAACACAGAGACCTTCCTTCAGCCCAAGCAAAATGGCCTCACAGAAACTTTCAAACAGTTCAGGAACAGCAAGCCTGTAACTGAACTTTTTAACTCTCAGAAAAGTGGGAAAAAGCAAGATTTTTTTTTTTTTGTTTTGTTTTTACAGAGATAGCAGAGGTTCACAAGTAATATCAAGTTATAACAGTGCAGTAAATGACCCCACACAAGAGTGCTAGGTCAAGGACAGAAAATATGCAAGTTTTAAGAAAAACGATTTAAAATTAAGTGCAAACAGGAAATTCAGCAAACAGCTTTTTGGTTGTGCTCTAAATACAGCTACTAATACAGAAATCAAGTTTAACAAGCCAGAAAATGCTCAAGCTAGGCAGCTATGCAGAAAAACTTAGCAAATAAACAGAGAAAAATACTTAAAATCTCAAAGTGTCTCCTTCTTCTCTCAGCGTTTTTCCTCTTGGAGGGTGCTTCACCAACAGCCAACAAGCCTGAAAAGACGCTCAAACCATGAGGCAACTAGGTTTTAAGAGAGGAAGATGAAGGAGTTATGGAAATGACCCCTAGTGGCCAATAAAACTACAGTTTCAAGTCAGTAACCACCTCTCCGGGGGGCAGGGAAGCTGCTCAATGTTAGTCACTCCCACTGATAAACACAGAGACCTTCCTTCAGCCCAAGCAAAAATGGCCTCACAGAAACTTTCAAACAGTTCAGGAACAGCAAGCCTGTAACTGAACTTTTTTAACTCTCAGAGTAGATAGTAGTGTATGTACTGTTTAGTATAGGGTTAGATGTAGGATTTTAAGTGTATGTGTGTGGATTGCTGTTTTTTTGGTGTGCTTGTGTTGTGTGTGGTTTTCTTGGAAGAGCAATTATTCTCCCTGGGAAAAAATTGCTGTTCTAAGCCTTCAATGGTTTTGCACTTCGAGGTTAGAAGTTCGAACATATGGTGTTTGATCTTCTGCCATTTCGTCGAAGTGATATAGATCCGAGTCATGATCCATGTTTAGCCTCCCATGCTATGAATGACCCAGATCTCTTCAATCTTCTTCTCCTAAAAAGAACCAGTGGTAAAGCAACCACCTGTGTGAGAGACCTAAAGATGTACTACCACATCAGCAATACCAAATGGCATGACAGATACCTGATTCAACATACACTGTTTTACTGGACTATGCTGCCCTTGCACATCAGGCAGAACACTTTCCCTAGCACCCTTCAAAAGCTAAAAATAAAAAGCAAAAGACGTAGTACAAACCAACACAGCAGAAAAAATAAAAGATAAGAACGTCTGAGTTTTTCATTAGTATTACTATTTAGCCCAGAGGTTTGGGTTGTTTGTTTGTAAGTTCAAAAAGAGAGGTCAGCACGAAAAAGAATGGAAATAACATGGTATATTGTAGTGGCAACACCAAAATAAATCAGACTGGTTTTGGCATAAATGCCTTCCTCAGTAATAAATTCATCTATACAACAGTACACACACACACACACACACACACACACACACACACACACACACACACACACACACACACACACACACACACACACACACACACACTCTTAATCATTGCACAAAGTAACTTATTCCAAATTATAAGTGGTCATTAAGACCTGGGGAAAACAACCCACCTAACGTAATGATCCAACACCTTTCTCTTTTATTTAGTAGAGCATGCCAGCCTAACTAATTTGTCCTATCTCCCTGAATTCTTTCTATCACCATAAAATTGAATCTGGCCGAACTATGTATAACAGTATGTCTATATAAAGCACTGGAAGGTCTTTTATTCTGAATGTCGCTAAAATGTTCACACATATGTATACAACGTGGGCAGGAGGTTTGGCCAATATAAAAAGCTGAGCAGGAACAGGTTGCTAAATATATCAACCAGTCTGTGCTACAGTTGGCAAAAAACTTGATAACATAAACCTTACTAGTGTTCCTACTAGAAAATAGTTTTGATTTAAACATAAATTTACAAGAGGAACAATGACCACAGGGAAAGGAACCTAACAATCTATCCCCAGTAAGTGTCAGTTGGTGATAGGAAGAGTGAATGCCCTGATAATGTTTGTAGTGACTAAAATGGGGCCTCAAAGTAAAACCCCCTCTGATAGGAAAATTGGCACCTAGGGGTAAGTACCTCACAAAGTACATTATTCGCTGTAGCACAGACTGGTTGATATATTTAGCAACCTGTTTCTGCTCAGCTTTTTATATTGGCCAAACCTCCTACCCACTTTGTATATGTATGTCTGAACATTTTAGTCACAACTGGAGTAAAAGGCCTTCCAATACTTTATATAGACATACTGCACTATGAACCACTTGGCCACCATGGTGAATTTTCCCCTTTCCCCACTGTAGTGCAATCTCGGAGTTGGATTATTTAGCTTGGGGGATGTGTGGGGGGGCTTAACCCCTGACATCGGTGGGTTTGATTTGCTTTGTTTTTTGTTTTTTGTGGAGCTGAGCAAGTGGTTAATTTCCCAGAGTTCCTGTTCAGTGATCCGAGCATTCATTGAATAAAGGTTTCGGCAATGTCATCTCGACATTTAGTGATTTGGGTAAGTGGGTTTTTGATTATATCAAGTAGACCCATATATATATATATATATATATATATATATATATATGTATATATATATATATATATATATATATATATACATATATATATATATATATATATATTTATATATATATATATATAAAGTAATATCTTTATGTTGGGGGATACAAAATGTGTATCGTTTATTTACTGGGTAATGTATTTTGATTCAAATGTTAGTTCCGAAAATGAATAAGAATGTGAGAGACTAAAACATGGTATTAGTAGAGTTCACCATAACCACTGACACAGTATTGGCAGTTGTGTGCTAGGGACAAAGTGACAGTGAGTTCATCATGGTTTGTACTTTTATATAGTCATGTATTATTGTCACTATTGTGTAATATAAGAGAGATGTGCATTATCATTGTGTAGATAACCCCAGATGTTTATAGTGCTCCTAGGCAGTTACAAAAGAAAATAATTACAAGCTGCTTTCTCCAGACTCTGTCCAAATACAGCTCTTGATATTGTCAGGCAGTGTTCCATCCATGTATTATACCGGACAAAATGTGCCTACCTTCTGAGATGCTGTGAGACTGGCTACATGCAGGGTAGTGTGGTTGTATGTATGACAATATATACTTTAGCTGTGTAGGTGGCAGTAAATAATAAAGCTAAAATGGGAGTATTTGTTCTCATTTTGTTCATTAGATGCAGCTATGATCATTGGGTTGGTTGTGTAGTAGTCATTCTAATAATTTTATCAAAGAGATACCCTTACTACACACACACACACACACACACACACACACACACACACACACACTTCTCCCTGTTTCTTTGCCACTTTCCTCTGTGATACATGTAGCCTTTCTCTGCAAAATCTGAAATATAGTGCTGCGGACAGAATAATCAGTTTAATTCCTATTACAGATGTCTGATTCCCTTCAAATAACTTTGTGTCATCCACTGGGGTAATGCTGTAGTATAAATTCATTATTTTCTATATCTATTCCACGAGTGCTACATATTTATGCATTTGAACAGACACACGCAGTTACAAACGTGAAAGCAGGTGCACTCTGTATATCAACAGGACCTTAGCTTGGATTTTTGGAACTTCTAGATTGTAGCCCCCCCCCACAAAAATATATATTATATGCTTAAGAAAACATTTAGCCAACCATCCAGTTCAGAATATATAATCATAAACCAGGATAAAGGTACCTTTTAAAAAAATAAATTCTAGCACATCTCTTTGCAATAGATAGATAAATAATTCATACCCTGTGGCATAAGTGGTGTGTATCTGGCTATGTCCATCCGTATATGTCAGCCCGTGCCTTACATTCTATTTTCAGTAATAGCTTAATATGCATTCCTATCTAGTTGCTTGCTGTTTGAAATGTTTTAACTGGTCTTCACATTCTTTAAATAAAACCCTAAGTATCTGTCTTTCAGGAGGCATAATTATGGAAGTCTGACTGCATAAAAACGCCTGCTTACTAAACGCTAGAGAATGGGATTTCTTGACTCCTTGGTCATGTGTGACCTGGAGTTGATTTTAAGAGTTAAGGAAGCTGGCTGCTGGGGCTTGTCCTGCTAAAGAAAACAATCATTCAGCTGAATGCTTTTTGGAAAAGTGGCAGCTGCCCAAAAAGAATCTGAAAGCCTCTATTATTACCCTTATGCAATATGCATGCTGTAGTCAACACACTTCACTGAAATCTGTAGTTAGTTGTCCTAACTGCTGGGATTCCAGAGAAGGAAAGCTAAAAATGTAGACTAGGAGTGATGAATGGAATGCATGAATGAACTTTATTTGAATCTAGTCGAGCAAATCCAGTTACTCCATTTATTACATTTTCCTAATCTGTGTAGACAAATCCTAATGTGTTCAGTTTGTTTTACTGCATGTTATGTCATAGTTTTCCCATATCTTTTACTACAATTTGAATGTAGCTTATTTCTGCAACTAGTTGGTAAACTTTTAATCAGTTTGATGGACGGGGTATAGATTTTCTAATCTTATATCAATTAAACTATCTGTTTTGTAAACTTTTGTCTATTTTCTTTCCTTCTGGACTATACTGATATCAATAAGAATGACATAAATAACTTAAACATAAAAATTTTATTTAATGCATGTTACTAGGAGTAATTGTAAGTAAAGGTAGACAGAGCAATGCAGTCAGTAAGGCCTGGCTGCAAGAGACATGAAAACACATTGGGGCAGAGCCCTGCACACCTCTGTTTGAGGGCCTGTTTCTCTTACACATGCCATAATCAGCTTCAAGGTTGCTGCATGTTCAGGGAAGGAACATCTCCACGCTGCAGAGAATGTCTTCGAACAAATTTCATTACCTGCTGAAGCAATGAATTTTAGTTTTGTTTTGACATAACATTTCCATTCCAGATGCACATCAGAGACAACTACTCAAATTTTGTAAAGTAAAGGTTTCCAGTAACTTTAATGCTGCAGAGACTAAAAAGTCTATCAATCAAACTGTGTATTAAGTCATTACAGCAATTAACATCTTCAGATTCAACCAGAGTGACTCATTAAGGTTGTTATGACATGCAGGGTTGCTGAACTTGTCCATCTCTCAATTTACTGAGAAATTTACTTTTTATCAATATCCATTTTTTATATTCTTCCTGATCCCTAATCCTTTATGCACAACTCATTCCTATCTTCTTACATTTAAAACTGCTTGGGGGAGGCAGAGACAAGCCAAACAGTGGGGCAACAGCCCTGTCAAGCCGTAGTTGTTTTCTGTATGCAGTTCTCTCTCTCCCCTCTCACCATGTTATCTACAAGCATGGTACAATGCATGCTCTACCAAGTGACTGTAATTGCAAGATTCTGTATACTAATGAAATAAGCTGGAATACTAGTGCACTCTCTTGTGGCCTCATTCCCCATAAAACCCTCTGCATAATGGAGATGCACTTCTAGGCCTTCATATCAGTGCAATCATTAGTGGATAGTGTCAATATTACTCCCTCGCTCTCATCCTTCCCCAGATGGATCCTAAAGTACCTGGGTTTACTAAACAGTCCTGGGTCATCTGGGACACTTGAACTCTCTGTGCCACAGAGCTTGATGGAGGCATCCATCTTAAGTGAAGCAGGATATCCTTTCATTTTCTATATCCCAAGTATCAAATATGAAAGCATAATCAGGGAGTAATACAAATCTTCTCAGTAATCTGCTGGAGTTGAATCTTTGAACCACTGCAAACCTTTACAGACAAGTACTGAAGACAGTGCCCATTAAGGAATGTTTTGGTGGCTGGGGACTGGGAGGTCACATCTTGTTTGTTTATATACATAAGATTTTTGATCAGGAATATGCTGTATTTGTATGCAAAGAGCACAATCCACAAAGAAGTGGTCCCAGTACAGAACTCCATGGAATTCCTGGGATAACTTGCATTGGAATAGACAGGCAACCCCCCTGTGACTGGTTGTGCCCTACAGCTTAACCAGTGTTTCACTCACTGAATTTCATCTAGACTGTGAATGGGAGAAGTACTTTTCTGTGAGACTGTGGGATCTTAGAGTTGGTGCGTATAAGTAACGTGGTATTATGGTAAACTTCTCCAGTACTGGGATTGCATTGGAGCTTGGCATCAAACAAAAGCTGCTTTTATTTTACATTTTAACAGGATTTAGCTTTCTGATTGCTGGCTTTATGTCCACATACTCATGAAATGTGACTTGCTGATTTGCAAAGCCCACAACCCAGACTGTGCCAGTTATCATATTGGCAACCAGACTTGTTGGCACTTTCATCTGTGGAGTTTCTTTAAATAGTTATTTAAGTAATGAACTAAGTCACCCTTAAATATCAAACTTTATTTTCTCTAATCATGGTATTTGCCAGCACAGCTACAGCTGGGTCAGTCAGCATTTTGGAAAATCACTTGGACAGTGCACCCCTACAAAGAATTGAAGAAAAAAGTGTTTAGTATTGAGGATAAACAGAATAAAAAGCTGAGGATTAAGGAAAAACATAAAATAAAAAAATGTATCCTCTGAAGTTGATGACAAAAAAAAATTATCTAGATTTGAGAAACAAATATACTCTAAACAGATAACAAGATAGGTAATTATTTAACTAGCCATGGTTTCAGATCTCATTATGTGCAAATACCAAGTTAAAGTCTTTGAAAGAATAAGCTATAACCAACTATCACATGGATTTACTGAACAACACCTTTCTCAATGTATAACAAACCACAGCACAATGACAGGGACATAACCTAATGCAAAGTTAAACATACTTTTATCTTTGGTTGTCACCAATTTCCATCTCTTCTTCTGGTTATTACCATTGTAACAATTGCTTATTTAACCATATCTAATACCTCACTGACTCCAGCACTAATTTCTCTAACCCCCCCCAACCTAACACCCATTCCACCTTCTCTGCCATTCTACAACCTCTGTATTTTTCATACCTTCTAATCACACTCCTGACTTCTGTTAATTTTTCTTAAATGATTACTGTACATTCTCAGTAGAATTCCATCTATTTGGGTATCTTACAACATGTTATGCAAAAGTGGGGCTTTCATTTCATTAATGAATATCCCTTTTTATTGTAGCATTTATCTTGTATGCAATTACAATACTCTGTGTTTTGAGGGAATATTTTAATTTTATTTTATTTGTACTTTAGTAACTGGGAAAGTCTGACTTGGCAAATAGACCACTTTCAGCAGAGGCCAGGAGAGAAAAGTTCCACAACAGATCCAAAATATTTAAACAATATTTGATGACTATATACAAAGGCAGAAAAGGCCCAGAGCAGATTAAATATGTTATAAAGAGTTGCTGAATAATTATATATAAGGCAAGAAAGGTCCAAGAACAGATTGAATATATTACAGTGAGTTGGGGACAAAGACTCCACAAACACAGATAAAAGTATTTTACAATGGCTGATAATTAGTCATATACAAGGGGAGAAAAACCCCATAACAAATAAAACACTTCACAGTAGATTAAGATATACTTTATATATAAGGGGATAAAAGCCCCCACAACAGATTGAAATACATTCTTTTTGGTATGTTCCTTCATCTCATCCAGGTTAACCTAAATTTGGTCTATAACATTTGTAGTTATACCCAGGTTAATCCATTTTAATAAAATAAATAATAAATAAATGTCTTCTAAGACTGCATTCATGCCCAGCTGTCCAAGCACCACTAACTTGTAATTACTGATCCATGCCTCTTCTGTACCACCACTCGTGTTCTGTAACAGCTTGTATCCACAGCATCTACCTTCCCTTTACCCTGCCTTAGTATGGCTCAGGAGTTAAAAAAACATACATGAAAATAAATGTTGGTTTTCTTCTATGATTCATTGTTTTACCCTAAAGACAATGAAATAAAATACAAATAAATAAAAGTACAGCATTTCTGTGAGTTCCAATGCAAAAATGTTAGCAATTTAGTTTTCTGGCATTAAAAATATTGCAGATCATTTCATAATAATATCTAACAGTTTTTTACAGTATATGTAATAGGATTCATAAATTATACTAATTACTTTCTATGGCAATCTGACACATAAGAAACAACTCTGCATGTCAGTTTCCTGTTAAACCCCATTATGGTGTTCACTGTAAAGTGCAAATAAGTAAACAAATAGAAGAACCCAGAATATGAATATTTATAGATCTGGAAGATTCGGAAATTAAAAACAGCAGTTCACAAATCCATTAGCAAGCTTTTGCTTGCTCCTTAGGGCTTCTCCAAATTCAGATGCATACAACTGAGGTAGAATTTGCAGCCACTGTACCTGGATGTAATTAAGCACAGCTGCATGCAATTAATGTTACTATGTTCACTGGATTGTACTCACTCATGCAAATAATACAGGAAAACTACCACTCATTTACAAAAAAATACAAGATAAAAATCAAGAATTCAGAATAAAATGATGGAACACTTAGCAGTTTAGTTCACGGGACTCCAAAAGTTTCTAAAACCATTTTTTTAGAATCTTTGTGCAATACAATAAAGATATTTCCAAGAAAATATGTTCTCTGAAATCCAAAACCTAATACTTTCTCACAAAGCAAAAAAACTAACTAGGAAAATTACAGCCAAGTGAATGGTCACTATAGTGTACTACTGTGATAACTGGTTGTAAAATCAAATGCTTGTATTTTCTCTCTAGGTTACATTGCTTCATGGCTACTGACCATTCACATAGTCACTGTAGATCAGTCTACAGTTTAAGAAAACTCCTTAAAAAATCTCCATTAATTTAAACTTTTGGTCACTTTACATTCAAAGTCTTATGGTCACCTCCCCTTTCCTTAAATGCATTTCACATGTCTGGAATATAGAAGTGCAAATTTGTGCCTCTTGCTTTTTGCTAAAATATGTTTATGAAAGGCATTTAGAAGTTCTTTTCTTTGATCACAGTAACATGTTCTGACATTCTTTCTTCTAATCTGCTTTACTGAGCTGCATTTACTTTTTTCAGGCATAAAACTAACGGCAGTTGTGTATTGTGAAATATATCTTAAATGTAGAGTTACTTTATAACTATAAAACTATACAGAGTGCTAGGTTCAGATTGCTTCAGCTTCATTAATCTTTGTAAAAAATGTTGCATTTGTATAGTGTGTTAATTATGCAGAAGTGTGTTTACGAGGTGACAGTCATACAGTAAATAAATGAAACTGATGTGATTCACTACCTAGCCCAGCATTCTTGAAAACGTATTGCAGTTTTAAACTAATTTTCTCTATTGCATTTAGCTGTATGCAGTGTTGCTCAGTTGGATTCTACAGTTGGCTAGCATGTTATATCAAAAATAGAGATGCATGTATTAAATTAATAGCGTGAAATTCTGTACTTCATATAAAATATAGAGGATTATGATCAGGCCACCATTCTTAACCACGTTATTATATGTTTGCAACATTGATACCAAGAAATTCACCTCAAGAGCAAAGCTTAAATGATGAATCTTAGCACCCATGTTGGGGACACGTAGTTAAAGGTTGTAATCGGACACATGATCATAATTTTTTGTAGTACAGAGAGCTTTATTTGGGTGTAAAAGCTCATGAGGTAAGAGCATTTATTCTTATTAACAAAGAGACATTTTGTGACATTATATTTGAGAATATGAAAAAAAATAGAAAGCATGTAACCCATGGAATCTTTATGTGATAAAAGCATTTAACAGGGAAATAAAAAAGAAAATTCATATGCAATTTCAAACAGAGATGGAGAGAGAGACTTTGAAATGACATTTGAAAACAGTATGTGAAGAAGTACTGGACATTGCAAAAGTTTATGATAAAAGGGGTTATGGACTGGTGGATGGGATTTTAATATTGTATTAAATTAGAAAGAGAAAAAAGTTATACATATACCAAGCATGATAAATGTGGAGAGGAATAGGGGTGTTATAAATTACTGAGGACAGCCCAAAAGATGTTTTTTGTGAAAAGTAAGGTCATTTGATTACTAACTATGATAAAAATAAAATGTCATAGTTGTGGGAAAATGAAACATGATGAAAAAATGTGAATTGAAATGTTATAAATGTAACAAAATGGGACATTTGTGGATGGATTGTAAAAATGAAAATAAGAGTAAAGACATAGACAAAAAGGAGGAGAAAGAAACAAAAATAATTTTAGAAGTAGTAGTTACAGAAGAAAAAATAGATAAGAAAAAGGCATAGAAGAAGAATTTGAAATACGCGATGAAGAGATAGTAAAAGAAAAAAGAAAAGAAATAGATGAAAAAGAAACTGTATAATTAACAGTTGGGCATTGGTATAATGGTTAAGGTCTTTGACTCAAAGACACAAGGAGCATGTTTGATTCTCACCTTTGGGGGGACCTCGGCTAGGCTTAGAATGGCCCATTACAGCAGCTAGCCTAGTAATTAGCTATGAACCTATGAAGCCACAAATCTAAGGAAAAAGGAAAATGTAAATGTTAGAGTGCTTTCAGTAAATGTGAGTAGTATTAAGAATACAGTAAGAAGAATAAGGATTTTTGGAGTGGTGTAATACATGTGCTGTAGATGCAATTATATTAGAAGACTCAAGATTTTTAACAAATGGAGAAAGACTACAAAGAAAGAAACCATGTGGATGAAAGATAATCATGAATATTAGAAATGAGAGATGTTCTGGAATAGCCATAGTCTACAGAAATACAGTAAAGAAGATTAACCATTGTGGATTTAAAATGTAAGGAACAAGTATATAGAATTATAAAATTATATGCTTATATGAATTGTAAAGGAAGGGGAAGCTTATTTCATCAGACTTTAGACTAGGTAGTGATACAGGTGAATTTTATAATAGCAGGAGACTTTAATTGTGATTTAAGACACAAGTCTAAAAAGAAGTTATAAAATGTGGTAAGTTAAAACTTTGGGACAAATATTTCATGGACTTACAAAAGGGGTATGTATAGAACTGAATTAAATGATTGTATAGTATCAGAAGGTTTAGTTATAGGAGAAGGGGAGGTAATTGAAACGGGATTTTCTGATCACCTTGCAATATGGTTAGAGATGAAGGAAAACAAGGAATATATAAAAATAGGCAAAGGAATAAAAAGGATAAATGAGAAAGTATGGAATGTAGAAGGAAAGGTATTAGTAATACATATATGGAAAGATCATATTACTATGAAAACAAATTGGTCTGAGTGGTGGGTGATACTTAAGGAAAATATAAAAAATGTTTTTACAGTGGAAATATGATGTGAGAAAGGTAGAGGAAGAAAATATAAAAGAACATATAATGATGCATTGGAAGCTTTAGAACATGATAGGAAGTACTTTGAATTATATAAGAAAAATAAAGATAAAATACAAGAATTGTTATGTAAGCCAAGATATTTTTTACAAGGAGAAGAAATATCAAGATACTTAAGCAGATTAGTGAAAGAATATGATAGTGTAATGAGATAATTAAAAATGCAAAAGGAGATATGGAAAGCACTCAGGATAAGATCATAAATAGTATAGTACAATATGTATAAGAAAATGTTTAAAGAAAAAAGAAGGTAGTGAAAAAATCGCGTAAAGTAAAAAGTTAACAGAAAAAAGAATAAGGAGTTGGAAAAGGAGATTTCTTTATACGAGCTAGATAAAGTAGTAGGACAAGTGAATATAGATTTGGCTGCGGGACCAGATGAATAGGGTATGAAATCTACAAAAAAATTAAGGATTGGCAAAAAAAATAATTTTTAACACTTTGAATGAATTGTCAAATGAAGGTTTTATGTTTTAAAAATTGTGTATTGGAATGTTTAAATTTATATGGAAGAAGGAAGGCAGAAGACAAATAAAACCAGAGACCAATAGTATCGAATAATAATGATTATAAGATCTTTATGAAAATAATATAAAATAAATGTGTAACTAAAATGGAAAATATTATGGAAGATAGTATATATTGTGTAAGGGGGAAGGGCTGTCAAGAATTATTAATGCTAGAAAATATGGATGATATTGTGAATATAAAAGAAGAAGCAAAAATCATGATAGGAAACCTTAATAAGGCATTTGATACAACTGGACATGAAATCTTACAGTTAATAATGAAAGAACATGATATAAGTGAGAAAGTTAGGAAATTATGCATGTCAGCATATAATAATAGTAAAGTAAAAATATTTGTAAATGGTGGGGTAAGCCAAGAGGTGCATATGAAGAGTGGTGTAAGATAGGGATGTCCAATGAGTTGTATACTGTTTGCATTAGTTATAAATGTAATAATATGTGAAAAAAATTACAAAATGAAGGAGGTGGGGTATATAACACCTGAAGGGTTAAGAATTCCAGTTCTGTTAACATATGCAGATGTCATTGTTATAATTGCAAAAACTGTGGATAAAAGCAGTAATTATTTGCACAAATGAGTATCTATAAGTGATAGGAATGGCTTTAAATAAAGAGAATAGTATGTTTAGGTGATGTAGTAACGATAGGGGGCATTTTTTTACAATTAATTTAATTTCTGTGTTAGGTATAACATTTAGGAATAAGGATGTAAGTAGAATTCAATGGGAAAAACAACAGTAGAAATAAAACAAACCTGCCTTTTCTGGAGAATATTTAAATTATCATTTGAGAAAAAAAGACTTATAAATCCAGTATTGTTGGGAAAAATAGCATACTTAGCAAGTGTATTTATGTTGCCAACAGTATTTAAAAATGAATTATCACAGATAATGTTTTCATTTAAATGGGGTTCTAGATTAAATCCAGTAAAAAAAGGAGTTTTGTATGTAAGTAAAGAGGAAGTGATTTAGGGTTAATTAAGGCATATACTGCTTCATTAAATCTGTACAAATTGTTAAAGTGGATACATGAAAAAGATAAAAGATTAGTAGTAAAACTATATCAATACAACTTATGATAACTTTTGGGGTATGGTAAAAAGAGTAAAAGAGAAAATATTGTATACATGAAGAAATAAAATATTACCAAGAAAAATATTTTGTGGAAAATAAAACTGATGATATAGAAAAAAAGTATGGCATAAAAATGTAATGATAAAACATTACTATGTAAAACCATGAGGAAACATAACTGATGAAAGAAGTTATATAAATAAAAAGCAAATGGGTGTAATCAGATAGTAGAATGTGAAGATTTTTTTTTTTGTGGAGATTTGAACTAGATAAAATACCAGTAAAAGGAAATGTGCCATATAAAAAGAAAAGAGATAAAATATGTCTACATTATCAAGAAGAAACTATTGAACATGTGTTTTTGAACTGTAAAAGAGTAAAAAGATATGGGGAAAAGTATGTAAATAAGATTTTTTTCAAATATATAAAGAACTGGATAAAATATACATGGATATGATTAAATATGGATATTAAAAGAATAGAAGTAAAGAATATGTTAAAGGAATAGATAAAAAGTTATTTTATGTCATATGGGTTATATGGAATGAAAGAATAAATTAAATTATGTTTAATGGGAAATGGATTTTAGTAACAATACTAGGTAAAATCAGAGTGTTGTAATGAGAAAAGGCATGATGGTCTAATAGGGATGAACATTTAATATGATTGCTTGTAGGGAATAATTATGAATATGTGCATTTGTATTTGTATATCAGTTTATGAATATTTGTAAATATTTGTGAATATGTAAATATGTTGTAAAGAAGAGTTCATTCTGTATATAAATAAAGGGCCCCTACTCTTTTCAATAGGTGCCATGGACTCTTTTACATCCCCCCTGATCTACCAACAACTCAATCAGATGGGACCTTGGTTTAACGTCTCATCTGAAGTGCAACTTTCTGGGTATCACTTTACATTTAGGAAGCAAAGCAGTCTAGGACAGTAAAGGAGAGGCCCAACAGGTAGAAAGATGTACAGTGAGGATACAGTGTAAAATGCTGACAGGAGATCATGCAGGAAATGCAGTACGATGGGGTACATCTGCTCATAACCAGCTAAATGACATTCAAGTTGTTCATACAGGGTGTTCTCAATAACTGATTAACAATGGTAAATTAAAAATAAAGAAAATGTATTAAGACAATTAGAATACAAAATGCCTTTATGAGGGCTGGGATAATCAAGATCTCCTGTAAACATAATTGAAATATTCCAGACCTTAATAAAGATTCCAAAATGTGAAAAATAACTGGACCCAGGACATCATGGTAGGTAGCAGTTTTTGGGCACAAGTTGAGTCCATAACTTGTAATGCCCTTGCCTGAAATTGCTGGCATGGGCTCATAATAATCAGGAACATAAGTTTAGTCTAAGAATATGAAGAACCTTTTACACATTGGAGGCAGTTCTGGTATAATTCTGTCCACCTTGTCAGCAAAAAGTGAAGCACTGACTAGCACTATTCTGTAATAGAGACCCTCTATACTTTTAAAAACAGACTTGAACTGCATACCTTTCCATGACCCAGAAGTACAACATCACTTGGTTTACAGCTGCTGAGATATGACTGGTCTACAAAGCCACCTTCTTTTTGGAAATCTGTGATGGTAATGTTGATAATGCTTCCACATTTCATGTCTGTTAGGAGCCAGTATGTGCCTCCATTGACATTTCAGCCTCAGGAAGCAAAGGTCTATATGAAACATAAAAAAATACACAAGTCAGCAAACTCCAAAAACAAGTCACAGTTTAATAGTGGTAAGTTCTTTTGATTGGAACACCAGCCTTCATCAGACAAATTTACACAAAATTCTTCCACCATTTATAACAACACTAATTAGTTAACTAATTAATCATCAATTAAAACAGCTCTCCACTTTCCATCCTATTAAGACTCTCTTAGGCAAATTATAACATTATTTCACATCCACCTATTTATTTAAAAGTTTTAATTTTAAAACACTTGATGTGGAGATGGTCTCATTTAGATCTGGTCTCACAGAAGCATTTAAGAAGTTTGCCACCAATGCTCTCTATTTTCAAGGTGGAATTTCCATGGACACCCCACCCCCCGGACCCACCTTTACCTGCTCTAACACTACAAATCCAAATTTATGATTTTTGTATAGTTCAAGGTGTTTAAAAAGGGCATTAGTATTTTTCTTCTTATTGACCTCATATATATGCTGTTTCAAAGTGGAATTTCCATGGACACCCCCCCGACCCACCTTTACCTGCTCTAACACTACAAATCCAAATTTATGATTTTTGTATAGTTCAAGGTGTTTAAAAAGGGCATTAGTATTTTTCTTCTTATTGACTTCATATAAATGCTCATATATACGCTGTTTCATTTTCCGTTCTGTTATATAGTTATATACACAGCAAAATGTCTGGACTGTTCTGCATATTATATAGGCAAAACAGAAAGGAAAATGAAACAGCGTATATGAGCATTTATATGAGATCAGTAAGAACTAATGCCCTTTTTAAACACCTTGAAATATACAAAAATCATAAATTTGTAGTGTTAGAGCAGGTAAAGGTGGGTCCTGGGGGGGATCCATGGAAAGTTCACCTTGAAAATAGAGAGCACTTGTGGCAAACCTTCTTAAATGCTTTGGTGAGACCAGATCTAAATGAGATGAGACCGTCTCCATATCAACTGTTTTAAAATTAAAACTTTCAAATAGATAGGTGGCTGTGAATTAATGGTATAACTTGCCTAAGAGAGGCTTAATAGGATGGAAAGTGGAGAACTGTTTTAATTGATGGTTAATTAGTTAACTAATTAGTGTTGTTATAAATGCTGGAAGATGTTTCTGTAAATTTGTCTGATGAAGGCTGGTGTCCAGTCAAAAGTGCTTACCACTATTAAACTGTGACTTGTTTTTGGAGTTTGCTGGCTTTTTTCTTTATCTATATGAAACCTATCTTATAAACTCTGATGGGAACAAAACACACAGAAGACGGGGTGAATATCTCCAATGTGATGGTCATGAACTGATTATAGACACTGATGAACCCCTCAGGACTGTTTTTTTACTATTCTTCAGAAGGATTGGGTAGAGTAAAAAATAAAAAAGAGAGTGAGAGTGTGAGAAACTGAAGTGTTATTAAAATATGTCATTTCATCAGTGCCAGAACACAACAATGAATAAGTGGAGGTGAACCAGGAGGTAGAGAGAATGGTTCCACCACCATACAATTGATCGTTCCACCAGCACATCAGTTATCATCACATTCAAAAAGAATATCGAGTCCAGCGTGTGTGCCTCCAAAAGGTTATAGACATAATTATATGAATTGACCCAAATCCCTTCATAATGTAGAAGAGCTCTTCAGTCAGACAACAGACTGCTCATCATTTCTGCCATTGAAATCACGTTAAACCTCAACATATGCATTTGTGGCTCAGTACAGAATAAATTAAAAATCCCTTGTCCTCAGACAACCACATGGATGGTAGATGAGAAGCACAGAGATTATTCCTTTACCCATGATGTACTCAAAGAAGCTGACCTTCCTGCCAACAATCTGTGCTACTCAAATCACTGTTCTAAACCCAAGAATCACCCAAGAAGTCTTAAATTATTTTTGGCTTGTTACCCATGGACTTTTGTTTTAATGCACATAATTCTAGATGGCATCTGTTCATAACTGGTCTTGCACATCCAAGGGCAGTACAAGAAGGCAGACCAGACTTAGTGTGTCTGCCCCTGTGACTCCATCTACTACATAGATGTCTACATGTCTGAAGCACAAAGCTAGACAAACCAGTAGAATAAAAGAGGAAAATATCAAAATAGATTCCTGTCATAAAAACACATAATTCAAAACAGTAATTAACAACCAAAAAAGTTAAACAAAGTTCAAGTAAAACAATATAGCACAAATTAAAATATGTCAAAATATAACAGTAAGTTTAAAGACATGGAAAATGAAAACAAGTTTTAAAACTCACTAATAAAATTCAGTAGCATTAACAAGATTTGTCATGAATCTCACAACTAGAACAAAGTAAGGGTACTCAGAAATATCACTACATGTGCATATGTCATACCTGAGTGAAAACAAGAAATGGTTAAGTGGAGCCATGCCTTTCCCCAATGTTCTGTAACTGTGGAGTTGGTATATGTCAGGTTGGGAGCTTATCCCTGAAAAAGAGATGTGTTTCATCCTGTATGTAAAGGATAACATTTAAGGGTTTATGAGCAAGTACATGATGCACAAGCCATTGGGTTTTCTTGTTATATAGTAGAGGCCTGAAACTCTTATCATACTTAACTTTGTTTATATCCCTTTAATATTTGGCTTTTGCATGGTTCGCTTATGTCACAGCATCCCTGTTCAAAACGAAAGCTTGACAAGCATCCTTGGAGATACAAAGATGCATATTTTCATCTTCATTGGTCAAGACATATGGAAGCTAGGCTTTCTTTTATTGATATAGTATCAACAGTTTTGTATTGAGAGATTTAAAATTGTTTCTATTGCTGCTTATATTATTTTACCAAACCTTTTTTAGTTAATAAAGGCACATTAAGCAAATAAGGAGGATGGCTTGCCTTACCGAAATATTACAGAAGTGTCTGCTTTCAGCCAGTTGTAACAACAATTTAAGATAGCTGATCTGTGAGTTTATTTTCCTGGGGTTTGATCTTTTATAAATCATTCAACATTTACTTTATTCAGTATTCCTCGACAAGTAATGCATTGCACAGTAGAAATTAATGTGGGTAGCAGCAATACACAGGCTGTGGATGATTCAGATAAAACTAGAGGTTGTGCAAGGGACAAAACATCGTAATGTGTAGCACATTCTAATGAGTGCCTAATGATGTGGAAATGAGGAAGCCTGTACAGATCAGCCTGATGGTATATGGAGATGATGATATCCAAAATGGCAATACAGTACAGAAATGCATAACATGGTTATTCTGTGGCTTATACCCACTGTTTATATTGAAGATCATGTTTTATATGGGGGGAGAAATGCCTGAAGTTGCAGCATCTATAACACAGGAGTATCTGTCATTGTTGTCACTGGAACAAGTGCTCACAATGTTTGGTGTCACAAACACCCAGGACAATGGATTAGGTAAAGGAATCAGTATATATAATGTTTTGTGTTGCAACCATCCATGTGAATGATTGAGGTAAATATAGTCCTTGACTTAGCACCAGTGGATAAACCAACAGATTGCGACCTGCTCCATGTGGAGAGAGAGACTGTGAGGGACCTGGTTGAACTCTGTCACCCTCAAGGGGGATTGACTGGGAAGTGTGGTATGCCCATTCTGCTCTAGCCTTAACTATCTATTCAACTGGGGCTTTCAGCAACCTCTTAAGGACACTTTAGGGATATTTATGTATTTAATTAATTAATTAATTAATTAATTAATTAATTAATTAATTAATTTAATTTAACATTTATTTACCAGAGAAGTCAGACTGGGTCAGGAGCCCATTTCCAGTGGAGGCCCGAGGAGAAAAGCTCCAAATGATACATGAAAGTTAAGACAATTTACATAAACAGGATAAAAAACAAATATTAAAGCACACATAAATAACAACTGCATACTAAATAACTGCTGAGAGGTAGATGCAATAATAAATACAAAATAAGTGCAAAGACTTAGGTAAAATAATAAAACTTGTACTAAATTAAAGTGAGGTGGTAGATTGCAAACTTTTTTTTATATACATCAGGTAGGAGTAAGGTTAAGAATGAAGATCAGAACATTAGATGCAAGTAGATCAGCCTCACACATCCTGAAACAGTTTTTTAATATTATGCTGCAGCTTTTTAAGGAGCATATCTATTTCTGCAGGTGTTTGCAAGTCAGAACTGATACAATGTGGGAATTTTACAACATTGCCTGTTTTCTAGAGAGAGCACACACATTGCCAACATGGCTTCACATGGTACACAAGGACTGTGATACATCAAACAGGAAAGGCTTCCACTCCCTAGTCTATACTGTACTGTTGGGTACTGTTTCATCATTTCCCCCTGCACCACCTGGACTGTTCCCATGATTTTCACATCTGGCACATGGCTGACCTATACCAAAAGTTCTTGTGAAGGGATTTCCCACAGGGTCATCCAGCTTGTGGGTGCACACACAAGACAGATAGATCTATATACACAGGTATCATGCAAGCAGTAAGCAGGTGACATATACTAATTCTTTGCTGTGTGTTGCAGATGATGCCCAGTATGCTCTACAGCCTTGGTTGATAGCCCCACCCATCCTAAATCTCCAAAACATTCAAGAAATAGCCTAAAATAAAGCATATGCTGAAATGCATAATGAAACAGAGCAGGTGTTAAGTGTACAAACGTGTCACACTCATTGCCCACACACATCAAGTGGGAAACTGCAATACAGTAGTGAAATGTTTGTGACATGTTTAATGTTGCATAACATGGGATTATGTAGCTGGAGCAGTGGGAGGGCATCTCAGAAGACCCACCATACCAGTAGTACCAGCAGCATAAATTTATTTGGAGATTTAGGAGGGGAATATGGAGTGACAGTAAATCAGCTGAAGCAGATGTGTACACAATACACTACAGTACTGGCAAACACAGCACCAGCACATAACGCAGGACAAAATGGCATTTATCTTGTCATGCCCAGGCTATGTAGGGCACTGCGTAGACTGGCCACCTGATGCATCACAGATATCGCTATACCAATGCAGGCTGAGAGGGTAGAAAGGGCACAGTCATCAACACTTGCAAAACTAGGGAAGCCACAGTGACATGTGAGTGCAACACTATGAGAAGGGTCATTGGAGGTGGACATATTATCCACATGCTCTGAGATGTTATGGGGAATCAGGGATAACATCATCCCATGGTGTGGTCAAGCCTCTATGACAAAAACATTGATGCTGTCCACTGTGTTGACTTGTGACATTGATTCTTGATGTGGTCCTTTTCACAGAAGCAGTAGACCTATCAGACATTGAGAGTTTATACTGATGGGGTATATTGTTCTGATCTTGATAAGCATCAGTGCTAATGAAGCCATTATCAGTCATGAGTGGAAGTTGCAGTCTGTATGCCCATAGGCTACAGGGAAAAGGATAATCTATAGGATTAAGCACATGCAGTGTGATATGTGCCATTGGCCATGAACTGCATCTGCTATTTAATGCTAAGCATAAAAGCCACATCGGTGATGGTGCTAAAGTCACTTGACATTTAACTCTCTCACATATATCCTTTCTGTTGGTAAATGCACCTCAGAGATGGTGCACATTTCAGATGATATGTATACTGGAGAAACAGGTAGAAGCTGTCTGTCATTCCTTGGTAAAGCCGTGTACCCTGTCTATAGTTATCTGTAATTGATGAAGTGTGTTTGATTACAACCCTCCTGTAGTGTTGCAGACAGTCACTGAGACATCAGCCTGTGCCATTGTCATGAGCCAAAAGTGCCCTGCTGACATCAGCCTTATGTGATCCTGCTGCACCTACCATCTGTGGACTGTGAGAAAGAAAAAACACACATGACAACATTTTGCCCCCACACATATGCTCCAATAACCACTTTTGGCATACATAGTACTACACATTAAAGTACAGCTATAGCATTCTTTCATATGATTCACAGATTTGCATGCTGTCTTTGATCAGTACTTGCGTTTACAGCTGATTACTTGATGTAGACGTCACCACAATGCTAAGCCACTGGTACAGCATCTCCTAAACTAATAATGGCCATAGTACAGTGGCACTGATATCAGGGTGTCAGGATTCTAGCAACCCATTTAACAAATGGACAGTTCCTGACACAGGAAAATGTATAACAGAGAACATCATACATGGTCCCCGATACAAAGGAAGGTGGAAGACATGACAGACAGTACACAAATCACTTGAAATGTGACCCAACTTTGAGGTGCATGGACCCACTGTTGAACATGTGGGGAAGTTAGATGCCACTGTGATTCCAGTGCAAAGCCAAACAGTGGATTTTCTGGGCATGAACAAAGCAGCAAGCAGTAAAGACACAGAGTATGTGCCTGGCATCCCCTGTCTTTTGCCAGGGGAGAGTTGAGATCCCCAGAAATAAATACTCCAGTATAGCCTCTCAACAAAGAGAACACAAGCTAGTGGTTGATAGGTGCATCCACCACTTGAAAACAGGGAGAAATGCAAAGGACGTTTGAGCAGGTATACAAAACCACACCAAACCTGTGCTGGCTATGCCAGTATTGTGCTACACCAAGATGGAAGATGATCTGAAAGTCAGAGCACACTAGCATGGAGTAGACATATGTGCTGCAATTACAGAGGTAAAGAATTCTGAGATGAAGCAATGGTCCACACAATCTAGAAACATTCCAAGCCAAATCATTCAGGATATCCTGGACAAAGTAGACCAGAGTGTGGTGCTGTAAGTGTTTAGCAAAATGCCGTCTAAAAAAATGTTCAGATCTAGACAAAAAGTCCATAGAACACTAGCATTCAACCAGACAAAACTGACAGATGTTTTACCTAAGTGATATCCTTTAAAAATGGCAGCTTCCTAATGTACATGGATATCAGCATAGCCACAAGTACCATTATTGTCATCATAGCAACTGGGCTGATGTGCACCTCCTCATTCCTGTTGGCATATGGTACTTTCCCAACCAACCCAGTGGTTGGGAAGCCTCTGGTAATACCCACACAGAGCTTCTTGTATGCACAGTGATAACAAAACTCTGAAACAGCATACATCACAGAGTAGAACATAGGTAAGGCAACTGCTGAGGTCCAGTGACTTGTACTGCTATCAACATACATACTGAATGATTTTTTAAAGGCTGCCATAAAATCTGCCACAAGAGCAGTCCCTAAGACCAAAAAAAGTCTCTATGACCAAATCTTTTGGTACCTCCTACAGTGGAACCATCTGTGCCTCTGTATGGCACTGATATAAATTTCACCATTGACATCAGGATGATAACTGGACTAGCATTCCTGGCTCCTTAGTATGTGACAACAACATTCAGTGAGATATGCCAAGTGCTTCCTGACAGTACAAAGGACATCATCACCATAATGGATGACCATTATGTCCACAGAAAACCAAAGAAGTACAAGGCATAGACAGGTGAGGAAAAATGCCTCCCCATGACCTACCCAACATGTTTCTGAGCAGTCCATGATCCACCACCTTGGACATGTCATGCACCCAAAAATCAAGTTGAAGCAGAGAAAAAGTACCTGAAAGTAGTCAGAGGTAAACCTGATATTATACTTATTGAACTGTTGCTGATGCTTCAGATGGAAAAGGCATGTACAAAGGCTGAGTATTTCTCTTATGGACCCTGTATCCCTGGGATTGACTTACTGTCTTGTGTATCTGGTTCAGTGGACAGTGCAATGCTCCCTACTGTTAACATCTTCTATGGTGCTAATATCATTTCCAGTAGTCTCAGTGGTGTGTGTATACTCTGCTATTCACCTACCTGTTCATATTCCTGTTATGACGACTGTATATATGTACCACTGTGGTGAGTTTCCATTTTGGGGAGTTAGCTTTTTGCTCCCATAATAAGAAACACTGAGGTGTGTGACTTATGCTAAACCAACATGCTCACATAATTTCTAATCCTTCCATCGCACTCCATGGAGTGCGCTGTGCCATCCTGTAATTGACTTTACTAACCTGGTGCATCATTGGCTGACACATGGGCGGTTGATTCTCACCCAGTTGCAATATACAGTCTGACACTGGCTAGGAAGAGTCACTTCCCCTGGCTGGCAAGTGAGAACAAAGCCTCCTCAGCCTCTGAGAGGCATTTTTGGTGGTGGTTTATTTCCCAATAGTGGACCTGTTTGTTGCAGTGTCATACTGCTTTTTCTTTGTATGGAGTATCATATTAGAAACCCTTTGTCAAACCTGTTTGAGATAAGTATTACTGCCACTCACACTAGTCACATCCTTTCAACAGTCCCTACCTTATCTGGTTCTCATACTGCTGGTCTGCTGCAGATTTGCCCGGGAAGCACATGCCTTGTGTGCAAAGGGCCTGTAGTATCACTTTTTTCTCCATGGCAATGACGTTTACCAGATTGTATTGCCCTCAGATGACAATGCTGGTACATGTTCATTTGTTGGCAAACTAGTCAGTCAGTGGATGTATGTGGTATGTGCTGGCATGCCCATACTATGGCCAACCCCCATGCACCTGTTTATATGCCATGCATTGTGTTATGTCCAGTCTCCTCCATTTCTGTGTCTTACCCATGGACATAGATTCACCCCTTATACACCAATTTATAAGCTGCAGTTAGTAGTGTACACAGGTTTCTCTCCCTAATTAATGACAGTAGCCATGCCTCAGCAGGCAGTCCTGGAACCCTAGTTCCCCTGTGGTATGTATTTCATGGTGTCTCTATTGTATGTGTTTGCTGCCCCTCCACCAAAGCCAGAGGCAGATGGTGCAGTCTCTTGCCAGTGGCCTGATTTCCTGGATACATGTCTATCACAATGTCTACCTCATTATGACTGGCAACCAGCAGTGGGTTTATTACACATGTTGACATACTTTAGAAGGCAAGGATCTTTCTTAAATTTTTGTGAATCCTTCCTTGTCTCTGTAAAGTTAAAATTCTACAGAATCTGTATTGAAATTTCTCTATTACATAGTTGTACAGTAATTAGCTGTGCTGTGCAAAATGACACCAGTGGTTTAAATAATGCTAAAAAGGGACAAAAATGGCACCGGTTATGCTAATAAAGCTACTTAGTGCCATTTTTTCTGAATCACTGCCAGCGCCCAAGACCTGTCTGTGAATTAGTCTTTGTTAGGCACTGCATTTACATAAGTACACTATGGTTTGTTGTGGCTTAGTGTCAAAATATAATTTCTTTACTAAGGCCTTAAATTTACAAACTGAAAATGAAAATAGCTGTCTGAATATGAACTACTTTTTTACTTGCGGCTGTTAAGATGCCTAACTTTTGTTGATTGCTTGTTGCTGTTATTTAATAGCCATAGTTGCACTGAACATATATTAAATTAGGTTAATGTTTATTTCAGCTCCAGAAAAGGGGGTAGAGGTAGTTTGAGAAACTATTTTTAAAGAAGTAAATAATTTCTTATTTTGTTTAATTTCTTTTTTAAAATATTTTCCTAAGATTTATTGGAAATTTAAATGCTGATGTGAACATTTGCTTTCACTCTTATTTTTAAGCTGCAATGTTTTTTAGCACATCTTACATATATTACATATAATCATGGAGAATTTTAACCAGTTCTGATTGAAAGATTTGTTTGAATATTAGACATTATTTTTCAGAGAGTGTTTTGTACATTATGTGCTTAGAAATTATCTAGAAATCCTCCCAAAAAAAGGGCACTGCATGTAAAACATCTGATTAACAACAGAAGTTGTACCCATTGACTAGAATGCACTGTACACACTGAAAAATTAGTGCCAGAATGTAAACAGAACATAAAGTAGAAACAACATAGGTAGATCACAAATTACTGCCCATACACATAAAAGGACGTTAGTGTTAATGATACACCAGACCCAAATATGATACTTTCTGAAAGCTCATTAACTCCAGCAGCAAAACAAGAATGTAAATACCCACCAAATGGTTTGTAATTATATTAACAACTTAACAGTTAGCGGTACTTTTCTATTAAACCCCTACCACATCTTCACGCTGCTGTGTTTCGGCACTATTTTATCATTTATGCAGGACTGACAAATGTGATGTGAAAAGGATAATTTTCATTAGGTAAGGTTAACGTTTTTTTTATTTGATTTGTCTGGCAGGCAGTACTGCAGACATGAATGTCTTGACTGCTGCTGCACAGGAGTAGTTTATATAATGTGAAGAACAACTCCTTTCATTTGCATGTGACGGTTGACTCTAAATAAATTGGGGACTGTGAGCGTTGGCAGGACCGATATTTTTTTATGTGTATTGTACTGCAGTACAACTCTGAAGACTTTTTCAGAGCACCTCGCGTAGCTGAAAAATACAGCTGAAATGCGATGTGTACTTTATAAAGTTTGCAGTTGTTGATTTGACAGCAGTAGACCTAAAATCCTGAGACCTGTCCGACATCTTTCTCAGTACTGTGTGAAATGATACATGCTAAACATCACCCGATCCAGGCATATCCAGTACTATAAATCTTTTCACCTTCTCTCTTAATGATATTCCTCTACATTAACCTTCTTCTACAGTGATCCAGGATTCTCTCTAAGTATTATACTAAAAAGGTAACTAGGTTCTGGCCGAAATATGTTTAAAAAAAAAAAACTCCTGCAACTGGTAGGGGCTTAACGGTGGACTGCAGCTATTTCTGCATTGACCAAATGGTCCTTTATACCTAGCATAACAATAGACAGTTGTCAGTCAGTTGTACAGAAGTAGTTGTCACACAGAAACTTGTGTCCGGTACTGAAATACTGGTGAAATACAGCAGTGCGAACCGGTAGGGGGTTAACGGAAAAGTACCCAGTTAGCTAACCAAAAAAAAAAAAAGTGTTGGATTTTAGGAAGTCAGGCTTCTGATTTACTATTTGGTCAAAAACATATAATATGGAATCTGTTTCCTCAACAAGGTACCCCAAATAGGTGATCTAGATGCTGATAAGTCTGTAGAAACTAAAAAGAAAAAGGCTGCCTTTATTGTAACTCCACTTTCAGGTAGTTGACAGACTAATTACTAGAATAAATAGGAGACAGTTTTGTGTTTGGCGAAGTGGGCTATAACACATAAAGGAAGCCTTGAATAAGCTGAATACCTTTACTACAAGACACAATTTAATAAATATAATGACAAGCATACATTATATTTAAGAAGTTTAATGTTAAGAGAAATGATTTGTTTCCTTTTCTCACTCCTAGCACTAGGTTATTATATTATACCTCTATTGTAATTGTTTATTTAGTGAGGCTACCACCCCCTAATTTGAAAGATATTAGCATCTTGTTCTTATATCATGTATTTTACACCCAATACTTAAAATCAGTTATACAGTTATATCAACTGCGGTGGTGGTGCTGCGGTAGCGTTGTCACCTCACAGTAAGGCGTTGTCCTGTTTGATTCTCAGCTAGAGTATCTTCTGTGTGGAGACATGCGTGAATGGGCGTACCTTCGTTGAAGATTGTGCATCAGGGCCGGCAACTTGGCACGTAAAAATCTACTGCCAATCATTAGCGGACTGGAGTTCCGCTGTGGCGACCCCTAACCAGGAAAAGCCGAAGGACACAACTTAAAATCAGTTATATAATGGACTTGATCTTATTTTACTGTATTTGCACTATTGTTGTCTTTTTCACTCATTTCAATTGTATTACTTTTTTATTGTATTTAATATTTTACTATGTAACTTGGAGCTCTGCTGTTGTTTTGTTCACAAAATTAAATTGCATTTACTTTTTATCTCACTCAGTATAAATTTACTTTAATGTTTTACTATGTAACTTGGAGCTTTTCTCCCTGGGCCTCCGCTGAAAATGGGCCAACTTGGCTCAGTCGGACACTCCCAGTAAACAAATATAAAATAAAATAAAATAAATAAATACATAAATTGTAGTATATTATGCTGTCAAATAAAAGAAATCAAGATTTGTTTTATTGACATTATCAATTCACTCCCCTTTCGAGGTAGAAACCACTGAAAGGGTTGCCTCTTTAATAGGTAACTAATGCATAATGTTGTAATTTTATGGGAGGAAGTATAAGAGAAAATAAAATACATTGCATGCAAGAGATTGCATTTAGACAGAAAGGAATATCAACAGGACTGCCCAAACTGGCAACATCTGTTTTGGAACTCTGACAGTTGATTACAAATTCAGTGTAGTATTTTAAAACTGTGCAGTACTAGAAGCCTTAATAAAAAAGCGATAAATAAACAACAATATTATCCTTCAATATGTCTGTTTCACAGTTGTAAAATAAGCCAGTAATATCTTTAATTTAAATGTTCAGAACAATTATAATGGAGGTGTCTTATCTACCATCATAAAAGATATCACATATTTCTCAATGTTGTTTTAATAATGAAGCTTAGACAATAGCAATAAGGTCTGTTATTTAACCATCAAATCTTCACCAGCACAAATTTTTCCTTGCTGCATGGCTAACAATTGTGGAAAATTATATATATAGTCAACTGTTTAAGTTCTGTATAGACTAGATGGTTACAGTTACCATTGGTAACTCAAACTCTCCACACACAAACTGGAAGTATTATTCATCTGCCAGAAAAACTGATAATAATCTTCTCCAGTAAACACCATCATCAGGCTTCCAAGATGGCTGCAGACTATCAGCAGCTTAATTTCAGCTCTCCCAGTATGAAAATATTGAAACTGAGAGATAAGGACTAGTAATATTGCCAGATTTAGTAAAATTCAGTTACTGACTAATAAGTATACTGCCTGGATATCAGCAAAGAAGACATTTAGAGAACGAAAAGAAAATCAACTAGAAAGGGTGAAGAGAAAACAGTGACTGGGAATAATCTTGCAGCTGTTCAGCAAAAAGCAGTTCAAGCTCCAGCTTTGGTACAAGAGATGGCTTTCAGCAATTAATGCAGGAAAAATACATTAAATGTGCTCAGAGCTGATTAAAATAAATGAAAAACTGAAGGATTATATCAACTCAAATAAGAAAAGGCTAGAACATATTGGAAGAAGTTTTAAACAGCCATTCAGATGAACTGATAAAACTGAAAAATCAGAAGTTGAATGAAGAAAAGGCTTGCTGAGTATGAGATGCTCAAAAAGAGCTGTTTCAAAAATGATAGAGTTAGAGGACAGAGCACACAGGGAAAACCTGACATTTTCTATTGTACCAGAGAAACTAAAAGAACAGACTGTATTGATTTCATGAAAGCGCAAATGTGCAACTGGACTGGTGTTCCAGGATTTGTTAATTCAAAGGGCACATCATGAGTATGCTCCAAACCTGGCCATGAGAAAGCAGCCAAGACCTGTATTAGTAAAAATGCAATCATGCAGTCAGAAAAAGTTGATCCTGATAAAACTGTGGCAGAAGGGCAGAGTTTCAAAAGTTATAGACAGTAGAGTGTTTGTGGAAAATGATTATTCTCTCTGCACAAGGCAGAAGAGAAGAAAATGTATTCCAGCAAGCAAGGAATGTTGAGAGGCAGGTGGAAGATTCAAGCTGCTATATCTAGCTGCCTTCAGAATATTTTTTTCATGGAAAATCAAAGTCACTTTTGATGCAACACAGGCTAAGTAGGAAGTACAAAAGGTTGCCCAACACAAAGTGAATCATCAAACAGAAGAGGAGTCTGATTCTCATTCTTCAGATAATACAGCTCATAAACAGACTTTGCCAGTGAAACATTTTTCCAGTGCTCCAAAGCAAAATGCTTGAGAGACAGAAAAAGCACATGAGTTGGCTGTAAGAACTGGGAGTGGCTTGGACTTGAACTGGAGTCTGAGGTTGGGAGATGGAGATGAATGGGAAGACCAACAACACTAAAATTAGTGAATAAATATGAAATTATAAAACATTAATCACATTTGTGCAATGTGGCTTTATAATAAAAGTGGCAGGGAAAGATTAGACTTCTGATGACTTTGTTAAATTTGTGGGGGGCTGAAAATTATAGTCCCCACTTCATGTCATTAATGTTTGAAGGACAGTAAAAGGAAAAAAGTAACTGTAAGCAAAATAATGTTTGTTCTTAAGAGTGTATAAAACGTTTTATGATATTAATTGCATGCTATATAGTAAAGCATTTTCAGTGATGGTTTGTGATAAAGATATTAAAGTAAACACGTACTTTTTATGTTTTAGTTTTAAGAAATGTAGACATTACAATGTAAAAAGAGAAGAAAGACTAGACAAAAGCATGTTTATGTTAATATGTAGTAAATGTAGACTTGATATGTCTCTTACTTTTGCATAGGTAAATGTCTGGGTTAATGTTCTTGGCTTAATCTAATAACATGTTTTCTGTTTAAGCAACAGGGCTTTAAAAGTAAGAGAACACTGAATGTAATGAAAAGTTTTCCTTTAGCAAATAAATGTTCAGTGTGAGTTGAGAATTCTGCAGCTGAGGGCAGCTGTGCATTTTGTTCTTATGTTTCAATGGAGACATGCTGACTACCAAGACAGGCAATTAAACAGGTCTGTGCATTGTTTGCTGAGAGAAACATAAAATTAAAAGGTACAAGGGCAAGCAACTTAAGTAAGAGCACAGGCAGTAACATGTGGCTTAGCATGGATAAGCTTAAATTTAGATTAGGTAATGCCTGTGTGTGCAACTGTTGAGTTGGGACAACTGTGCCTATCAAGAGGGTTAAACTTCATTATGTGAATATGTACATAATTTTGTGAATTTGTTTTACGTTAATAGGTTATGAGGTGTTCTGGTTGTGTTCTTTTTTGAAAATGTTTGAGGGTTTTCATTAAAACAAAAGGTCTTGTAAAATGTGACATACATTCAAATGGAGATGGCAAGAAACAACTGTATATAATCTATATGCCAACGATTGTGGGTGCATGTAACACAAAAGCTGGAAATGGACATTTAAAAAAGCTGTTACATATAATAGGTGGGAATATTATCTTCCTATCATAATGGCTTACTATCCATATTATTTTGGAACATGAATGGTTTCACAGTTGTGGACAAAAAGGTAAGAGTATTGAATTATACTAAGAAATGCAGAATGCAAATAGCAGCATTTTAGGAGAAATATTTGGAAAGAAGTGAACATGTGAATTTGATAAAGAAATTATTTTGGGATGGATATTCAGCAGAATATCAAGTAAAAAGAAAAGAACAGTGTTGAAATTGATTGCTAGAGTACCTCTAGTAGTGATAGAAGTGGAAAGAAAAGATAATAATGACATTTTTGTCGTAGGAGTAGGCTGGCAAGGGAGGAGGATTATGGTGGCATATATTTATATTCTACCTAAAACTGCTATTGTGGAGCTGAAGTAAAATTTTGTGAGAAATAATTAGCTTTCAACAGGGAATATTACTTATAGGTAGTGACAGGAACTTGATTAGCAACAGAGAGGATGTATCTGAGAGACCTAGAAGGGAAAATATAACAAAAGAGGGAAGATTTCTAAAGAAATTTATAAAAATATTTAGTATGGAAAATATGAATTCAGTACTAGGAACGTAGAGAGAATTTACATATTATTTCCCAAGTTACAGTAACTGGGCTAGACTAGGCAGAAATTACGGATGGTGCAGTAGTGTTGTTGCCTCACAGCTAGAGGTTCTCCGGTTCAATTCTCGGCTGGGGTGCCTTCTGTGCAGAGTCTGCATGTCCTCCCTGCATTCGTGTGGGTTTCCTACGGGTGTTTTGGTTTCTTTCCACATCACAATGACATGCATCTGGAGCGTTACTCCCCGGGCCTCTGCTGAAAATTGGCTTTGTTCCACGTCAGACTTTCCCAGTAAACAAATGTTAAATAAATAAATAAATACATATTTTACAGGAACATGTTCATTTAACTGAAAGCATCAAGACACCTGCCCATTAACTATTTCAGATCATGCACCAATAACAACTAAAATATAAATGCAGGGTAATGAAGTAAAAAAGATGCTGTCACTTCTCCACCTACCTGTTAAAAAGAGAGGAATTTAAAGAATGGGTAGTGGAAATGATGTGAGAGTTATTAAGAATGATATACATTTCTTCAGGATTACAGCTAGTGAGTGGGATACAATGAAAATGGAGTTTAAAAAAATAGGGTAGATATAAAACAAAAATAGATATAGTTAAGAAGTAACAGCAATTATTTAGAGAGGCTGGCAAAGGCTAAAGTATTGCAGAATAAGGGGAATCTCAAAGAACAAAAAATATGTGCAACTGCAAAGTGCTAAAGAGAAAATAAGGGTGTATCTGGATAGTATGCATGAGTTTTGAAAGATTGCTGTGAAGCAACTGTTTTAATAATAACTCCAGAACACAAAAGCTTTTAGCACAACTTAGGCAGCAGAAAGTAGAAAGGGTTGTTACCAAATGTAGGGAGCCTATAACAAGAAAAATAACTAGAAATTCTATAGAGGGACTAGAGATATTTCAGAAATTGTATGAAAATTGTATAAAGCTGAGAAATGTGAAAATCAGGAAAGAGCACAAATGGAAATATTTATGTAAGACCTAAGTGTGCCAAGGTTAGAGAAAGATGTGCCTCAATAATTAACAATTAAGATAAGAGGAGATGAGAAAATATGGTGATGTGCAACCAATCTCCAGGAATAGATGGTATTCCTGTGGACATTTGGAAGCTAGGAGGGAAGAAAGTGATAAAGATCTGGAAGGATGTGTGTGACAATAAAAGGAGGGGAAGTGGTAGTTGTAATACTTAAAGATGGTACAGACCCATCAGACCCAGCTTCATATAGGCCCTTTTCAATTTTAAACCTGATTATAAAGTGCTTGTAGAATAGCTGAATGAATTTCTAAGATGTTGCCAAAATTGATAGATATGGATCATTGTGGCATTGTGGAGGGAAGGTAAATATTTGATAATATTAGTAGAACAATGATGATCCAGAGGGAAGCAAAATGTAAGAAATATCACTGTTGTTGGTGGGTCTTGATGCAGAGAAAGCATTTGACAGAGTTAGCTGGAATTTTTTGAGCAGGACAATGGAAGCATTTGCATTCCGTGATATGATAATAAGGTTAATTAGGAGGATATATCAGGGTCAGAGGCAAAAACTAAAGTGGAAAGGTTCCTCAATGATAAGTTGTGCCTCAACAGAAGAACTGGGCATCTGTGTCTTCTTTCCTCTTTGTTATTTGCTATATATCTAGATCCAATGTCAAAAAAAATTGACTCAGAAATTCAAGGATACAATTGGTTTTGTAATCAAGAAAATTTGGCTTTATTTATAGACAATGTTATTTTGCACCTGCTAAAACCAGGAAAGGACATCTCAGTGCTGTGAAACATTTTGAGACAGCTTCACATCTTTTCAGGTTCATGAAAAAAAGAGACAGTGGGATTTTGGATGCAGATATTTAAGGAGAATAACAAAAGCCATATAGAGTATTATATTCAAAAAGTATCAAAGTATTCCAAAAACTAAGCCAACATGAGAGTGGAGAAAGAAGATTTTGCTGATAGGGATGACTGCAATTAGGGTACAAAGAATAGGCAAGAGGAGGCTGGAATTTACTGGAGAAAGCTGGGAAAGGAAATGTGGTATTGGGAATAAAATAACTAGAGAGGGAAAGGTAACAAAATGGGAAGAGGCCAATAAGCCATTTGGACTGCAGGGTAGAGACTGCCTTCCCTATCTGGGATAGATATCAGAGTATAGGCAAAGAGAAAGAAGTAGGGACTCTTAAGTGAAATACCTGCTCTGGTAGAGTTTTTAATTGAATTTAGAACAGAAGCTGCTGTTAAAATGGAATAATTAGTAGGATGTATAAAATATTGCATGATAATTATAGGGATCAATCAGAGGGGGTTAGAAAAGATTGGAAAGAGAGACTAGATAAGCAGTTCACAAGGAAACAATGGAAGGACCAATGGATGGCTCCTAAGTATGCTACAAAGTCTCTAGAAGATTTAGGATTTTTTTCTTGGAGGTGTTTGCATAGATATGTTATACACCAAGCAGACTCCAAAGATTTTTATTCAGGTTGATGGCAAATGCTGGAGGTGTGATGGGGAAGAAAGAGATAACTGAGGACAAATGTTTTAGGAGTGTAATGAGTTAGTAGACTTTAAAAATTCCCTAGAGAGTATTCTGTCAGAAATATTGGGTGAGCAAGGTAGTCTAAATAAGAAATTATTTTTTGAGCTGTGATACAGGATCTGAATTGACTAGACATAGTAAGGTCTTGTTAAGTTTAATTCTGGTGGCTGCCACAAAAACAATTTACTAGAAAATGGAAATCAAAGTCTAAACCAACTGTATTTGAAGTAAATGATCTGAAAATGGAATTTTTAGAAAAGGGGACGGATAAATTACATAGAAAAAAATGGAAATTGTGGGAATAAGATATGCAAAATATTGTTTTTGAGGAGTGAGATTTAAAGGAAGGCAGAAATTAAACAATCTCTGTAATGTTGGGTTGATGATAGTAATGCAAACGTGATTTATAATGGTTGTAACTGGGGGCACATTAATATGATTTGTTTTATTTTATATAAATGTTAGTTTGCACGTGTTAAGTGATAATTCAGTATAGGTGTTAAAAATGTAGGCACCATCATCAGGATCAGTCAATATTCTACACAACACATGACTCACATGTTCTAGATGCAATATTTATACATGGTGAATATTGAAAAGGTTATATGTAGCCATCATTTCCATTAGGAAATTCAGATTATAATTTTGTTATACAGAGCCAAATGATTATTAATAAAAAAGACAACTTTATAACATATAACTCAAAACAGGTTTTTCATTGCCAGTTACGAGACCAGTAATTTCAAGATTAGTGCACAGAGCTTGTTAGTAGAAATAGCAGAGCAAGATAATGCTGAATTGCTGGCAAATTTTGTATTATAAATTGTGAAGTTTCACTGACAGCATATACAAGTGTGGATAGATTCTCAGATACTGCATCTAAACCAGCTTAGTGGAACTTAAAGTTATAGAAATTGCTGAAGAAAAGAGGCAGCAGTTGAGAATCTGCAGTCTTTATTCTACACGTTTAAATCATGCTGGATTTACGATTTCTCAAAAATCTCTTAATGTATTTTTAAACCACTAAAAGGCTTGTTTGTATCAGACAAGTAATATAAAGGCATTTTACTCAATTATTCCTGAACTAAGTAAAGCTTTGACAACTACTGTTCCTCTAAAAGATTAAGTTAATATTATAACAAAAACTTTAGAAATTGTACATTTAGAGATTATTTTCCATGTTTACTATACGCACAACAGAAAAAAACAAAGTAATAGAGTTCATGTAATTAATATCTTACTTGAAAATGTGATTTAATAACTGACGCTTTTGTGAAAACAAAAGGAAGCAGCAGTTTGAGAACAGACCAGATCCCTGTTATTTTTTTTAAAGATAGTGGAACAGCAAATACCAGTTTTTTAATACTTGTTTCATAAATCATTCATTATTGAATATGTTTCACTATCTTGGAAATAAAATAAAAATTGTGAGAATGTTCTAAGAAAACGTTTGCCTTCTAAACAGCTTTGCCTCTCTATATCCTTCTAACAGTAGAATTTACTCACCATAGTTCCTTGAGATTTCCTCTAATATCATAGATGCATTGAACATCGGTCTTCCTGTTAATGTGATTTTTTTAGAGCTTTAGAAGATATTTCATAGCAGACAGCATTCAGGTATACTTAATGATTTAACTGAACCAGGCATCAGGCCATACATGGTTACGTAACAGAAACTTAATTTTGAAATTTATGTAATATATATTCTGATTATGAAAAAATAACATGCGGTGTATTCCAGGAACTGATCCTTGGACCATTTCTCTTTAATTATTTCAAACTACAAACATCTTTGGCTCTTTAGTGGACTTGTCATTGTGACAGAAATGGAGAGGCTAGCCATGATTATAAACAGCTGGCTAACCACATTCTTACCTATTTGATGCTCCCTTTCAGGCTACTTAGTTCTTTACTTTATTACTTTTCACTATTAACCTTCTTTACCCGCTTTCCCACTCCTAATCTTTTTCTTCCTGTCCTCTCAGGTTATATTACTCCACTGCCCTAGTTACTATTTCAACCCTCCCCCATTCTCTGCTTTTCTCCTCTCTTACATCTCACGCCAGCTCAAGCATCCTGTTTATATGGGAGTTCTCTTCCTCAGCACCACTATATTGTATTTGCAAATGTACAAATTGCGCATGAACTATGTTACTACATAAATTGCCTACCAAAAATTAATTTCTTCCTATTTTGCATCATGTCTAATCATATGTTTCATGCATACTGTGTATATATTTTATCTGTATCTTTTGTTCTTGTATCCGAATTGTAATTATACTCTTAGAGTTTTTCTCCTGCTGCTTCTGAAAATGGTACTTTGCTGTCCAGTCAGACTTTTCTGGTAAACAAGGACATTACATTAATAAACTGGTTTATCAAAATGCTGATCTACATCTCTGCATTTACTTCAGGAGTAGAAAAAAACATAGATGTATATGGGACTCAGCCAAACATACCCTGGCAGAACAGAAACATCTAGCTCCCTGGTGTAATTGCAACCCTTTATATAGCAAAGTACCTGAGAAAGCTATTCTTTGTACAGTTGTTGGTCCTTTTCCCTGAGGTGGCATGACCTTGGAGGTACTATGTGTGTGTGTGTGTGTGTATATATATATATATATATATATATATATATATATATATATATATATATATATATATATATGGTTCCCCTTCACATGACGAAGTTCTGTAAACTCGAAATTCATAAGCCTGAAACCAGAATCTTGAATTTACAAAACCTCGAAAATATGAAGGGGAACTAAAAAAAAAACAGACACCTTTCTAATGTTATATAGCAAAATACTTGAGAAAGCTATTCTTTGTACAGTTGTTGGTCCTTTTCCCTGAGGTGGCATGACCTTGGAGGTACTCTGTGTGTATATATATATATATATATATATATATATATATATATATATATATATATATATATATATATATATATATATATATATATATATATATATGGTTCCCCTACACATGACCGAAGTTCTGTAAACTCGAAATTCATAAGCCCGAAACCAGAATCTCGAATTTACAAAACCTCGAAAATATGAAGGGGAACTAAAAAAAAAAGATTTCCCTGTCCTCCCCTATAGTGCGGTCACGGAGCATTTAGATTTAGCTGCAAGGATGCAGGGGGACCTTGCCCCTTGCAAAAAGGTAAGTCAACTCTTTTTTTTTTAAGCTCTAAACTTCCCATTTACAATTTCAAGTGAATGGAAGTTTGAGATTCTGGGCTCAAGCTTATGGGTTTCGAGCTTCCATTCATTTGATCTTGTGAAGGGGAACCATACACACACACACACACACACACACACACACACACACACACACACACACACACACACACACACACACACACACACATGGGTCTACCTGATTTCAAGCTTTCGAGGAATGTATTAAAATGTCTCCCAAAAAAAAAAAAGAAAGTAATTGAGTACAATGCCTTTTGGATGTATAGCAAATCTTTCATTCATTCATACATCCCATGATTAACTTCTTAATCCATTTCAAGCTCACTGGCAGGATGAAACCCATCTCAACTCTCACCAGGTACAATTCAGGGGAACTAATATTCAATGTGACACTAACTCATTGCAGGAAGCACACAGCCACTCCCTCTTACACACATCTCTGGAGACTTTGCAGGAGCTCTTTTTCAAATACGTCTGATCATTGGGATGTGGGAAGAAACAGGAGCACTTGGCAAAAACCCCACAAACATGTCTTTAATCATAGACTCAGGTCAATGAGATTGTTATTGGCATCTGCTCTTGGATGTTTTTGCTCTGTTACAGAAAGTTGTGACTATGCCTATGGCCTAGAACAGGATAGCGTTTAGGGTATGTTATACTCCGTTCTTTTGTTTGCTTATGCTTACTTAAAGTTTAGTTTCAATAGTCTTTGCATACATTCAAATTTTGAGAGTAAAAAGGAATGCATTTTCCAGGAAACATATGTCAGCTATGTTTAATACGAATTTCATTACACCTGTCAAATACTGCTTCCTGGTAATCATCTCAGTTGCTGTTTTTAGTTTTAAACTTCATGAGGCCAGTGCTGTTATTGCTAAGAAGAAAACGCATTGCTTATTTTCCCTAATGCGATAACATAAACATAGAAAAATGTTTGTTTTATGGACCTTAAGATATTTGCTGTCTTCTGTAGATAACAGTGCCACAGATTTTGCTCATAGGTTTGCATATTGCCTTTTGGGTAAAAAATGAAAATGTATACTGTGCAGTGATCAGAACCTTAATGTGTTTGGATTTGGGGCAGACCATAAAACAAACAACTAAGTGTATACAAGTAAAATATGGGTTTTTATCATTCACAAAGGTAATTAGGTTTAAAGTCCCAAAAAACAAAGGCGAGCTACACATGGTATTATTTTTTTCATCTGCAAGGACAGTCTAAGTTGTATCCATAGTGAGTGCTCACTGATGCATCACGTCTCATTTTATTTGTGAAACGTCTTTCCAGTCTGTATGTTATTATTGTTATATGCTGCTCAATATACAGTGTCATTTCAGAGCCAATATACTGATAATCAGGCCAGCGCATGTGTGCAGGCAAACATGCAGGCTGGTTATTTCAAAAGAAGGTAAAGAAAGGAAAAATAAATAATGTGGCACAGTAGATGAGATAAAACCCCTTTCCTGGCATGAATATGGAAAACAGTTGCATCAGTACTGTTTGAACAATGGAAGCAGGACATTACAAGAATGCTTTTGTTAACAAAAGTGACAAATTGATGATCACTGTAGAAGTAACTGATGTGTGCAAAGTGCATTTTATGCAAAAGCAATTTATTTTAAGGTTTTACAAAGAGCTTTTACAAAGAGGGCTAACTGCTCAGGAGCTATATTGGTCCATTTGCTTTAAAAGTCTTGGTGTAGGCAATTGAATCACTATAAATACAAAAATAAGTAACCTTTCAACATCAAAAGGTCATTTTATGAGATTCATATAGTGTAATTTCTGCATATTAATGGTGTGCATAAGGGAATCTGAAGTGACCTTTTTTCCTAGTAAGACAGTATTTGTCAAGAATGCCAGAAGCAATTCATATATAAATGTGATAACTTCCCAATAATTGAAATATCAAGGCAGTAGTGAGTAGTTTTCCACATAACCACTTATTTAGTGGATGAGATATGCAAAGGCTAGCTATGGCAATCAGCAAGAGTGACTAATTTTATAACAGAAGGTTTCATAGAATAGTTGATCAAGCTAGATGTGCGACTGCTATACTGTAGTCGATCTATATGACATGCAGTACCATGGTTCAAAATGCTGAGTGTCGACAAAGAGAAAAAAAAAGACCAAAATACAGTAGAAGAGAAAATATATCAAACATCACTCTTCTCCTAAAACTTCTTTTTTTTTTTTTTGCAGGGAACAAGCTCCCCCCTACACCTTCTGATGTGGGGGGCAAGACCACCCACTTCCCCCAAACTTATATTTACCAACTGCAAGACTGTCATATCTGGGTGAAAAAGGAATATTCTGAGACTTAATGTATGTAAGTCTGGGTATTCATTCATTCAAGACTTGCTATAGCAGGTCCCGGCTTTTCAAACAGTTACAGGTTAAGTAAAATCTTTATCTCATAACTCCCAGATGCTGGAGTTCAGACCTCAGCTCTCTTTGCTGCTTATATAGAGTCTTTATGTTTTCACCGCGCTTCCCAGTCATTCGAGTCCACCTACCATGAATCTCCATTAGTCACATGCATTTGTCATTCTACACACTGATTAGTTTGATGACGTATGATCAGCAACTCAAGAAACCTTTGGCACTAAGAGTTCAGCACTACAAAATAAAATGGCAGTGTTATGACTTTACTATTAATGGACATATTATCAAGCACAATTTAACCAAGTCATGTGAAGCTGCATCCAACAATGATCATCATTGCCTGTTTTGTGCTCCTTGTCACTCTCAGTGGGGTGGTGTTGTCGATGTCACTTACACGGTGTGTAGAGCACTATGCAGCTTATGCTGTCTGCCTCAAACCTGGATAATATAATTTCATAACATTCAGTGTAAATGAAGCTCATAAAAATGTGTGGCATAACACCAAATATGAATAGACATATGCTCACTAAGGCCTCATTCATGCATGAATCACATTGTGATTTTTATGGGTATGAGTTTTTATGTAGTTTGAACACAGGCTGTCTTAGTAAATGGTATGTATAAGAGCAATCTACCTCTTGGTTAACATTTTAACCTTGTATGTGTATACATAGACATATGAATAGTGGTATTAAACCTGTTTGTGTATTGTTACAGTCTTAGTTGTTGGTACATACTCAGGTTGTATATTATAGAACAGATCTAGGACTTTTGATCGAAAGATCAAAAGTCCGAATCCATTATTACCGAACATACTTTACCGAAAACGCTTTCACCAAAAAAGCGCTTATGGTAAAGTATGTTTTAAAAAAAAACAAAACAAAAAAAAACCCAGCATTAAACCTACTTCTGTGCAGGGGGCAAGCCTCCCTGCACCCCCTACTTTAATATACTCACTCTGAGGTCGCACTACAGTGGGGAAAAGGGAATTTTCCCTTATCCGCACCGTAGTTGACCAGCGCAATGATCATACTTAAACGAAAGTGCTGCTTCAGTGAACAGCACTTTCGGTTAAGTATGCTTGGTGATTTCTGCTTTGGTGGAAAGTGCATTCGGGGATATGTACAGATCCCATTATAACATAGTAGCAGCAATGTGCCTGTATGAATGTTTGTGATTTTCAAAGAAGTACAAAGCTGTCTACAAGAAAGTATTGGTACATTTCAAATATACCCAACTACTGTATCAAGTCTGTATACTTTGTGGATGCACATGAACATGGGAAAGCAAGCTGTGTATTTTGCGTACATCATGCCATAGTATAATTTAACATAGATCAAGCTTTAACTGTAATGCATACCATAAGTATAAGGGTGTCTTACAGTAGGTTATACACAGTATGAAGGTGTTTCCTTCCCTATATGTGGGTGTTTATTGCTTGCTTTTCCTGTGTGGGTTGTGGACTGTGTCCCCTACTAATCTGCTTGTGTCAGACAAATGATTCACTGATATTACATGCCTTTCAGTTTAGGACAGCTGGCAGACTGTGGAAGGATAATTTAATTGCACAGAAGAATGAAGTGCTAACCGAAGTAATACACCAGCACAGAATGGCCTTACTGGGGCAGTGAGCATTGGCACAGGCATCACCTATGGGAGGACAGTACCTGTTAGGTGACCATGGTGGGAGATAATGGCTCCATAATGCAGGCCTGTCATTGCTGTGTAATGCATATGCATAACTGGGCATGAAGATGTGCCTGGGATGTTGATGTTACAACTTATTTCATGGGTAGTGGTTCCCCAAAGCTTTAACAGAGACACTTGGATTACTAGTCTCATTGAGTAACCATAACTCCAACCACAGGACAGGTGGGTATCATTTGAATTAGCACTTACCTTTAAAATGGTGACAGTAACATATGCCCTTGCATATATATTCTTCATTAGGTTACTGACATGTTTGGTGTCATTCAGGATGGAATGTCAGTGCAGCATCATCTTATGATGTATGGCCAAGTATGCTGCTTGTACAGTAAAGTCTCACTTAACCGGCACCTGTGGGGATTGTTAGATGCCAGTTAAGTGTATGGTCCAGTTGCTTGAGATACGCTATGCGATTTTTGATCGGCTCATATGCTGTCATATGAGCCAATCAAAAATCCCAACGTATATCTCAAGCAACCGGAACATACACTTAACTGGCAACTACCAATCCAGTTGCTTGTTGCTTAAGTTCCGGATAACGGGGATTTTACTGTACATGCATATCATATTACACCTGTAGTGTGTGTGTGTGTGTGTGTGTGTCTGGACTCAGTATTGATAAGCACTATTTTCACAGTGTCTACAGGACTTGTACACTGAATGCGTGATCCAATATGTGGGTTGTAGTTTGGGATATTCTATTCACATGTTTGTTAGTATATAGTTTTATCCTACCTTTTTTCCTTTCGTCTACTATTTAAATCTTTGGTGAAAATGACACCTTTGACAACTATTACTGCTGACCATTGATGTGTGCATTCTGATAGGGATACCCAGGCAAGGATACATGCTCCTTTAACAGTGGTGACTGTGTTGATGTGCATATCCCCTAGGGTATGGCATCAAGTCAAACAGGGCACTGTTGTCCCACATAACCCAGTAACCATTACTGGTTTCCTTGCAAAGACTAAGCATTCTAGCCTATCTGGGTTAACATGAATCTGCAGTACAAATCTGTGGACAATGTTTTCAGGAAAGGATAGAGAATATTTGTATTTACAGCATGTCATCTATCAGGAAAAAAGGACCAAATGTAATAAGTAGGGAGCTAGGAGGAAGGAGAGGAGGCAGTAGTGACAATGGGTTCAGAAAGTAGAAAGGATGTATTCACCCATCTTATCAGTATGCATGCTGCCACAATCCATTGTCCACCTGTAGCAATGCATTAGGATTTCATATGCCAGCTTGTGTGCTTTTATGGTGTGTCACATATCTTGTCCACTGTGCATGGAAGTACCATGGAGAGTAATGCAAAAGGCAGCATGCGCAACCTGTGGTTACTTTGGAAATTATGTTTTATTACATGCATGCAAATTCAGACCAAACATAATACAGTATTTCCATTCACAACAGGGGCAGTATCACTAGCTAGCATGCTGGAAACGAGTGTGAAGCAGTAGCACTACTGCTCTCATCTTTCACAGATGTGGAGATGTACAGATTCAAAATCTGACTTTAAACCTGTGACAAGTGGAGTATTTATTTATTTATTTAGTTATTTATCTGGAAATTCCAACTGGACGCAGGTCCTTTTTCAGAGGATGCCCACATCATGTGCATGATAAATAGAGATACAAAGTTGCAGCAATAGTAAACAACATTACAGGTTGTCGGCTTTAATATAATAACAATATACTGATTATCAACAGTATATACAGTAAATGTTGCAAGTTAAGATAATTTCTTGTCATTTATAATATTAGTAACAAAGCTGTCAGACAAGATTTTAAAGTATGTAAAGACAACTAGCTAATTCTGACTGGTTAGTAGTGGCGGTAGTATAGTTGGGTTAAGAGTCTAGGTGGGGGGGGAGGTAAGGGTGGGAGTGTTAGTCTGGATTAGAACAAGGATAAAGCCAGTGCAAATTTAAGTGGAATTTGAGCGCAGTCTTGAAAAGGCTGCTGGAAGGTAGAGTAGTTATAGAGGGTAGAAGATTGTTCCAAAGTTTAGATATGGTACATGAAAATATGGCTTCTCCTGCTGAGTTTTTGGGTTTGATAACAGTGAGTTGATTTTTGTTGTTTGATCTTAGGGGCCTAGTGGAGTGATAGGGTTGGAGAAGGGATTGAAGGGAAGGGATGTTATGGGGGTGGTTAATAAGTTTATGAGCGAGAGTGATTTGATTAAAGTGAAGAAGTTGTGGGAGTTCTAGCCAGTTTAGTTCTTTAAGTGAGATACAGTGATGGCTGCGGTAGGAGTTTCCAGTGGCAAATTCAGCAATTTTGTTGTAACAAGCATCTAGCTTGTGTAGGTGTGTCTGTCTAAGGTTGGTAAGTATGGGGGATGCATAGAGTAGGGTGGAGATTAACTGGGAATTGGCTATGGAGATTCTAGCCGCCTTGGTTAGGAACTGGCAGCTTTGATATAATGCACCAAGTTCCTTGTGAACATTTTTTATTGTGAGAGATATGTGGGTGTCAAATCTAAGTTTGTTGTCTATTTCCACACAGAGTAATTTTTGTGTGTTCTGATGGAGAGATGATGGTATTGTCTTTGGTGAGAATGTTGAAGTGGGGGTGTTTTGGGTGGCTTTGGAAGGTTGGAACAGGAGAAGTTTTTTCTTACTTGGGTTGAGTGGGAGCTGAGCATTGGATGGACAGCTTTCTACAGAAGAGAATGATTCCTGTGAGATTTGTTGTAGTTCTGGTAAAGTGGGGGCAGAGCAGATGAGAGAAGAGTAATCTGTGTACTGTATAAGAGATGCTTGTGTGGTGGCAGTATGTAGGTTGTTAGTGAAAAGTGAGAATAGCAGAGGGCCAAGGATAGACCCTTGGGGAACTCCAAGAGTCACTGGGAGGTGAAGTGATAGGTTATCATCCCAGATTACTGATTTCTGTCATCGGTGTAGATAGCTGTTGAACCAGTTGCAGGCTGATTGTGAGAAGGAGAGGTTGGGGAGAGTAGAGAGTAGTAGATCATGAGATACCATGTCAAATGCCTTTGAGAGATCTAGAAATACAGCAGTAGAGAAGAGGCCATTGTTTTTGTGATGAAGTATAGTGTTGGTGAAGAAGAGCAGAGTGGAGGTAGTGCTGTGATATGGCCTGAAACCATGTTTGGTTTTGGAGAGGAGATTGTTAGCTAGGAGGTAGTTGGAGACTTGGGTGTTGATACATTTTTCAAGTATCTTGGAGAGAGGGGAGAGGATAGCAATGGGGTGGTAATTGGAGAGGTCAGTGGTGGGGTGCCTTTGTGGAGGGAAATGATGTGGGATATTTTCCATATCGAAGGAATATAGCCTTCTGTTATGGAATGGTTGATTAGAATTGAAATTGGGTAGGCTAGTGTATCAGCTGCAGTTTTAAAGTATTCAGAGGGGAGGTTGTCAGCTGCGAGTTTGGTGGGTTTAAGTTTTGAAAATAGTCTTTTTATGTTGGAGGTAGGTAGTGAGGTGAAGAAAAGAGGAGTGGGGGATTTAGGGTTAGGAGTTGGGGGGCCTGTTGTAGGGAAGTGTTTGTTTGGAGATGTTATAGTTTCAGTGAAGTGTTTGTTGAAGGATTCTGCAATACTAGAGGAGGGGGGAATGGACGGCTGGTAGGTATCAACCTTTCCTGGCTAGTGTTAATAATGGACCAGAATTACTTAGGGTTGTGGTTGGTAGAGTTTAGGGTGGATTTATAGTAGAGGGATTTGTCTAATTTTATTTGCTTTTTGGCTTTATTGCACAGTTCAAGGAATGATTGCCTATCCGAGTTATTTTTTGTTAGTCGCCAGTGCTCCCAGGCCTTATATCTGGATTTCATTAGGGTTCTGGTGGTCTTTTGTAACCACAGGACATGCCTGGATCTGACTTTGATATTTCTTACAGGAGCATGGTTGTTTAGGATGGAGAGGAATGTACTGCTGAAGAAGTGGACAGCCTCATCTAGGTTGAGGTATTTTAGTGGTGGCCAGTTAATTTTTTGCAGGGAGAAGATGAAGGAGTTGGGGTTGAAGTTGGACTTGTTCTGTATTTGCCTGTGGATAATGGGCTTCAGACTGTGTGTGTGGTGTTGAATTAGGAAAGTGGGGGAGTGGTCACTAAGACTGTCAGGTAAGCAGCCTCTTAGGTAAGAGTGAGGGGCTTTGTTGACTAGGATCCAGTCAAGTAAGGTATGATTGTTAGGGTTTTTGTTGATTTGGGTAGGGGATTGGATGAGTTGAGTGAACCCATGGAAATTAAGGTGAATGGTTGGGAGAATGTTACTACAAGATAGCCAGTTGATGTTAAAGTTGCAGAGAATGATGGTTTCCTGAGGTAGAGATAGAGTAGCCTGCCTCAAGAGATTTTCTAGGGGTGTAATATTTTGCCCTGGTGGGAAATAGCATCCTATGATATTGATTGTTTTGTTTGGGTTTAGTTTGAGATTGGCATAAAGGATTTCTTCATTGTTGTGTTGAGAGGCAGATGTGTTCAGGAGTTGAATATTGAGGTGGTGTTTGCATATCAATGCTACACCACCTCCTTTTTTGGAGAATCTGTCTATGCGAAGGATGTATTCATGTGGAAGTATTTCCTCACTTTTGATGTGAGGTTTGAGCCAGGTTTCAGTTAGGAAGAGAATATCTGGGGAATATATGCTTATTCTGGCATGTAGTTCTTGGATTTTATTGCATATGCTTCTGATGTTTAGAGACATTATAAGTAGGTCTGTTGTTTTTTTTGTTGGCTAGGAGTTGAGTTGTGGGGGGGGGGGGGGGTTGCTTGGACTAGGGTTTGTGGTTGGGTTGGATTTGGGAGGACCAGGGTTTGGATGGATGTCTCCAGCAAGGGCTAGTTTATAGAGTGTGTTTAGGATATGTTTTATATATGTAGTAAATTGCTTATGGTATCTTTGGGATATTTTATTTTTGAGTGTGTTATGTGTTTGGTAATGGAGTGTGTGTATTGGGAGGATGTTTTTGGTGGCAGGGATTGTGTAGTTATAGTGTAAATGTTTGAGGGAGGGTGTTGAGAGAGTACAGTGGAAGTTGTTGGGGCTTGTGACTGGAGCCTTGCTAGGATGTAATGTGAGCTAGAACTAGGCAGGTTAGGATTGTTATTATATTAGGTAGTAGCATGATTGTGTTGGATGTAGGGGGAGGGGGTGACTAGTGTTGTAGTCTAATTGGTGGTAATTAGTGGTGGGGTTAAGGCTAAGAATAAATGTAGAGGTACTGGGGGCGGGTGAGAATAGGGGGCAGGGAGAGGAGCGAAGTGAGCGTAGTGAACGGAGCGGGCTAGAACCCCCAGGCTAAAGATTGCAGGGTAAGTGTCTAAATAGCCAAATTGTTAGAGGAGTTATTAGAATCTAGTAGGGAAAAACAATGTATAGACCTGATTTCAGCTGTGTCCTTTCTGGGTAGATACCTAGTTTGAAGCAGAAAAAAAGTAGCCGTTTAAGTACCTTTTTGCCTCTATTTTACAAGTGGGCAATTCCAGTGTATCTACTGGGTTACCTTTTTTTCACTTAGAGCTTTATCTTGGTTTACTGATAACTAAAAAGAAAATGTTTAACTGGGGAATGTATTTACAGCTGATGGGGGTGGGGAGCAGCTGCTGTTCCTAGCCGTGGGTAGAGCCAGTTAATTCTGCTTTAGACCAGGTACTTTCTACAGTAGCAGGCTAAGAGGAAAACAAAGCTAGACACCTACAGTAACTTATTTTCTTTTTAAAGCCCTTGAGTCCTTGTGGCTGGTTTCTTCACTGCAGATGCAGTCAGTGGCCAAGGATTCAGCAAGTGGGGGACTGAGAGAGAACCCGTTCGCTGGGACAGTGGTCACTAAATGAAAAGATGGAGACAAAAAGAATTATTACATTAAGGTCTCTGAAAGGGGAATGAGAGAGAAGTGCTGTAAAAAGTAACTGAAATAATAAATTATCACCCAGGCAGGAAGGGTATTGGGTTTAAGATTAGCAACATGTTATACTATTTACACAGGTGCAAAGTGTTTAGTAAAAAAGGCTCAGGCAACTGTTATGCATTCACATTTGAAGCCCTTGACATAAAAAAACAAACACCTTACTTAATGATATATACCAAATAATTTAGGTAGCCCATGAATTTAAAGAGACAGTTCTATCACAGATATAGCAGTGGTAAACTATCACAGCAATAGTATATAACAGTACTTAAATATCGCAACACAGACATTTACATATCTACATTGCTATAATATTTCTCATGGTACAGCAATTAAAACAACTAAGGATCGCTCTGACTTGGCAGTAAACAGGACATTTAGCCGTAATATTGTGTTCTGTATTTAACTTATGCTTTCCTTCAAACCGAATCACAGAACACAGACTGCTTAGTGTCTATTCTAACTAAAAGTATGTACTAAACAAAAGTGATGGATTAGCAACCCAGTTTGATACTATAGCATCTGTATGTGCTAGCAGCATGAAGCACACTGAGCACCAAGTCAGACTGGACAATGATACATTGTTACACTTTGTCTACAACTTGTATAAATAGGAGACCAGTTCTGCAACACTAGCAATGCTGACAGTAACAAAGCAATAGAACAACTGAGTTTTTGGAGACCTTAGCTGCAATATAAAAAGTAAAGCTCAAACACTTACAATGAGATATACCATGAGCTGAAGGGAATGGGCAGCTGTTCTGAGTAAGCCAAGATGGCTCCAGGGATTTAAAAAAAACTTTGCTGGGACAATATTGGAGGAGGGGGAGTGGGAATGGTCACAGGTAATGTGAAGTAGTTAGTTCTTGTAGAAAATCACTCTCAGGAGAAATTGAGCAGCAAATGCTGCAAAAAAACAATCTATAGACCTGATTTCAGCCGTGTCCTTTCTGGGTAGATACCTAGTTTGAACAGACAAAAAGTGGCAGGGTTCGGTCCTGGGTCCTCACCTGTTTGGTATCTACTTCTCTCAGGTACAGGCTAACACAGAGGGCCTCTGGCTGATAAAGTTCGCAGATGACTGCAAACTAGGTGCCATAGTCGAGTCCCCGAATGACGTGAACATCCTACAGAAGAGCTTCACTGAGACTGATGCCTGGTGCCAGAGCCATGGCCTCAAGCTCAATGCCAAAAAGTGCATTGTTATCCCCTTTGGTAAGACCTCGGTACCCATGAGCTACTACATAGGTGCGCTGAAAGTACGATAAGAGACCTTGGGACTCAGGTGGACAGTAGTCTGTCCTTTGATAATCACATCGCCAGAGTAGTCAGGAAATCCTGGTGCACCTCATCACAAAGGGTTCTCATCTAGGAAAAAAGAGGTCATTATTCCCCTCTACTCGGCTCTCATTAGACCCATTATTGAGTACATTTTCTCTTTTGGTATGTACCTCACAATACATCTGCAACAGCTGGAAAGGCCACAAAAATATCTCACAAAAAGTATTACGGGACTCAAGCAGATGCCCTATGTTGACCGTCTCAAAAAAACTCCAGCTTTACTCCATAACATATTGCCTATCAAAAAACTCCAGCTTTACTCCATAGCATATTGCCTACTCTGAGGTGATCTCTGCCTGACATACAAAGCTATGTCAAACCCAGAGCTGCTGGACATGCTACACCTAAAGAAATCTAATTCCTTCTGAGCAACACACTGTAGGGACCTAAACCTTGTCACCACAATAAACAGAACATACTGGAGGGATAGATTCCTGTCCCAGAGACTTCCTATACTCTGGAACCAGTTACCTATCTATGCCAAGCAGAGTTCCTCACTAGCACTCTTCAAGAAAAATCTTGATGAGTGGATGGGAAATAGGAAATTCACGTGGGGATCTGTTCTGTAGCTCTGCTTGACAGAGGCACAGGAAAATAACCTTCTTGTGTGGGGTAAGCCAGGAACCTTGTTGGCTAGGCTTACATAGACCCTTGGGAAGATAGCCTAGTACCTACCTATGAACCTATGTGCATCTGCAAGCTGACCTTGATGGCTCATGTGTGCTAATGTCCCTAACATGGCATAAGCGTGCACTGCTGTGGTATTGGTACACAGTAGCCCTCAATGTCCCACTGCTTTACATTCAGTTCTCAGAATGCCCTGCCTTGCTTGACCACTTGACAGTGGTGATTTCTTACTCATATAAATTTGCAGTCTGCCACATGAAGCCCAGCTGTACCAACTTATTGCATAAAGTAGGCATTATTTATATAGTGTGTCTATCAAATTCTCAGGATGTGTATTTCTGTTCTGTAGTGTCTAGTCTGCAGCCTGATTCCTACACAGATTATGACCGCCCTACTTATTGTGGTAAATGTTCATATTTACAAACAGAGGTAATGCCCAATATCATAGGTTATGAAGGCTGCACATGTCAGAATGCCCTTCTTTGTTATCATTATACCAGCTGTACCGTTGTAGACATCATCGTTTACTGTGTACTAATAATGTACACCATGTCACAGCCTAGACCTTTTTACTGGTCAGTGCCTTATCACAAATGCTGTCGTTTTGCACATTGTTTTTCTTTCTCCCTTCCCCAGTTTCGTAATGTCAGTCAGTTTATAATCCATGACTTGTCAGGTTCAGTTTTCTCAGATTATTAGGACAGACATCTTATTTCCCAAACTGAAATGTCACAATCAACCAATAAATAAATAAACAAATAAATGAAAACTGCAAGAACTGTGCAAATATGTACAAACCAAAATGGCCACAGGAAAACATATTGGGAGATACTGAAAACCAACAGTCTTGTAACAACAAATAATAGTTAAGCACATTTGTCTTTTTTCCTATTAAACTTCTTCAGAACTAATTCACCAGCATTCAGCATGCCATTAAAAATTCTTCCTAATTAATTATACATTAACAACCAACCAATCACAAATAAATCTTCTAGATGTAATAAATCCAAAAACGATAAACAAGGAGAGGCAACCAGTCGGCTCACTAAAATAATCCAGTCTTAGTTGTAAACGTAAAAAAATCATTTATTGTGTACAATACAGACAATGTCTGAAGAAGCTTTGGTGAAAGCATTTACCTGTGTACACAATAAACAAATTTTTTATGTTTACAACTAAGACTGGATTATTTTAGTGAGCCTACTGGTTGCCTGTCCTTGTTTATCGTTTTTGGATTTATTACATCTATTCTTCAAGACAACGGAGAGACATTTGCTTTGGTGGGTGTGTCTGCTTTATTTGTTACAAATAAATCTTCATTCAATTTTAGCAAACAGTTCATATTTACTTATTCAGTTATTGGGGTGAGGAGGGGTGCCATTAAATTTTACCTGCTGACATTTTTTTCTTTTCAAGTAAACTATTAAAATCACCTTCTTGTGTATTTTTAACAGTATATAATAAAAATTATTAAAAGTCACACAAGCAGATGCATGTTCATATAATCTTTGAATTACATGGGGATTTCATATTGGGTGCATAACATCTGTTCATATCTTCTACTAGAAGTATTTACTTGTATTACTGTATCTTCATGGTTTCCAGTTTACATTTCCTTTTTAAAATACTTTTTTCTTTAATTTTTGCTTTTTGCTAATAGAAATTGGATGTTCCTTTTCTTTCCATTGTGTGAATTTCCTTCTATAATACTCCTGTTTCTCTTTATAATGTTTCTTAATTCATTTGCATCTACATTATAACTAACATGACAATAAATATTATAGTCTATCTTACAATGTTTCTTAATTCAGCTGCATCTACACTATACCTAATCGGATGAGGAATGTTATAATATGTCCAACTTCTATCAGTATCTTGAAAAAACGGTTTGTGTAGTAAAAGAAAGAATAGGAACCTACTTTTGCACCCTTAAAACTTTAACATCTCAAAAATATAATCCACAACATCTGATAAATATATTTTTTTTGTAAAAGCAAGTGTTTCAGGTCTGTTAATTCATTTTCCAACATTATTATCATTCATTAATTCTGATGTCCTAATAGCGTCTCCTCTTAATGTCCCTCGTTGATGCAATTTGTGTGTGCATTTCTTCTATGTAAATACATGTTAGCAAATTGTGGCTTCTGTAAATGCTAGACTGCAACATTAAAGTTGTTTCATTCACTTCTTCTTCTTTCAGCTTTTTCCAGTTAGGGGTCACCACAGCAGATCACCTGTCTGCACATGACTGGCAGTGGAGTTTTTATAGTGTCGAGTTGCCAGCCTGGTGCCAAACATTCCACAGAAGGTGCACACATATGCATGCACTCATGCCTAGGGCCAATTCAGAGTGTTCAATCCACCTACAGCATGTCTTTGGGATGTGGGAGGAAACCAGAGCACCTGGAGGAAACCCACACGACCACAGGGAGGACATGCAGACTCCACACAGAAGGCACCGCAGCCAAGGATCGAACCAGCGAACCTCTTGCTGTGAGGCAGAAATACTAGCCACTGCACCACCAGGGTTGCCCAAAGTTGTTTCATTCACTGAAAACCATATATCTAAACAAATACTGTACTAGAAACTGTTCATTTATAAGTAAAAACAAAAATCAGAAGTATTATTCAAATAATACATAAATAATTTAAATTTATGTTGACTTTATTTCTAAATAATGATAGTGTGATCAATAAAAATGCTTAAATAGAATGATATTTCCATAAAGTTGCTATTAAAATGTATTTATCTTTCCATTGTCTCATAATTAAATTAATGTAGGAGGTGTTATATTGGCTCCAATCAGTACTCCTTTAATCTTTCAAAAATATCTTTAAAATGAAAATAATTATTAGTTAATACAGTTTTATTTAAGGATTATAATAGTTATATTTTACTAGAAAAAACTTACAAACTCTCTCAACATTCCAGTGTTAGATGTTGTGGAATGGAAGTATGCTAAGACTGTATGTTCACAGCTGCAAAACAAAAAAAGAAAAAAATTTTACACACTTTATTTACCTTACACAGTCCAAGAAATGCCAGTTATCTCTTAAATAAATTTAAGCACTAAAGTCTTTAAAAAGTTTCATCTATATAGATATTTAGAAATTCTGTTTTGCACCCCTTAGAAAATATAATTGGACAAAAAGTTGGATCTTCCTGATTTTTATATACTTTATGGATACCAAACTATTCTGTTTAAAAAGTTATACTTTAAAGACTTCATAAAAGCTAGTTTCTAAATCACTATTATACAATTAACCTGATAATTGTAAAGCTGTACATTCAGATGCCAAATGTATAGGTCTTTTTGTTACTTTTCACAATACACATCAGTCAGCATATTAATTGTTTTCTGCCATAATCAGTTACATTGATCACTGCAACTCCTGTGCCCTTATCTGCTTTCATAATTCTTAAACTTGTGTTATTACTGAGATTTACTAATGCTTCATGTTCCTTATTGAGAAAGATTAAAAAAGGAGTATTATGTTTTCTCAGATAACACTCTTCTAAATTCTTACACACACATTTTTCAAACACTGCTGGCATTGTGTTCAAAACTGGTATATTCACACTTCTTTTTTTAAGCACTTTCCGATTCACACTGTTAAGTGATTCAGCAAATAAAATTTCAAATTCAAGCACCGTATGTATAATAACTGTAGTTACTAAATTAGCTTTGCTTGTCAGTACAAAAGATGACCCTCATTATAACACTTGCCATTTCATATTCTTTAAAGCCATATACAGTCAAATTAGTAATAGACTGTTCTTGGGATTCAGTACTGAATACACTATTTCTGGTGCTTTGAAACTGTGATCTTCTAAATTGAAAATTTAATGCTGCTTTGCTCAGATGAATTTAATTTTTTAAAAGAATTGTTTAAAGTTGAACTTATTGCAGATATGTTTGTATTTTTTATTTAAAAGTTTTCATTGCTGCTGTTTAATGTCATATGACCAAGTCAGCTGATGGTTAAAGCTGTCATGTGATTGATTGGCTGTACAAAATGAATCTTAATGTGTTTTTATTAAGACTATAATGAAGACTTAATAATAAAGATGAAAGTACTTAATGTTTGCTAATAAGCTGTCTGGTGAAGCTGTTCAGTTTACATTTTTTTTTGGATTATTAGTTTGTTTGTGTACAACAGCTCTTTATGTTCCAATAAAAAAGTAACTATTGCTACTATGAATGAGAACTTTTAGGAGACTTTACATACTAAGTTTCAATTAAGTAGAAATGCAATATCAGTGTAGTGATTTTTTTTGCTGATCATTAGTGGTTTTATTGGTCACGTGGTACACTTTGTATTTAAGCATATGCACATGGAATGTTTTATTCAAATTAATTTTTCAATTAAAAGAAAGATGACATACTAGCATTTTGATGGTGTTGTCCTTTAGTGTATTTTTTGTTTTTAAAATTATGTAAAATTAAAAGCCACAGGCAACATGCTTATCAAAGGAGCTAAATCAGAATCTCTTAGAAAAAATGGTGAATCTGGCAACATCTTCAATTCAGCAGTTTTCTAACCAGTCTAACTCATTAGCTGACAGAAAATCCAGAAAAATAAAAACAATCTGTCTCTGAGTCAGTAATGAACCTGTCTCTAACCCTTAAATCCTTGCTGAAGCATAGTTCTTACTACACTATTCGATAGAAACCATTTCATTATACAACCACAAGATAATACAAGTCGTTTTAATTTTGTCTGTTGTAATTTCTTTCCTGGATTTAGAAATTGGCATAGAAGTTGTTTGCTTGTGTGTTTGCTATGTCCCATGACTGATATATCATTAATTCATTTTCTGTTACCCACTTTATCCTATTTGGGGACAGGAGGAGCTGTAGCCTAGCTTGTCACTCAATGCACTTAAGTAAAGAACTAATCCTGGATAAGATACAAATCTATTGTGGGATAACTAATCCTGGACAAGATACAAATCTATTGTGGGATAACTAATCCTGGATAAGATACAAATCTATTGTGGGATAACTAATCCTGGACAAGATACAAATCTATTGTGGGATAACTAATCCTGGATAAGATACAAATCTGTTGTGGGATAACTAATCCTGGATAAGATAAAAATCTATTGTGGGATACCCTCAGGCACACCCACCCACACACACAAACCTATGGGCAGTTTATGATTAGTAGTTCACCTAATAAAATATCTGTGAGGTAAGAAAACTGGAACAATCAGTGAAGATCCTTGTGGATACAGGGAGAACCTCAATAGACAACTAAACCAAAGATGCAGTACCACTTTCTGTTAATATCATATAACATTTGTTGTTCTTTCCCTTGAATTTTCTAATGCCACTGAAGAATATTTTTTTCAGCATAAATGGTGAGACTCCTTTAATGGTTTGCACTTGAAGATTTTATAAGGCTAGTAAATTTTGTTTGGACTTGTATCTTTAACTGATGTTTATGATTTCACTATTCCACCACTTGAGTTTGTTCTGAAGTTGCCTGTGTATTTGTGTCAATGAGGTATACCATGTTGAATACTGTAGTTAACAATGCCATGAATGTTGAATGTCTTTAGTTTTCCATTGGACAGTATTATCTGGAGCATTAGGAATAATGTCCCACTCTGTTTTGGCAGGTTAACTCCCAAATAAAAAAATCTAGAAACCAATATTTATTTCTTAAGCTGTTTAGTTTGTATTACTAACATAAAGATGATAATTCATGATTAGGGTAAATTAAGGAAGGGATAATGATAGGAGGAGTATAGGTACAGCTCTACATTTGTTAACCTGACATCTAAAATGTTGTCACCACTGATGGGAGTTTGCTCTATGTACTTTGGATTTTTCTGATTTACAACATTTATTAGTGTTAGTATTTGGGCACACTTATTAGTTATACTTTAATTTAAAATGGTCAATATCTGACACTCTTGATGTAAGAGTAGATTTTCAGGAATGGCTTCAGTACCAGGAACTTGTCAATTCTATTAATTTTTCCCATAATGTTATTTTTATGATCGTGAAGGATCTTTTCTCCTATTTCCATGGCTTGGCATGAATCTAAGATTCAAAATATGCGGTTAGTCTTTATAAAGGCTAGTATTTTATAGTTTTTGACAGTTTCACTGTTATTTTCAACATAAAGTTTGTCTTTTTTATATCATGGTGCCAGCAAACTAAGATGAGCATATTCTTCTGCCTGCTTTATACATGTCAGCATGCACAGGTAGCCTAAAAGGGCAGTGCTAGTGTGAAATTACAGTGATTAAAAAAGTGCTAAGGCATTACTAGGGTGTGTATATGGCAGGCAGTATAGGTCTTTTAGATTGAGCAGTGATTAATAGCAGCTAAAGCCTATGCAGGAATGTAATGGACTTGGAAGCATGCCTCTCAACTGTACAGATTTTCGCAGAATGTCCAGATTTTTGCCCCATATATTTGGTCTGTTTCTCATAAAATCTGTGTTTTGTGACAAATCAATGGGGTGCGCTAAGGATTAAAGTCACTAAATAATGGCATGCATTTGACTTTCAGACTTCATATCCTTCAGAAAATGCATGCTAATGCAAATCCTGTTATTTTTAGCAAATTTCTATGTTCATAACAGCAATATTTAAAATGTGTGCCTATTTTTGGGCCTTTGTGTCCCCATTATGTCCAGCTTTGTCCAGATTTCTTGCTGTAAGGGGTTGAGAGGTATGCTTGGAAGTACTAGTAGCTGATAATGAAGCTGACATGGTTAGGATAAGCGAGATGTCTGCCAAAATTAGCAAAGATTGTGCAATGTTAATTTTGTGATATAGCGGTATTTAGGAAAGATATGATATGCATAAGTGAGTCAGGTGTGACTGTTTACATGGCTAGGATACTGCTGCTGTAGGATATTGAAGAGTTGGAGACAGGACAGCATGAGAAATAGGGTAAAGGAGTAAAGGCAGATGAAGGACAGACAGGAAAGCTGATCCCATTGAAAACAGGAGAGTAGCTGCACTAGCACTCTCTACAGGCCATAAAGTGCAACTTCCAGGGATGCTGAGTTGTTTGTAGGTTCAGCTGTCAAATCGTACAAAATGCTAGCCTTTAAAAAGAGTGACTGTCCTACCACCCACCTACATTTTAATATTTTCTACTTCTTGTGCGTATTAGTCTTGAAAGTTGTTGTATAATTATTTAGCTACATTTTTTCTGTTTTTTCATATTTATTTTAGTATTAAGTACCTTGATATGATACTAGCACCCCAGAATTACAACCCGCACATAGATTTTTCTAGTAAGAAATCTTATCTTTTCAAGTTGTTTAAACATTACAGAATACAGTATTATATTCAATAATATGTAAGATCAGTTAGATCCTGTAAAGTAGGACAGTGAACCTCTTGAATGAGTAGACTTGCATTTTAATATTAGCTCAGCTTTTTTATTTTGGTAGGCATACATTGGTCAAAATTTAGATTGTTGCCTACCATTTTCTTAGATATTTAATGGTGTTATTTTTCATGATTTAACTATTCATTTTGTAATCATATTTCTTGTCCTTCTTATTCAACTGTCATGATACTGCATTTACTGTCTTGGACAACTTTAGCATTTTTTTTTATTGAAGCAGTTATGTTAACCTGTTTGCAGTCACTAGCTTTTTTTGCTTAGGACAAGTTTACAGGAATGGGCAAAAAAGAAGAGGGTGTTTTTTATGTGAGAAATCAGACTGGAAATCCATTATGTAAGGTGACAGGCTAAAAGGATATTTAGCCTAGAAGGACTCTAACAGAAGATAATGCCTGTGACCAGGAGGAGAAATCGACTCAGTCTTGTTCTCTTTGCTGATGAGGCGAGGGATCTTTGAGTTTGGGAGCCACTGGCAAATAGTAACCAAGCAATGGAATGAATTACACTCGCTGCAGAAAAGGAACCACACCTGGTCACAAAGACTGGCGCGTGTTATTACAGGTGGGCTGGTTGTAAGTAGACAACATTGATAATCAGCAATGGTGCTGTGATGCAGACGGAAATGATAGGAACTGAAGAGGTAGCTGTGGAATATAATAAAGGGAGCTATTCAAGGATCATGAGAAGGACTGAAGCGGGTTGCAAAAACAGAGAGAAAGAAAAGACAACATAAACGTGGCCGTAAGGGAAAAAAAGAGAGGAAAATAGAGAGAATGCCAGGATAAAGGGAGGACCAGTGAGAGAGCTATCTGGTGACCTTGAAACAAGGCCGCAAAATGTGGGAGAACAGCCAAAGAAGAAATGGAAAACAAAAGAATGTCACTATCTTTAATAGAGGGAAGAAAACATCCTTAAGGTATGTGGAAGAGAGGAAGTGGATAAGAAAATGAGTGAACTGGCTTGGGAAAGCAAAAATAGTAAGAATTCTGGCCACAAGAAAGAATTTTAAGTGACTACTTTTTGGAAGTGTTCATCAAAGAAAAGAAAAGAAGAAAAATGACACCACTGTAGAAGAACAGTATAAGTGAAGTGGGGGTTGTCAGGTGAGGTGATAACAAGTGATGCATGAATTATTGGCATTGAGGTAGGAAAAGGTACAGATCTCGATGATATTCTGCTGCAGACATTTAGAAGGATTACTGTGCTATCTGAATTTGTAACAGTTCTCTTCAGTTAGGGCTAGGGGTCCCACCATAAAAAAATGGCAAATATTATCAGATTATATGAAAATAAATATTTCCCAGATTTCCCCTGATAGCAGCATAACATTATTATTTTGTGTCTGAAACACTTTAATATGATAAGGAGCAACAGAAACAATTCAAATAATATTAAAATAAGCTTTTGTCTTGACAATAAAGTGAAGTCCAGTCCTTTGCACTTGTTGTATGACAAAAGAGGTCATTGTGCCCCTCTACTCATCACTCATCAGACCCATCATAGAGTACAATGCCTCATTTGGGATGTACATTACAAGACACCTGCAACAGCTGGAAAGACCACAGAAGTACCTCACCAAGAGGATCACTGGCCTCAAACAGATGCCCTATGCAGCTCGACTGGAGAAACTCCAGCTGTACTTGGTTGCATACTGCCTACTCAGAGGTGATCTCTGCCTGACATACAAAGCCATGCATGTCCAACCCAGAATTGATGGACATGCTCCA
>NC_056738.1:509632931-509667931 GCF_019279795.1 Protopterus annectens
TTTTCTTATTCACAGTCATATTTTCTTAAGTCAGTAAGTGAAATACTCTCACTGGCAATTTATAATGCAATACTGGAGCTATTGCTAGGTGTTTGCTAGTAATTATGACATATATGCATTTGTACATTAATATTTCTAATGCTATGTGACTTACAAACTGTTACATGATCTTAGGTGAAACTTTACCTTTTTGGAGGTACTGGCTGTTATTTATATTGTTAGCCACACAGATAGGCATCATATTCATATTTCTGTAAGTATCTCAATAAACACACAGAAGAGATTTTTTACTGCCATATGAAAGCTCAACTGGCTGAACAAAAGTGCTATGGCCATTATATGTCTAGGATGTATAGATTCTAAGATATGAAAAGTTGTAAAACATTACAGAAAAATATAACTATGGATCTTTTTGCTTTATAATAGAGCTAATTGAAAACTATGAATTCATTGCAAAAATGACATTTTGCTCCAGACATTCCCATTTGGTCCTTTTTAATAGCATTTACCATTGGCAAGATATTTATTTTCATTTGACTGATGCTTTTTAACTTCATTTTACAGAAAATGCTCACAAATATAAGGAAGTGAAAGAACAGACTGTTAAAGTACAGAACAGACTTAATTATGTGCCAAAATGAGCAACATGATCTCCATAAACCTGCTGTGAGTCCCTGACTGTGCTCCATGTGGGGACCCTTTCTCAATTAATCCTGCTGGAAGGGAGTTCTGTTTAGATAACAGAAATGCGCACCCATTTTTCTTAACTTGGGAAGGGGTGGTCAGATTCCTTTAATGTGGTATGAATGTCCTGACATATTGGGGGGGGGGGGGCAGAGATGTCTCTAATTTTGCTGGATCTTCTGATTCTTTATATAATGGGAGGTCATCTGATTCCTTTACATAGTCTAGAACCTTCTGCCATCATTATTTCTCTTAAGTCTGCTGAACCTTTTCTGCTAGGCTGTGCTAACCCTGTTAATCAGGATAAAGCTCCCTGTTTCACTTCATCCTACTCACAGTTTAACTTTATCCTGTGTGTATTCTTGACTACACTAAATCCACAGAAATTCCTTGAATCCCATTAATCTTAGCAATGACTCTCTGCTTTCAGAAATGCTGTTAAGGCCCCTAAACTGTTAATTCTGTGATGTGGGGGTTAATTCCTTTAATCCCTGTGTGGATATTCTACTTCCAAATTCCATTCATTCTTTTGGTTGGTTATTTTTTTTTTTTTTTTTGCTAATGACACTGACTCCATTTATTCTGACAACAGTCTCTCACAGCTACACACTAACATTTTATTGTAGCAGCTGAATATTTCTCCTTTTGAGAAGTAATAACACAAGTAGAGCTAATTATTTAATTGCAGCCTAGCTTATTAAATAACTAATTTTATTAATGATAATCAGTAAATAGGTAAGTTTTACTGTTGTGATATATTACATTAAAATAAGAGGTAGTTAAAGTTGAAAGATATAATGATTTTTGATTGTTTTGAACAACTTTTAAAATACAAGTAGTTTTCGATTGTAGTATATATATTTTACATTTATACTGGGTATTAAAACTAGTTAAATCTTAATTTAAGCAGATAGCACACTGTATGCTTTGGTCTACATATTCCTACTGGAAGTGGGAAGAACTATGCACTAGCTGGCATTCAAATGTTATGCAATTAGATGTCCACATTTCTGGCTGGATTTACTGACTTTTCAAGGACATTTGTACCTATTTGTAATGTCTGCAGGTTGAGATGTAAGCTGCGGTATAGGACCAAACACCTTTTTACAGTGATGTACCTGTCCCTTCAGTGCATTTGTAGCACATCTATGAAAAAAAGAAATTAAAATAAAAAAGTACTTCATGGTTTTGCCACTGTGGAATTCATTTTTGCGTATGTTTTCAGTGTTTGTGTTTTCCGTATTACTAATTGCATTATACTTTTTTTTAATCACTGCATGCTTTTATTTTGCCATCAGAGCCAAGACGTTTAAAACATCGACAACATCATTATAACTCTTCTTGGAAGGAAATAAGCAAGTCAAGTATTTAGGTTCATAGGTTAATACTAGGCTAACGACCACCAAGGTCCTTACAAGCCTATAAAATGTAACCTTTCCACCGAGGATAACACAAATTAAAAACACATACATTGACTTAACGCTTTTGCCCTATCCAATACTCAGGGCGTCATCAATGTCTAGCTGTGCGACCCAACTCAGTTTTGTCCTCAGGTTCCTTGGATGCCTATCTGGTGGGGTTTGTTCATAAAGAAGTAGCAGCTAAGGGTTATGTGGGGAAGTATGTCAGTTGGGGATTAATTTACTTACTGTCAACCTCTGTCCATCAGAGACATTGGGGTCAGATCAGGGGTGAATTTGCGATTTCCCATCCAGTGATCAAAGTTTCTTTTGATTAAGGTCAGGGATGGATGAACTCTGATTCATGAAGATGGGGAACTTATTCTATAGAGCAGGGATCCTTTGAGAGACATATTGATCTTCCCAGCATGTTTTATTTATGTCGCAAAGTGTTTCTGGTGCTGTTTGTTTGCAGCTGTGCAAGAGAGCCATCAGAGCTGGATCTGAGGACCCCTTATATGCTAGGTACAGATCATCTCTCAGTAACCTGTAAGAGATTGAGTACAGAGGTAGGCTCTTGAAGTGATCTGTGTAGGACAGGGTATTCATACCCTAGATTCTCCTGATGAGGAGCCTTTGAGGGTATTCCAACTGTTGCAAGTTCCTGCTTAGATACATGCCAAAGAGGACATTGTACTCAGTGATGTGTGTGATAAGGGCTGAATACATTGGTACTGAAGCTTCCTTGGACCTGGATGCCATACCCTTTTTTATACATTGGGTAACATAGAATTATTTTCTTACTATCTTGGCTTTGGTTTCATTGAAGGGCAGATTACTGTCTACATATGTTCCTAGGTCAACTCTTAGAGGTGTTTTATCAAGGGAGTTATTAGATTGGGTGGACAGTTTCTGAAAGGGCACTATAATGCATTTCTTCACAATGAGTTTTAATCCCTGACTTTGGCACTAGTCATTGTTTGTACTACACCCTCCTGTATGATGTTACTATCATGGGGGGAATCGGTATTAGCTCCTAATTTACACTTATCTGCAAAAAAGGATCTGCAAACATTAGTGGGCCCAGCATAGAGCCCTGGAGTACTTTGCCGGTGACTGGTCTCCTGGTGGAGGTGCTCTTGCCTATCCTGACTTCCTGGGTCCCCTCTGTGGGCCAGCTAGAAATCCAATGAGTTATGCAGGGATTTATACCTAGTTCTGAGAGTTTGTCAGCAATACCTGAGCAATACCTAGTGCATCAAACACCTTGGCCAGGTTAAGGTAGGTGGTATGGACCATTCCCCCCTCAGTTATAGCCTTGGTGACTCTCTCAAGAAGTCAACCAGGCTGAATAGCCAAGACCTTCCCTTAACAAAGTCAAACTGGGATGGGTCCAGTGTCTGCAGGTTACCAATGTCTTTGCTGATCATTTCTATGATAATGTGCTCCATGGCTTTGTATATAAGACTTGTCAGACTGATAGTTCTGCAGTACCTAGGCTCGGTTGATGGTCCACTCTTATAAAAAGGGATGACTGTTGTGGCCCTCCATTCACCTGGCATGTAAGCTGTTTTGAGGCTGTACTTGAAGAGTGTCTCAAGTGGTCCTGATAAATTTTGTTTTAGGATATTTAGGAAGAAAACACAGATATTGTCTGCGCCCGTTGAAGCAGTGTTTTTGGCCTTAGCAAGTGCCAACAGGACCTACTCCCTGTTGATAGTTGGGAGGATATGCTAGAAGGGATTTCTCGGGGAGTAGTGGGAGGAGCGGGGCGGATATGAAGTAGATTTGCTATGTCACTCTGGTGAGTGAAGCTTGTGTCATTTGCCACCAGTTCTGCATACTGCTGAATGTTACCTTTAAGGTTCCTGGCGTAGCTGAGAATGGCCCTGTGATTGTCCTTAGCCTGAGAGGCTATTCTAACTTTATAATTGGCCTTTTCTGGACTAAATTAAACCTGTTAGTTTCTTGTTTAGTTGAATCAGAGCGCTCTTGGCTGTATGAGAATTTCTTATTCTGATTTTGGGCATATCTTTATTTGTTTTGATTCTCAGCTAGAGTGTCTTCTGCGTGGAGACATGCGTTAATGGGCATACCTTCGTTGAAGGTTGTGCATCAGGCCTGGCAAGCCGGCATGTAAAAATCAACTGCCAGTCATTAGCGGACCGGAGTTCCGCTGTGGCGACCCCTAACTGGGAAAAGCCGAAAGACACAAACAAACATATATACCCTGTTAAGGTAAGGATTCCACCAGTGGCGTTTGTTCTTGAAGTTAGAGCTGGGCTTACGTATGGTAGGTCCGGCAGCCTCAGTGTAGCCATTTTCAGGGTTTCTGCAAATAATTCTGCATAAGTAGCCATGTTCTCAGGGTTTGGGGGAAGCCGTTAAGTTTTGACAAACAGTTGCTTAATAGGGTGTAGTTTGCTTTAAAATAGTTTCTAAGTGTTACAGGTTTAGTTGGGTTTTCTGGGTTTATTGTTATTTTGAGGGAGATATCTTTGTGGTCCAACCTCACCAATGAGGATGTGGCACACTTGGTGGGGGGGCTGGGGTTCAGTGCTCTCCCATGTTGGTGAGTACTAGGTCCAATATGTTTGCTCCTCTGGTTGAAGTGTGCAATATCTCATCAAGGGTGTTTGTGCTGATAAAATCCAGGAAACATTGTGCCTGTGAATTGGAGGCAGTGTATGTTTCCCAGTCTATAGAGAGGTAGTTAAAGTCTCAAGTGAATGGATATTTGGTTGGATGGTGAGCATCTCTAGTAGGTCTAGGCAAGAGTTGTGAGCTTCATGGGTCATAGAGGTTGGCCTGTAGCTTGCCAGGACATGATAAGGAACCTTATCTATGGAGACTTGGACATGGATGAACTCCTAGAGTTGTACTTGCTGCTACTGTAGACTGAGACACATCCACCTTTAGTCTCTGTTTGTGCTGCTGGTCTAAATGTGTGGAAGGCACTGTGCCTTCCACTGCCAGAGTACTTTTTGAGGCTTTAAACCAAATCTCAGAGACAGCACAGATGTCTGCATTCTCCAGAATCATGACAGCTTTTAGGTGTGGAGTTTCCTTCTTTAAGGTATGAGGATTAAGCAGTAACCCTGTAGTTTTGCTATTTTGGCTTTGCCAAAAAAACTCTGTAAGGAGCTGGGTAAAGTTTTAGCTTATATCTGACAGCCCATGGAGTCCAGGTGCAGACCATCATTGGCAAAGCAACATGATCTGTTAACCATGTCCTCCTTTATGATAGATGTCAGATTCCCCTGGAGTGACACCAGAAATGAAGCCAGTTTCTGGCTCACTCCACAGGAAACACTAGAATCTAAGCCAGTTATTAGAATCAGTCATGTTCTGTTCATACTGTGGCATCATCCTTGGAGAAGGCATAATGCTGCTCAGTGCAAGGCACATACCCTTCTGTGACACATATTCAGAGAGATACAGACTGTCTCTTTTCACCAATGAGGTACATCTCAGACCATTTACACCCACACAGACTATGACAGAATCTTACTAGTACTTGTGGTGCAGTGAATTTAGTCCATGCATGCATGATATTGTGGATCCTGGCTCCAGATAGGCATTTATCTTCTCCTTGTCCATCCCGGTGGGAGGGGCATCTGTGTGTTGCACATTGTCAAGAGTATTAGGTAATGTATTTGCTTGCATTATTGGCTTTGTTCTTGGGCACTGCGGTGGTGGTGCTGGGGTAGCGTTGTCGCCTCACAGTTATAGATTGCCCGTTCGATTCTCAGTTAGAGCGTCTTCGGTGTGGCGGCATGCATGAATGGGTGTTCCTTCATTGAAGGTTGTACATTAGGCCCGGCAAGCCAGCATGTAAAAATCTACTGCCAATCATTAGCGGACCAGAGTTCCGCTGTGGCAACCCCTAACCGGGAAAAGCCGAAAGTCACAAACAAACAATTGGATTTGTTCTTGGGGGATCATCAGATGTAAGCTTATGTGTGGTGTTAGGTGTTGATTTTGTTGTCTGCTTCAGTGGTTGCAGAGAATAGGTGTTGCCTTTTGATGGCTTAGGAGGTCTTTGAGGTAGGAAAGTTTTTAAGTGCTTCAGCATTAGAATACCTTTTTAATTTCTTCAAATCTTTTGAGTTTCTAATACCATTACAAGAATGGACCCCATTCCTAAGTCAAAGTACGATTAAAGTTCATGAAATTAGTATGGTTTCAGTCTTTGATGTCAGACAGAAGTGCTCTTCACAGCACCCACAATGTTCCCAGTGATGACTCTTTCTGCAATTTGTATGGGTTACATGTGGTAACATATCTAAATACGATTGTGGATTCTTTTTTATAAGACCCATTCCTCCTACTACTATTGGGACTGTCTGGGTATCTTTCTCCCACATTACTCTCGTTTCTGCCTGCAAATCCTGATATTTTATGACTTTGTGTCTCTCTGTATGCAAGACACTGTAGTCACTGGGCGTGGTGATTTCAGTGATCAATGCGACTTTTGTTTTCTTTTCATGGACCACTGTATCCGGTTTTCTAGCAACTATCTTTTGAATTCTTGGTAATGGATGATCCCATGTCATGTAAACTTCATAATTTTCTATGATGCTTTGTGGATCATTTTCCAGTGTTTTTCAGCCACTTCAATACCATAATGTTTGTACAATCCCCAGTGCAACAGTCGTGTCACATTATTATACCTTTCAGTATACAATCCTTCTGCCATTAGTATGTCACAACCAGCAACAAGGTGTGCGACTGTTTCCAGTTCAGTTTTACAAAACCTACATTTGTCTGTTTCTTCCACATGTTCAATGGACTTTGTAAACGAACATGTATGCAGTCCACTATCTTGGGCCACCAGTGTTAACCTTTCATCTCTTGATTTCAATTTGCCTCTCCTTAACCATTTCTGCATTCGTTCCTGAGCAACATGAGGTTTTTCCTGAAGTTTTCTATACTTGCAATTATATTTATGCATTTTTCACATTTCTTGCCTCCTCATCTGGTCCTTCACCTATGTGAGTGGTGAGTGGTGTGTGTGAAGGATGTAATGTGTGTGCGTTCTTGACAACATTGTTTGTAAGTGAGATTTTTGCCTCCAAGGAAGTTATGTAAGTACATGTCTTGCATACTGTGTTAGTTTCTTTAAGGATTAAAGGCTGTCTGAGTACATGAGACAATTGCTACATTGTCTCAGGATGCCCATATCTACCAAGGTGGTCACAGAGACATTAGGAGATTGCAAATCCATATTTTCAGGACCTGTGTTAGAATTGAGCTATTCATAGGTTCATAGGTCGGTACTAGGCTATTGGCCCTAGGGCCTATATAAGCCTAGCCAAGGGTACCCTGGCTTTCGCCACCCAAGAAAAGTTATTTTCTTGTGCCACTGTCAAGCAGAGCCACAGAAGTGATCCCCGGGGTGAATTTCCTATCTCCCATCCAATCATCAAGATTTTTCTTGAAGAGTGCTAATGAGGAGCTTTGTTTGATATATATAGGTAGTTTGTTCTAGAGTATGGGAAGTCTCTGGGACAGGAATCTATCCCTCCAGCATGTTCTGTTTATTGTGGTGACAAGGTTTAGGTCCCTAGAGCTCATAGGGATTCGGATTTCTTTAGGTGGAGCATATCTAAAAGCTCTGGGTTTGACATAGCTTTGTGTGTTAGGCAGAGATCACCTCTGAGTAGGCGATATGCGACAGAGTAAAGCTGCATTTTTTTTTAGATGGTCTGCGTAGGGCATCTGTTTGAGGCTGGTAATCCTCTTTGTGAGGTGTTTCTGTGGCCTTTCCAGTTGTCGTAGATGTCTTGTGAGGTACATACCAAAAGGGGCATTGTACTCTATAATGGGTCTAATGAGTGACAAGTAGAGGGGAACAATGACCTCTATTTTCCTGGATGAGAAACCTTTTGTGATGAGGTGTGTCATGTAGAAGGATTTCCTGACTACTGTGGCGATGTGATTACCAAAGGAGAGACTACTGTCCACCTATGTCCCAAGGTCTCTTATCACACTTTCGGTGTTAAGTAGACTACCGCCTATGTGGTAGTTCATGGGTATAGAGTTTTTACCAAAAGGGATGACAATGCACTTTTTGGAATTGAGCTTGAGGCCATGGCTTTGACACCAAGCATCTGTCTCAGTGAGGCTGTTTTGTAGGATGGCCACATCTTTTGGAGTTTTGATTATGGCTCCTAGTTTGCAGTCATCTGCAAACTTTGTTAGCCAAAGACCTTCTGTGTTGGCCTGTACTTCAGAGAAGTAGATACCAAGCAGGAGAGGACCCAGGACTGAACCCTGTGGTACTCCACTTGCCACTGGTCTGAAGTTGGATTTGGAGTCTGCTACTTTCACAGTGTGGGTTCCATCAATGAGCCAGTTGGCAACCCATCTTGTGACATAGGGATTTATACCTAGTTTAGTGAGTTTATCTATAATTCCAGAGTGGGGAATGGTGTTGAAAGCCTTGGCGAGATCTAGATAGGCTGTGTGAACCACCTTACCCTCATCTACGGCTTTGGTGACTGCTTCAAAGAGGTCTATCAGGTTTAGGAGACATGATCTGCCTTTTACAAACCCGAACTCAGTGGGGTCCTGAGTTTGGAGATTACCAATGTCATTGTTTATAAATTCCATGATGATACGTTCCATAGCCTTGCAGACCAGGCTCGTTAGTCTAATGGGGCAGTGGTTTCTGGGGTCTGTGGTGGCTCCCCCTTTGTGGGGTGGGATAATTGTCACTGTACACCACTCAGTGGGCACATAGCCTGAGGTGAGGCTATGATTGAACATGGTACTTAGGTGGGGTGCCAGTTCATTCTGTAGTTCATGCAGAATACAGCCTGGGATGTTGTCATTTCCCATGGATGCTATGTTCTTGGCTTTGGATAGTGTGTTTTTTACCTGTGCAGCCATGATTACAGGAACTTTGCATTCTTCTGGTATAGAGATGGGCCCTTTAGGAGATGACAGGGGGGTAAAGTTAGCACTGAACCTATCTGCAAAGATGTTGGCAATATCAGTTGGTTTTGTATATTTAGTGCCATTGTGCTGTAACTCAGAGCAGATCTGAGTGTTTCCATTGAGATTCCTGACATAGCTATAGAATGCTTTGTGGTTGTCTTTAGAGTCAGTGGCGATTTTGTTTTCATAACTAGCTTTGCAGGATTTTATGATATTTATATGATTATAATAGTTTAAGAACTTGGTTTTACAAGGGTGACTTGAGTTTTGTATAGGGTTAAGGCTAGATGTTAGTGCTATGATCTGATATTACTGTTACTTGATATGCTAACTAGCTGCCCTAAGATTAGCTCCATGCAAAGTCTTTCTGTATTAAAGGTTAAAGTCTAAAGTACTAGCTTTATAGGTTTGATTCTATGCGGGGTACTGCTAACCATCACTGTGTGATGAACAGTTCTGCCAAAAAGCACCTAATTTGTAGCAGACAAAAAAGCTGAAAACTTACTCCTGTAACATCTGGCCAGTAAAAGACTACACCATGAGCTCCCTGGAATGCATTGCAACTGAGAGAGACTATGTAAACAACTTCTGACACAACATAGATAATCCTGGAACATCTTAAGGTAAAAGCACAGCAAAAGTAGCTATGAAGTGCAGATTATCACCAAAACAACTAAGTCTGAAATACGTCCTCTGGCAGATGAAGCAGTCTCACGTCATGCCTCCCTGTGTGTTACCTGACTTGGGATGACAAGGCTACTTTACTACTGCTACTAGAATAACAGTCCCAGTCTTCTTAATGTAAAAACGCACTTGGTTTGCAAAAATTAGCTACAACAAGTAATTGTCTCTTTAAGTACCCTTGTGTGTTTCCCAACTTTGTCAGACCAGGCTACCTTTCTACTCCCACCAGAATTGCAGTCTGAGTGATCTTAATGTAAAAAATACAGTTTTATAAGCCAAAACTGAAAAGGTACTCAGAGCGAATCAAATAACTAGCTACAACAAGTAATTCCTGCTTTAATCCTCCCTGTGTATTTTCTAACTCAGACAGACCAGCTTAGCTTTCTTCTTCCACTAGAACTACAGTCCCAGCCTTAATGTAAAACACACTTTAGTTAGTCAAAACTAAAAGACATTAAAAACAAAAAAGCAACTAGTTACAAGTAATTCTTAGGTAAGCCTACCTGTGTGCATCTCAACTCAGACAAACCAGACTACCTTTCTTCTGCCACTAGAACTGCAATCCCAGTCTTCTTAATGTAAAAACCCACTTCAGTTAGCCCCAAGTGAAAAGTTACCAGATACAAAGATAACAATTAACTGCAAGTAATTACAAGGTGATTCAAAGGCAGAAAAGCCATTGAGGAGGAGGACACACTGCAGTTTCAAAGTACACTAATAGTTTAAGGGGAGGGCCTTCCCAGCTTCTTCTGTCAGTAACCAGTAAGATGACCAGAAGAGATAAGACTGAGAGGAGCTTCTTAGGCTTTACTGGAAAAGCTCTCCCAGAGTTATCTACAACTTGCTGTGAGGGAAAGACTAGTTTTCTTTTGCTTTCTTGTATTTTATATTACTTTATTGCCCTCTTCTGCTTTGTAAGGGATTTATTTTCTTTATACTGTGTTTTATTTGTATTCTGCTTCTAATTACACATTAAAACTAGGAAAGAAAAGACAGCTGTGTCTCTTGTTAGTCACACAGAAAATTTTCTGACCATCCTATCCAAGTGCTGTTGTGTTCTTAAACTCAACTGACTTTTCTAGTTGCCTGCCCCTTACATTAATTTAACCACATATCTCATTCCCTCTTCCCCTTTCATTGTCTGTTGTGAGTAAGTGCAAAATTATCATTTTGTGAAATCACTCCCCTTCATCTATTAAATTTATTGGCCATCCCACTGTATTCCATTGAACCACCCCCTTTCAATCTTTCTTTATCTTTTAAAATTAGTGGCTCTACACTTAAACAGCTAAAGCTTAAGTTACCTCCTGTTCATATCTAACTGCTTAGTGCACACTGCAGTGCTTTTGCTATTAATCATCTTTTTCCATTTTATCTTTAAAATCTGTAACATCTATTGCAAGACCACCAATTATGAGAGAGCAATAGCCGCCTTGGGCATAGGCCAACTAGGTGGCCACCTAGGGTGCCACTGTAGCAGGGGTGCTTTTCCAGTATTTATCAGGTGTAGTAGACCAGGATGGGTGCACCAGGTGGTGTTGTGGAGCCCTTTTGCCTAGGGCACCAGTTGACCTAAGGCCGCTCCTGGAGAGAGCCCATATTCTGCCTCTCAGTAGTCATCTTGGGATTAGCCCTTCTGCTTTGGTGAGAAAAGGTGCACAAGGACATTATTTCCTGAAGACTGCTGATCTCTGGAAAGTATAATAACTGTTTCATAGGTGACAGCTTGGAATGTGTGGTTATGCTCCTGGTAAGAGAAGGAGCAGAGTGCATTGAAGACTGATATTTCCTGAAGACTGATGATCTCTGGAAAGTATAATAATTGTTTCATAGGTGACAGCTTGGAATGTGTGGTTATGCTCCTGGTAAGAGAAGGAGCAGAGTGCATTGAAGACTGATATTTCCTGAAGACTGCTGATCTCTGGAAAGTATAATAATTGTTTCATAGGTGACAGCTTGGAATGTGTAGTTATGCTCCTGGTAAGAGAAGGAGCAGAGTGCATTGAAGACTGATATTTCCTGAAGACTGCTGATCTCTGGAAAGTATAATAACTGTTTCATAGGTGACAGCTTGGAATGTGTGGTTATGCTCCTGGTGAGAGAAGGAGCAGAGTGCATTGAAGACTAATATTTCCTGAAGACTGCTGATCTCTGGAAAGTATAATAATTGTTTCATAGGTGACAGCTTGGAATGTGTGGTTATGCTCCTGGTAAGAGAAGGAGCAGAGTGCATTGAAGACTGATATTTCCTGAAGACTGCTGATCTCTGGAAAGTATAATAATTGTTTCATAGGTGACAGCTTGGAATGTGTGGTTATGCTCCTGGTAAGAGAAGGAGCAGAGTGCATTGAAGACTGATATTTCCTGAAGACTACTGATCTCTGGAAAGTATAATAATTGTTTCATAGGTGACAGCTTGGAATGTGTGGTTATGCTCCTGGTAAGAGAAGGAGCAGAGTGCATTGAAGACTGATATTTCCTGAAGACTGCTGATCTCTGGAAAGTATAATAATTGTTTCATAGGTGACAGCTTGGAATGTGTGGTTATGCTCCTGGTGAGAGAAGGAGCAGAGTGCATTGAAGACTGATATTTCCTGAAGACTGCTGATCTCTGGAAAGTATAATAATTGTTTCATAGGTGACAGCTTGGAATGTGTGGTTATGCTCCTGGTGAGAGAAGGAGCAGAGTGCATTGAAGACTGATATTTCCTGAAGACTGCTGATCTCTGGAAAGTATAATAACTGTTACATAGGTGACAGCTTGGAATGTGTGGTTATGCTCCTGGTGAGAGAAGGAGCAGAGTGCATTGAAGACTGATATTTCCTGAAGACTGCTGATCTCTGGAAAGTATAATAATTGTTTCATAGGTGACAGCTTGGAATGTGTGGTTATGCTCCTAGTAAGAGAAGGAGCAGAGTGCATTGAAGACTGATATTTCCTGAAGACTGCTGATCTCTGGAAAGTATAATAATTGTTTCATAGGTGACAGCTTGGAATGCGTGGTTATGCTCCTAGTAAGAGAAGGAGCAGAGTGCATTGAAGACTGATATTTCCTGAAGACTGCTGCTCTCTGGAAAGTATAATAATTGTTTCATAGGTGACAGCTTGGAATGCGTGGTTATGCTCCTGGTAAGAGAAGGAGCAGAGTGCATTGAAGACTGATATTTCCTGAAGACTGCTGATCTCTGGAAAGTATAATAACTGTTTCATAGGTGACAGCTTGGAATGCGTGGTTATGCTCCTGGTAAGAGAAGGAGCAGAGTGCATTGAAGACTGATATTTCCTGAAGACTGCTGATCTCTGGAAAGTATAATAATTGTTTCATAGGTGACAGCTTGGAATGTGTGGTTATGCTCCTGGTAAGAGAAGGAGCAGAGTGCATTGAAGACTGATATTTCCTGAAGACTGCTGATCTCTGGAAAGTATAATAACTGTTTCATAGGTGACAGCTTGGAATGTGTGGTTATGCTCCTGGTAAGAGAAGGAGCAGAGTGCATTGAAGACTGATATTTCCTGAAGACTGCTGATCTCTGGAAAGTATAATAATTGTTTCATAGGTGACAGCTTGGAATGTGTGGTTATGCTCCTGGTGAGAGAAGGAGCAGAGTGCATTGAAGACTGATATTTCCTGAAGACTGCTGATCTCTGGAAAGTATAATAATTGTTTCATAGGTGACAGCTTGGAATGTGTGGTTATGCTCCTGGTGAGAGAAGGAGCAGAGTGCATTGAAGACTGATATTTCCTGAAGACTGCTGATCTCTGGAAAGTATAATAATTGTTTCATAGGTGACAGCTTGGAATGTGTGGTTATGCTCCTGGTGAGAGAAGGAGCAGAGTGCATTGAAGACTGATATTTCCTGAAGACTGCTGATCTCTGGAAAGTATAATAACTGTTTCATAGGTGACAGCTTGGAATGTGTGGTTATGCTCCTGGTAAGAGAAGGAGCAGAGTGCATTGAAGACTGATATTTCCTGAAGACTGCTGATCTCTGGAAAGTATAATAATTGTTTCATAGGTGACAGCTTGGAATGTGTGGTTATGCTCCTGGTAAGAGAAGGAGCAGAGTGCATTGAAGACTGATATTTCCTGAAGACTGCTGATCTCTGGAAAGTATAATAATTGTTTCATAGGTGACAGCTTGGAATGTGTGGTTATGCTCCTGGTAAGAGAAGGAGCAGAGTGCATTGAAGACTGATATTTCCTGAAGACTGCTGATCTCTGGAAAGTATAATAATTGTTTCATAGGTGACAGCTTGGAATGTGTGGTTATGCTCCTGGTAAGAGAAGGAGCAGAGTGCATTGAAGACTGATATTTCCTGAAGACTGCTGATCTCTGGAAAGTATATTAATTGTTTCATAGGTGACAGCTTGGAATGTGTGGTTATGCTCCTGGTAAGAGAAGGAGCAGAGTGCATTGAAGACTGATATTTCCTGAAGACTGCTGATCTCTGGAAAGTATAATAACTGTTTCATAGGTGACAGCTTGGAATGTGTGGTTATGCTCCTGGTGAGAGAAGGAGCAGAGCGCATTGATTCCAGACTGTTTCTCGTTGAGCAGTGAGCGTCTGTGCTTGACATTCCTGATTGGTCTAGTTGCTATTCAAGGCATCTACCAGGAAAAGGCTACAAGAAGCCTTGCATCGTCTGGGACAAGAATGCAGATCATCAAACAAGCTGTTCCCTGCTTTTCCTCTTGGGATTGTTAGTAATGTTTTGCTTCTGGTGAGAGAAGAAGCAAAGGAGCATTTTGTCCCAGCAGAGTGAAGCTGTGGTGAGACCAGCATTAGTTTTAGCCAGGCTGTAGCAATTCATATGATTCCCCCATTTTCATCATATAACTCCCCCTGTTATCACTAGGGAACAGATGCTTAACATTCTTAATAAGGCCATGAGCACTACATCAATGAGCCCAGACAGTATCACAGGCTGCCTTCTAAATAGCATAAAACATGACCTATCAGGCCTTCTGGAATTGCTATTTAACTGTAGCCTCACGAATGGAGAACAGCAACAGTCATCCCTCTGCACAAAGATGAGCCATCTACAGACCTTGAAAACTATAGATCCATATGTCTCACTAGTCTTATATGCAAAGCCATGGAGAAAATTATCATGGAAATTATCAATAATGATATAATAAACCTACAGCCACTGGACCCAACCCAGTTTGGTTTCATCAAGGGCAGGTCATGGCTACTCAGTCTGGTGGACTTCTTTGAGAAGGTCACCAAAGCAATGGATGAGGCCAAAATGGCTCACACTGCCTACATTGACCTGGCTAAGACATTTGACAAAATACCCCACTTGGGCATTGCTAACAAACTCAAGAGCTTATGTACAAACTTCAGTGTCACCTGTTAGATAGCCAACTGGCTCACAGACAGGACCCAGGAAGTTAAAATTGGGGAGTCCACCTCTACGAAGTGGCTAGTCACATGTGGAGTCCCTCAGGGATCAGTCCTTGGACCACTCCTTTTCGATATTTAGTTCTCTGAAGTCAAGGCCAATGCCAATTGTCTCTGGCTGACTAAATTTGCAGATGATTGCAAATTAGGAGCTGTCATTGAATCCCACACTGGTACAAATGTTCTCCAGGAAGGGATTCCACAGACAAACAGCTGATGTTAGAGCCATGGACTAAAATCTAATTGCCAAGAAATGTACAATAGTATCCTTTGGGAAGTCATCCAACCTTGGTAACCATCATATTGACAACACACCCCTAAGAGTTATCCCAGTAGTCAGCCTTTGACCATCACATGTCTACAATAGTGAGGAAATCATTCTATGTTGCGCAACTTATAAACAAAGGTATGACATCTAGGTCCAAGGAAGTCGTTGTTCCACTGTATTTGGCATTCATCAGACCTATCATGGAGTACGATGCCCCCTTTGGTATGCACCTAACCAGGCATATCCAACAAATGGAACTTTCACAGAGGTTCCTCACTAAAAGAATACTGGGTGTAAGTAAAATGTCCTATGCAGACCACCTTAAGGCCCTATCCCTGTATTCTGTCTCCTACAGGCTGTTAAGGGGAGATGGATGTCTGGCATATAGGGCATAGCCAGACCTCACTCTGATGGACCTCCTGCATATTCACAAAGCAAACAGCTCCACCCATTCTAAACACTTAAACCTTACCTGCGATATAAATAGGACCTGATAGAGAGACAAGTATGTATCCCAGAGACTACCTCATCTCTGGAAAAGGCTCCCATCCATGTGAAGCAGAGTTCCTCCTTAACCCAATTCAAGTGTAACTTGGACACCTACATCTCTAATGGATACAGGCAACCTGTAAATGGTTCATCTTCCAGACCGCTGCTTGTAAATATTTCATCTCCCAAGCCCCTGCTTACACTTATCAAGGGTACCAGAACTTGTCAGAGATTCGGGATGCATGGCTAGGCTTAAAAAGGCCCTTGTGATCATTAGCCTAGCAAACACCTATGAACCTAAGTAGGAGCGAGCAGTTCAAAAGTCACCTATTATAAAAGCATAAGTAGGAATAGCACTGGTGTGTGGAGACCAAATTGAGAAGAGAGCTAGTAAATGTGCAATAAAATGAGGGCCCAATACAGAAACCAAAAAAAAAAAAAAACCTGCAGTCTATAAAAATGCCTTAAATTAATAGCTTTAACTTCAGATAGAAAGCAAACACAACACACAAAACTGATTTAAAAAGTAAGATAATAGCACTATTGTAATTGTAGTTTAAATGTACTTCCCTGGATACAAAATGTAGTCCAAATGGTCTGTTTACAGGCTTCCAATCTTCTAGCAGTCCCAAGATTTACAAGAGAACCATAAACTCAACAACTCAGTAGGAGAAAATACATGAAAAAATGTTAAACTATTCTGTCATTAGAGGACCAGGAAGTCAGAAATGGATATTATGAAATATTTACCAAAGACTGGCACAGTTCTCTGTATTAGCTGAGTATTGTAGATGAATAAAAGCTAGAAAAACTGAACAACTCTATGATTAGTGAGACCACTTGCAGACACATTTAGCCAACAGTGTTTGTCAACATTCATGACATAACTGTACATTCTAAAATGAGTACTTAACCTTGAGATTTCTATGTTAAGAAATCATACATTCTCTGTGGTAATTAAAAGTCAAATACAAACAAGACAAGAAAAACCCTAAATTATGAATGTTGTGAAGAATGGAAAAATGCTCAGTTATTAACCGTTAAAGAAGGAGGCTATGCATTAAGAAAAAAAAAAAAAAAAGTAACTGACGTAATAAAGTGAAGTAACAGACTCTATGGCACTTTCCAGAACATGCATCCCCTGCTTTACTAGTAGGTATAGCGGTGTTCACCAGTTAATAACTCCAAATGAGCTTGGACTATACAGTTTTTGACGCTGTACATGTACGTGTGCAAAATATTTTGAGAAATCATCAGGAATCACTCTCCAGAATTAAAAAAAAATAATGGTCACAGAGGCAGTGATTAATAACTTGGGCTGAAATTTTCAGGTAGGCATACCCAGTTGCTATAGAGTAAAAGGCTAATGGGTGAAAACATTACTTGTCATTCTCATCATTCAGCTACTCCATAAACTCTTTCCCATCAGGCTTTTAGTACTGTGTGTGACCAATAATATGTAAATAATGCAAATGTAAATAATCAGCAATTTCTTGGAGGTACCGCTAATACTTACTGCCTGTCATCCATTTTGTCTTCTTCAGTCTGGTTGGGTACACCACCCCATATGTATCAGTCTGAATCGAGGGAAAGAAGACAAAAAATCAACATCAGTCCTGGGGGGGGGATTTCAAAATTCATCCATGAAGTTCCATGGTGGCCTTCTACATGGGTTTTACAGGAGGCAAGTTCAGCAATCCCTCATTCAGTTGTTCTGATGATTTGGGAATCAGTGAGTGTGCCTCAATGATCAATGGTTCGACAAATTGCATGTCTACCACCTGCAGGGAACCTATATCATATATACATCGAGATTGAGAGACAGACAGACACACACACACACACACACACACACACACACACACACACACACACACACACATGTTAACAGAAATAGTTGACTGCCCTTACCAGGAGTTGCATTCAGTAATACACCTTTGTTTGTTGAGAAACTGACAGACTATTAAACTACGGATAGTGAAACAATACTTATTAATGCAAAATGCGTGTGATCTTGTTTGCAGTAAAATGACTTGGGGGGGGGGGTGGTAGCATTCATGGAGTATGTTAAATGAGTCTGTGGGATTCAGATTAAGGTACCCTGAATTAATCAACTTTATTGCATTTATTCTAACCTTCCAGCCATACTGACAATGAAGTGCTACTTCTGTGTACTTAGAATGTGCGACTTTCTAATCATCACATTCATTCATTTTCTGTTTACCTGCTTAATCTGATTCTTGGTCACAGGAGAGCTGTAGCCTGTCATAGCACTCACTGAGCACAGGACATAGCTTTACACACAAACACACAGACATACATTTATGAAGAGCTTAGGGGATCCTAATTTCCTTAATTTTGAACTTGAGAGAAAACCAAAACAACAGTCAAGACAACAGAATAACAGCATGCAGACACTGTAAAGAAGGTACCCTTACTGGGAATTGGATGACAAGTGTTGTGAACCAGCAAGGCTGACTACTGTACCACTGTGTAATCATTAAACCTCTTCCTTATTTGTTGTTTTTTTTAACCAGGACTACAAATAGCACTTCTGTCATGTCATGTCATATGTTTCTGTAACTGAAAAAAGATTGTTTATATTAATATCTATTACTTAAAGTAAAAACAAGGAAACTTTTTTGCACAGTTATTATTTTACTCATGTCTGACAGTTACAATAAGCCAAATGTTCAGAGAGTGACAGTTGAACAGGTGCCTGCAACAGAATACTTCTAAAGCTGACCTGCTACTCCATTCTTATATATTTTCAATTGTTTTTACCTTTCTTGACAACCTTTTGTTGTAAACCATCATAAATTTATTTAACATGTTAAAACATTTGCTAAGATCATCACAGTAATGAAGTTTGTACCTAACTGGGACATTTCAAGCATGTGTTTTGAGCTTTAGATTGCCTTTCTTGGTTAGGGATGGCTTTTTTTTGCGAAAGGAGAGTTGATAGCAAAATCAAGCAGCGTTGTACACATATTAACTGCATTCTGCAAGCATTGTGTTGAAAAATTAATTTAAAACCCTTCAAATTTGACAAATGTAACTTCTTTCTGTTGCTGACGGAATATAAAAACCTGTTATTACAAGGGACCCGCCATTAAAAAAACATAGACTCAAGTAGGTCTTAGAAAAAAATACCATCTTCATAAATAACTATGTCAACACCTGAAAACTGAGCTTCCTTGTTTGTGAGGTGCATGTTGAAAGCAGTCCATCAAAGGAGTCACAGGAGCTGCTGCACTGCAAATACTACCTGCTTTCAGTGGGTTGATTAAACAATCAAAAAAAAAACATCTCAGCGTCTTAGTTATTGCCAGGGAAATGTACTTGGCAGCAGCAAGATCAAATTCCTGGCTTTCAGAAATAACTGAATATTTTAAAGAGCCCTTCTGATACCATTTAAAAAAAAACAGTGAAGAACGTCTACAGACCTCAAAATCTGCATGTTGTTGTGATGTTTGGAGCTTTAAGAAGGAACACATATAATTTTTTGTTAACTGACTCACTATTACTGATCTGTTAATGGTTTAGTTTAGTTTATAGTATAGTCACGATCACATTCTTTACTCAGCTCTTGACTTGAAACTGGCTGAAACAATGCAGACCATGCAGAGTAAACAATGGGGCAGGTTAAATCTTTTAACCTAGCCTAACCGAAAAACACAATAAATAAATAATGGTGAACAAAAATAAATTACATATACTAGGTTAGGTGCAATCTTTTAATTTAGCCTGACCTAAAAAATAAATAATAATAATAATAATAGTGGGCAAAAATAAATTAGATACAAGTGATTTATTGTTTTGATAAACACCCAAGCAAGAGAGGAATTTAAATTAAATAAATAGGATTCTTCCATACAGAATTTAATCAATTTCTATTTATTTTCCACACAATGTAAATGTTCAGCAAGAAAGGCTTCTCATATATACAAAACCAGAGGAAGCCTTCTGCGCTGTAGAATGAAAAACTGTCTTGCACTTGAATACAAGGAACGAAGATGTAGGCACCAGATAGGGCCATTACAGAATGTCAGAGGTATTACCAGATTCTGATTCCCCTTTGCTTAAAGAGAAATAATGCAGGTAAATTCATGCAAATGCTGGCAGAAACAAAGAAGGACCATTTCATAAGTTGTTTTCCAACCAAAATGGAAATGGATCTGGCCTGTGAGTGATTAGTGTTTACAGTACCTCGGCTTCTCAGGCAAAGTTAGTTGATGATCAGATCCCCTAGCCTCCCCACATACACACACACACGCACACACACACACACACACACACACACACAGACACACACACAGACACACACACACGCAGACACACATACTCAAATACACATGCACTTACTAGCACTTGTGCACATGCGCGCGCGCGCACACACACACACACACACACACACACACACACACACACACACACACACACACACACACATTAAGCAAAAAATGGCAGAGGTACTTGGGTAATTTTGAAAAAGGCATGATTATTTGTATAAATCTGCTCACACAATGAGTCACTATACTAATTGTACTAGCTGACATCTTCTGTATTTCAAGTTTGCCTGAATGCTGCATATCATTTAAAGATGATTATTAATAACTTATGAAAAATGTCATTTGAATTATGGTCAAAACAATAGCTTTGTTACACAAAGTCATAAAATAGCTTTATTTGCAGACAGAAATGAGGACATTATGGAAGAAGGATACCCAGACAGTTCCAATATTAGTAGGAGCAATGGGTCTTATAAAAAAAAAATACAATCGTATTTAAATATGTTACTGATACATGCAACTCCATATGAATTGCAGAAGGAGTTAATACTGGGCACATTGCGGGAGCTGGGAAGAGTACTCCTGGCTAATATCAAAGATTGAAACAATACTAATTTCATGAACTTTAATCATACTTTGACTTAAGAATGGGGTCTATTCCCATCATGGTATTAGAAACGCAAAAGACTTTGAGTAGTTAAAAAAAAAGGCAAAAACAGAAATTGTGTCACAAATCCTTGAATTAATTTTCTTAACAAAATTCAGTGTCATCCAGCTGTTAATGAAAAATCTAAATTAGATATTGAAATAAGAAAATGCTTCCTTGACTCATGCCTAGAAACATGATTTCATAAAGCAAAATTTAATAGGGTCTGTAGTATATATTCGAAGTTTCAAAACTTTGAATCCCATATGTTCGACAACATATGGTCAAAGTTTGAAACTTGAATATATAATAAAACATCAAAAAAAATAAAAGTTACCTTAACGCTCCAAGCAGGGGGGCAAGCCCCTCTGCACCCCCCCACACCCCCCTACTTAGATATACCAACTCTGAGATCACACTTCAGTGCAGAAAAGGGAAATTCTCCCATTCTGCACAATACGGCGCTATTACATTTAACCTTTGAACTTTTCAGAGTTCGATCATATGATGTCGACCATATGACATTCGAACTTTGAAAAGTTCATTCATGTAACAGTAACTCAATTTGATATCATATATCATACAGATGGAAGTTATTGTCTTTTAACCTACATAATACAACTGCACAAATGGTCAGAGTCTCATCCATTGGTAAAAATATCCTCCCTCTGAGTGACTGCTAATCCTATGAGCACTACTTCTGATCTGAATGACCCTGTGGTCCCTTTTACCTCACAGCAAATTACCTTGTTCTCATCTTGGTGACTCTGGGTCTTCACTTTGTACTTCAATTCGGAGTCAGGTGGTCACTTTAAGCCCAGTCTCCCTTTGACTGTGCAATCAATGATCTCAGTTAATACCTCTGTTATTGTTTGCTCCTTTTATTGCTGATTACTGGCACTCCACTCTCCCATTTTTTAAACAAGCTGCTTTACTAAGATCAAACTTTACAACTCGCTGTGTAGTTCTCATGCATGATGCACTTTTCTCTACTGGAGGCTAGCCCATTTCTGTTTTAATTCCTTTATCTCTCACATTTCTGTCTGCCTAAATCAGTAAACACTGGTCTCAACCCATTGCCAGATGTTACATAGTCTTTATTTCCCCTATCTTGCCTTCCACAAGATACAATGCTGGCTGTTTCATCCTTATCGCAAACACTTGTCTTAAACCTCCAACTCTTCCTATGTGTTCATTCCTTTCTTACCCATCCTCTCTTATACATCTGTGCTTTGCTACTAATCATTCATTTTAGTGTCCCAGTAGTCCGACTTTTTTCTCTCAAAATCCTTTGTTTCTTCCACTAGTTCTCCAGTCTCCCCCATATGTGATTCTTGGTTTATTTTCCATTTCCTTGTTGTCACTCGTCCTTGGTTATAAGTCAAGATGAGCCGGTATGGTAGTTTATTTATATGTTTTATTACATAGAAACACATCAGGATGGATAGCAGCAGTACAAAATGTAAACAAACTGATTAACTGACAGACTACACAGACATGCATGCTTACATCTCAACAGTTTACTACAAAATGGCAGTCAGGCTCGCACGTGCTCAGTATTTATACACATGAGCAAGCCCACAGTAAGCTTCTTAAAAGTATACATACATATTGATCTACATCCTGCCCACAATAAAACAACATTTGGAAAAGACATGCAATTGCACAGACACTAAGAAATAAACACAACACTTATGTCCAAGTTGCTGTATATCTGTAACACGGTGTGGAAATGCGACCTGATCAAGTGATATAGCAATCAGTACTGGGTTTAGCAACAGGGACAGTCATTGGTGAACAAACAGTTTCTGGAGTGTCGAGATTCTTCTCAGGGACAAGGATATTTACTGGAACATCCTGTGGAACTGGAACGCTGGATAACTCACTCTGAGATCTGGAGTCTTTCTCGCAGGTATGATAAAGCAACACAAGCTCAGACACTGGGACTAAATGTTTCCGATTCCACCAAAATTCTATTATTTGTGATTCCACAATGTACGATCTTGGCTCTGGACACACTTTTCATGACTTCAGTCTGATCAAAACCTTTTGTTGTCTGCATTCTCACTATCTCCCCTTCTCATAATGGATTGAGCGGTTTGCTGGACTTATCATAATAAGACTTCTGGGAAAAGCGCTTCTTCAACAGATGGGCTTTCACTGATCTGTTGTTCTTGACATATGGAACCAACAGATTACTGCTAATTGGTAGTGTTGTTCTAGTTTGTCTCGACAGAAGTCTCTCTGCAGATGAACCAAGATGTTTATGACAAGGAATATTTCTGAGATTTAAGAGATTCAGGAAAACATCACTAATGTCTTGTTTTGACTTCTCTAGTAATGGTTTCGCACTTTGAACTCTATGTTCTGCTAAACCATTTCACTGTGGGTACTCAAGGCTACTAGTAACAGGAGTAAAGTCCCACTCTTCAGCAAATCTTTTGAACTGCTGGCTTGTAAACTGTGTACCATTATCAGAAATAACTTTGTGTGGACTACCACAGACTGCAAAATGTTTCATCTTAGTAATGACAGTACTGCATTCTCAATTAGGAAGTAAGTCAATCTCAAACCAATTTGCATAAGAGTTTATTAACACCAAGTAATGTTGACCATTCCACTCAAAAATGTCTGTAGCTACTGTCGGCCAAGGTAGTTCAGGAATCTGGCTTAGTTGAAGTGGTTCTCTCCGTTGATGCAGCTTAGTACTATTACATACAAAAAAAGATGAAAGTACTCTCTCAATGTCCCTCGACATAGAAGTCCAAAGTACTAGGTCACTCACCCTTCTTGGTAGAATCTGGTCCTGGGTGGCCACGATACAAAATAGTAATATACTCTTGCTGCAAGTATTTTGGAACGATCACTTTTGGACTTTTCATGATAATACCATTGTCAAACAAAATAACATCTCTATAAGGAAAATAAAGTTGCAGGTCAACTGGTAAGCAAGCTTGTTTTGACGGCCATTCTCAACTGATAAAGTGGTTGAGCTTCTGAAGAACTGGATCTGAGGCTGTATGACTTCTACGCTCATCAAGATGTGTGGAAGAAATATTTCTCACTTCGTTAACTTCAAAATCAAGTTTCTCATTTTCATGCTGTTCAGTGGTATTTCTGGGTGATCTGGACAATGTATCAGCAAGATAAAGAAGTTTCCCTTTTGTGTAGACAAGATTGAAATTATAGATTGCAATTTCAACATCATGCATTGTAATCTGGCAGGAGCTGTATGCATTGGCTTTCTCAAAATAATGACTAGAAGTTGATGATCAGTTTCAGTCTGGATAAATATAATCATTGAACTTCGAAAATGCAAACACAATTGGCAAGATTTTTGTCTCTATCTGTGCATACTGCATTTCAGTTTAGGTTACAGTTCTGGATGCAAAGGCTACTGGTCTACCCTTTTGAGAAATGAAAATTTTGAAACATCACAAGAAAGAGTTACTGGATTGTGAACATCATAGTAGCCAAGAGCTGTTGGACTGTCAATTTTCTGCTTCAAAACATCAAATGCTCTCTGGTGATGCTCTAACCATGACCAAAATACATCTTTGTGTGTCATCTGTCTGAGCTATGCTGAAATTTGTCTCAAGTCTGGAATTAACTTGCCTAGATAGTTAACCATGCCAAGAATATGTTATAGGGCTTGAACATTGTCTGGAGGTAGCATCTCGAGAATTGCAGTCTGCTTGGAAGGATCTCATTATAAGCCTGAATTGGTAAACAAATGACCAACATATGTAACTTCTCATAGCCTGAATTTGCACCTCTGAGGATTCAGCTTAAGATTCACATCACATGCTTTTTCCTGAACTTTCTTGAGGTTTCTGTCATGCTCAGCTTCACCATTACCCTCCTACTGGAATATCATCTACTATAACAGCACACTGGTACTTGGAAAAAAAATTGCTCCATTGCACGCTGAAAGACTTCACTGGCAAAATTTAGCCCAAATGTCATTCTCAAAAAACAATACCTGCCAAAAGGAGTATTGGAAGTGGTTAGCAATAAAGATTTTTGGTCAAACAAAATTTGCCAGAATGAGCTCTTTGCATCCAAGACAGAAAAAGCAGTGGCATTTGGCATAAGAGCAGTGACTTCTTTGACTTTATGCATAGGATCACAAGGTCTTTCCAGTACTTTGTTCAAATTTCTTGGATCAATACATATTCTGATATCATGTAAGCTTGTCTTATGAGCTACCACCATGGAAAGTACCCATTCAGTAGGTTCATCAAATGGACAAATCACACCTTGCTGCACCATTTTATCTAGCTCTTTTCTGCATAGCTACTAGAACCTTCCAGGCTGGTCTGACAACTGGGCTGACTTTGGGGTCTAACTTCATGGAGTACACAACTGGGAATTTGCCTAGTTTGTCTTCAAAATGATCAGCATAGGTAGAGAAAATAGACTGGGTGAAATTAGAACAGTTATCTTTTAAGCTTACATGGTGGACCTCTTTATTAAATGAAAGCAGTCCCATTTTCAAACTGTCTCTGAGGCCTAATAATGACTGTACGTGCCTTTTGACTACATAAAATTGCAAGTCATAGCTGTTCCCAGCAGCATAACATGAAAGCACTACTGAACCTTCAGTTTGAATTTCTTTTCCACTATAAGCAACAGGCTTCACACACTTTGCAAATCAAGCTTCTCAGCAGCACATACTCTAGCAAATGTTTTTGCTGACATAATATTGCACTTTGAACCTGTGTAAACTTTGAGCTCTATGGGTCTTCCATTTATCCGAACAGTACAAAATACTTCATTCTTTGCCCATAAATCTACTGCATTGACTGTTTTATTAAGCATAGACACACCATCAACATAGAAGGTAAGGTCACAGCTTTCTAACTGATCAACTTGTCTCTTGGAATGTTCTCCTTTAATAAAAGAAAGAGCCTCTTTTGATTTACAAAATCTTTGGAAATTATTCCACTTTTTAAATTTGTGGCATTGCTGACCAAAAGCTAATCACCTTTCTCTTTTATATATGATTATCACCACAATTATGACAATTGACTATGAGGCTAGGTGAAGACACATGCATTGAGTTTCCTGACTCACCCTTGTGCTTCACTGAGACTGTACACACTCTGTAATTTGCTAGAAAGCTACAGGGGTTTCCAGTGAGTGTTACAGGGCTCACAGTTGCTGCCATGTGCTTGGGCCTGTTTCTGTTAACCACATGCTGCATACTATCAACATTGACTTTACTGCAGTATTTTCCAAAGTCACTTTCATTTGTAAGCATGCATTTCTCATTTCTAAGCATATTTGTGTGCTTTTTGTACGCTCGTATATCTGACAAATCTCAATGGTCTTAGTCAACGTTAAATCACTGTCACAAAGCAAAATCTTTCTCACAGCATCATCTTTAATACCACACACGTCTGTCTTTTATCAACTCATTGCTTAAATCATCAAATCTGCAAGTTTTAGCTTTGTTTCTCAAATCAGTTATATATGGTGCAAAAGTTTCATCAGGCTTTTGATCCCTTTTGTAAAGTAAGTGCATTTCCATTCTAATATTCATTTAAGGGTTACATATTTCTCTAAATTTACATTTTAAGCAGTCAGAGTCTTCCCTTCACTCACCTGGTACCACTATATGGCAGGTGCATACAAAAATGAATGCTCTCTTTCTATGGCTTCTGAACCACATAATTTAAGCAGAATAAAAGCCTTTGTAAGATCACCTTTGTCAGAAGATGCAGCTTGTATGAAGTTTTCATGCACTTGCTCAAACACTCTCCAATTCTCTGCAATATTATTATCAAATACAAGAGGACCTGGTTTTCTGAATCCATCTGCCATACCAACAAATATGCCCAAACACATTGAAAATATGGTGCTTGTGATTATATACGAACATGCACACACAGCCAGTATTGGTAACAACACTCAAATGCACAATAAACAATTCAAAATACTTCAATTTGTGAAATATGCTTTGAAATGGCTGTATTTTGTGAAATAACTGTACTGTAATACTACACAAACTTATAAACACTTCATACACTTCGGATATCTCGACTAGCTTTAATTAATGTGAAAAAGTAGCACAGAGTGAACAAATGCAGTTATTTTCCTTATTTTATACATTTTTTTGTGATTTGGACATTGTTTCAAACATTTTTGTAATTATTTTGAATATTTTCATCAATATGTCGCAGTTTCAGACATTTCGTTTAACTAGAAATTTGTTTTGAGCATTCTGTGTGCTTCATTTTGTATTTTCCAAATAAGAAATCATTTAAGCAAATTCTAATACCTGAAATTCATTTCTGACCTGTATTTGCGGTTTATACATGCAGTAGGAATGCTCCATTCCTGTATATACCTCCAACATTAACTGAGTGCCTCCTGGTCTTGAATTGGGATCCCATTCTGACACCATGTCGCTCGTCCTAGGTTATAAGTCAAGATGAACAGGCAGGGTAGTTCATTTATATGCTTTATTACACAGAAACACATCAGGATGGATAGCAGAAATACAAAATATAAATGTACTGACTAACTGACAGACTACACAGACATGCATGCCTACATCTCAACAGTTTACTACAAAATATCAGTCAGGCTCACAAGTGCTCAGTATTTATACACATGTGCAAGTCCATGGAAAGCTTATTAAAGGTATACATACATATTGATCTACACTTGTGATTCCCTCTTTAGCCATTATTAATATTAAAATTCCCAGTGTTATCTAAGTTTCCAAGGACTTTGTTTTCAATGTTACCCAAGTCAGAAGAAAATGTATTTTATTCATTTGCCATTTCCTCTCTATAGTTTTTGGATCAAAGTTAATAGATCCCTGTTAAGTTTGTCTAATTTTCCAAATGTTAGATCATTAAAGACAGGAAGTCTGTTCCACCATTCACTGCCATACCCATTTTTAATTTTTTAATTTAATTTAATTTTACATTTGTTGACCGGGATAGTCCATCTGGGTGTGAGCCCATTTTAAGCGGAGGCCTGGGGAGAAAAGCTCCAATAAAACAAGAACAACAGTGACACGTACAGTGTCAGTTTTACATAGAATTTAACAGAAATATCTAGAGACAATAAAGAAAGTACAATAATACAATATACACTTTAGTGAAAAGGAGAACGTTATTACAATATAGTAAAAAACTGAGAAAATTCTCATTGAGAAAAGGTACTGTTCTTTGTCTACAACACCTCAGTGATTGTTTTCCACCCGTTGATGTAAGTTACCTCCTTTATGTATATATATATATATATATATATATATATATATATATATGTATATATATATATATATATATATATATATATATATATATATATATATATATATATATATATATATATATATATATGGGTCTATGTTTTTTGATCGAAATTTCACAATCTCGAACAAGAAACATCAAGACCCATTAAAGCGCGAAACTGTACTACATTGAAAGTGCACTTTCACAAAATCCGGTTCTCCGAACCGGAAAAAAACTGCACCCCCACACCCCCCTACTTAAATATACTAACCCCGAGATTGCACTACAGAGGGGAAAAGGTTATATTTCCTTATTCCCACTGTAATGTGCTTCGGACACCGGCTTTTGTGAAAGTGCACTTTCGATTTAGCGCACTTTCGCTTTAATGGGTTCCCTCTTCTGACCTATATATATATATATATATATATATATATATATATATATATATATATATATATATATATATAGACAGATATATGGAAGCACTTCATAAACTCAAAAGTTCATAATTTTGAAATTTTTGCTGTAGCCAGAAGTGATCAAAACTCATTTGATCGCTTCTTCTGATGTTGTTTTGTGAGATCCCAAACAGTGGGGATGAGGCAATTTGCCCTTTCCCCACTGCAGAGTGATCTCAGAGTTGGCATATATAATTTGCACTGGATGGAGGTGCACAGGGGGCTTCCCCCACAAAAGACATGTTTGTTTTTGCTTTTTTCATTGTTTCGTGTTTTATATTTTGAAGTACACCCATACATACACACACACACACACACACACACACACACATATATATATATATATATATATATATATATATATATATATATATATATAGTTCTACTTCAGAAGACTGAAAAAACAAAAGACTGAATCCCAAAAGACTAAAAATTCTGAATACTTGCTTCTTCTCCACTGTTGTGTGATCTTGCATTTGGTATATATCATTAGTAGGGGCTGTGGGGGGCGCAGCCTCCCACATGAGGGGTGCAGGGGGGCTTCCCCCTGCATTAAAAATGCATTCAGTATTTTGAATGTAAAGTCGTTTTGGATTTATATTAGATTATTGAGCATTTGGAAAGTTAAATGTCATATGGTTGGGACCATATAATAGCCTTTTCAAAAACTCAAACAGTACAAAAACAACAAAATCTGCTGTGCCCCCACATACCCTGCAAATTATGAATACCAACTCTAAGATTGCACTTCAGTGGGGAAAAGGGCAAATTTCCTAATCCCCACTGTACTGCAATCTCAGTACAATCACTTCAAGTTTTCAGAAAATTGCTGACATTCATCTTTCCAAACACTCAATAATCTAATAAAAACCAATATACATACACACACACACACACACACACACACACACACACACATATATATATATATATATATATATATATATATATATATATATATATATATATATATATATATATATATGTGTATGTATGTTCATACACATATATGGTTCCTCTGCTTTTTGTTGAATGTCTGTTTGGTGAATGAATGGGTGGTGTTTAATGCTGATGTTAAGTATAGCCTAATGGTCCAAATGTGGACAGTGTGTTTCATTGACACAAGTCATAGGGGTTGGAGGGGATTAGAGTGTCTTTGTGTGTGTTACTGAGTTATGGTTAGGGTCAGGGAAATGTGAGGGATAGTACCTCATGTAAAATTTGTGCAAACACTAACATTAATGCTGTCTCTTTCCAAACCCTTTTCCCTACACTTTACTTAACAAAAACCTTCCTTTAACACTGCTACTATTCAGACAACATTTAGGCTAGTGTTATGGGTGGGTTTAGTGTTCAAACTGGGACAGGAAATAGTTTTCCTTTGTTGATCTTTTTAGTTAAATATTTAGTCTATGCATTTTTGTGTGTGTGTATATATCTATCTATCTATATATATATATATCTATATATATCTATATATATATATATATATATATATATATATATATATATATATATATATATATATATATGTACAGCCAAACAGTCCTTTGAAGTCCCACTGGAATCACAACTTTTCTAATGCTTTTTCTTTTTTTATCAAGACTTTTTCATAAAAAATATCCATTAAAAACATGTCTATTTATAGCTCAGATTACTACAGAAAGTGCTAAAGCACTTCAGCCCTAAATACAGATGCACTATTAGTGTTCAGCCGGTAGTACACTACTGACTGGTCGGCATCTCCCATACCTTCACCCAAACACCTTGTGCCTGGGGTGGCTACCCCTTTCTCCCCCACCCTAGTTATGTCTCTGCTTTTGTGGATCTGGAAGGAAGGACTACCCATTGCTTACAGTAGTGGCCTTTATTTTACAGCCTATGTCCTAAAAAGACTTAGCCTGCGTGAAATAAACTTGGTGGAGTTTCTCCCAAATACTGTGAACCTTGCATAAAATGTACCATAAATTGTGTAAATACATTTGAAAGTAACTGTGACAAAAATTAGTTAGTTGCATTTTTATTCTATCCTTCAAATACATTTTATTTTGTATATTGCTCCACTCTATGTGTTTTTTATAGTTGAGGTGGCAATATTATTTAAAGCCTTATGTTTACCATTTAACATGCCCATTGAGCAGGTAACAAGATTTGTCCAAGACCTGAATGAAATCAGTTATTTTATAATTGGAAAAACTAAAACAATGGGGTTACAGGCTGCTTGTTGTGACTATAAGATTCCTATACATTTTCAGAGGCTTTTTCTATTAGAGGTTTGAGTTAAAGAGCACAGACTGTACTTTATATTGATAATTGTTGTTAATGTTGTTATGGCCATTAGGCCAGACTATGTATTTAAAGAGACAGAAAAGAACCATGCAGAAACTGTGTCCGAGTAGCAACTTGTGTCTCTGATGTTAGATGGTTATCTTTTCTCCAGTGTTATACAGCAGTCTAGCATGTGTTACAGGCAACAGAAAATTATTAAGTAACACAGAAAAGTTTTCTTTCTACAGGTCCCTGGACGAAATGTGGACATTCAGCAGCCTGTTCCAAGGACTGATGATATGGAATGGCACTATGCCTCCTTACCTAGGTACGTTGTGCTCAACTTTTAAGCTATTACAGTAGGTGACATTAGATAAACCTAAAAATATTACATGCACACAAGTATGGAATACATTTGAGTCTGGTATGTAATATCTAAAATATCTTGTATTGTAAGTTTAGGGTGCAAGTTTCAGAATGAGAAGCAAAGAGTCCTGAACTGAGGGCACAAATTCTATAGTACAATATTTCATACAACATTTCATTTACTATACTAACCAGACCACGTGTCTTCCATTTACCTATTTCCTTGTTTACCTTCAGTTTGAATTATTGCTTCCGTCGATTGCAGTCGGCTTCAGTAACTGTGTAAGATGTCTGCTGAATAGGGCATTATATAATTTCCACAAGTTTACAGGTGGTGCTGCTATATGAATGGAGTGCCTTCTTTGTTGTTTACCGCTCCAATTCTGAACTAATATTTAATTATTTTCCAGTAGCATCTGTTAGTTTCTTTTTTCCAAATGTTAACATTATACTTTAGTTACATTTTGTACTTATTTTAATCATACTTATTGTGGGTCTAGTGAATCAAGTCCATTTCATCAGTAATGAGAATTCATGATTTTTTTTTACTAATATAGAAATTAGGATGTCCCTCCAATCTATAAACTGAAATATGCTTACTTTCATGGCATCTGGGTATATAAGTAACATACCTCTCAACCTATTAGCACAACAAATCTGGACAAAGTTAAAATAATGGGGGGAGAAAGGCCCAAAATACAGCCAGATTTTAAATATTGCTCTTATAGACATAGAAAGTTGCTATAATAACAGGATTTGTGTTAGCATGCATTTGTATGTATATCATTATTTAGTGACATCAATCCTCAGTGATTTGCTAGCAAACGCAGATTTTAAGAGGAACAGTCTAAAAATATGAGGCAAAAATCAGGACATTCTGTAAAAATCCTGACAGTTGAGAGGTATGACTGGTAATTGTTTCAGAAAGTCAAAAGCTGTCAACATGGCAATTGAACATTGCACATTCTTCAGCTGCCTAAATGCTTGCTCCATTGTATTTGTCTGTGACACCTTTAATAGAGTGTTACCGATAGTCAGGGGGTAAGCAGTTCTGGCAAAATCAGGAATGAGTTTGCACAAACAACCAGCTATGTCCAGAAAAACTTTAATTTGCCTTTTAGTGGATTGCAGTGAGCAATTTTGCAGAGCTTTTGTTTTTCCATCCTGAGGTTTCACAAGTCCATGGGCTAATAAATTGCCAAAAAGGTTTGCTTCTCGATACCTAACCTGTACTTAACTGGATGATTCATGAATCCTGCCTGATGCAGAAAGTTTTAAAATGGATTGAATTTTGGGTAGATGGGTTTTCTGACTTCAGACACTTTAACAGCATCATCCAGACAGTTTGCTGCATATGAATCATCTAAGGATTTTATCCATCTATCTCTGCAATATTACAGGTGCTTCACGGAGATTAAAAGTCAAGAATCTATAAAAAGAAAAGCCCACCAGGTGTGGAAAATGCTGTATTGTCCATATTTAAATCTAAAGTGTTAGAAACCTAACCTTGCCCAATTTCTCAGTCAGTTGCTCCTCTTGAAGAATTGACTAAGATTCAGATTTACATATGCTGTTTAGCTCCCTGAAGTCATTGCAAAACTATATAGACCCATCTGGTTCAGACACCAGTACAATGAGACCATTCCTCTCACTCTAGCATTCTTCTCGAAATCCAAGCTTTAAGTATTTTTTCACTTCATTCATAACTGCTTTGTGTTGAGACTGTGATACTTGATAGGGTTTTAAGTTCTCTTTCTCTCTAGGCAGTTTCTATGTTGTGTTGAATTAAACTAGTTTAACTAGGCTACTCTAACAATATGTCCTTAGTTTTGAGCACAATTGTTTTCACTTCCTTTTCTTCTGAGATGCTGATAGTGTCTCCCATATTTTGATTTCAGAATATATTGAAGGAATCTTAACCTTCCCTAAAAACATACTTTCTATAAAAACTTTAGCTTCTTCATGGTTTCAGAGAATATATGTGCTGCAACTGTTATGTTTTTCTTTTTTCCCATTTGTCTCACCTTATAATTTATTTCACTTACTTTGTCTGCCATTTTGGCCTTGCCATTTTGCAAGGAGCTTTTCAGCAGTAAGTACTGATGCATATACCTTACCTCCTGCTGTGAACTCCCTCAGATGAGCATTTCTGTTATACAGTCTCTGTCACTAATGACCTGTTGTGTCCCTCCATTTGTCCTGCAGATCCCAAAACTATGCTGTTTTACTTCTATAGTTTTGTTTTCCTCCCTTACTTGTGCTATATATAGCAAGTCCTGGATGTGTCTTCTCTACAGCAATTCAAATGGTGTGACTTCAGCTAAGACTGGGACATTTCTCTTACAGCAAAGTTGGTAGCTTACTCTAGATTTTCCTACCTATCTCTATAGACTTTCATAATGTATAACTTATAGTTTTGTTACACTGTTCACCTAGCCCATCTATTTGATGGTAGTACATAGATGCAATTAGCTGTAACACTTAAAAGCACTAGCAAAGTTGATGAATCTAGATGTAAATTGTATATTTTGATCAGTAGGAATTTCTCAGAGAATTCCAATTTACAGAAATTACATATTATTTTCCTATGGACTTTGCACTGACTACCTTAAGGGGTCCTGTCTCAGGATTTTTTTTTTTGCCTAGTCAATACTAACTGATGTTAATTATTTGATTTCATCAGTGGACTCATGATATCCACTACTATGTATTCAAATGGAAATGCATCAGGTCAGAGAATTCTTACCCTTTTGCACTCAGGGTGGCTGCACAAAAATTCGTTATGTTCTTCTTAACACTAGGTGAATAAACTTTAGCCAAAACTCTAGCCTTTGTTTTATATGTTTCTTAATGCCCACCCAAAATGTGACTGTAAGCTAATTTCATTGCAAGTGGTTTTAAGGGGGTTGGATTTAATAAGTAGCTTAGTATATGTTCTGTGTCTTTGTTTACTCTATAAAGCAGGTAAATTCTATCAAGGTAGGGGTATACAGTGGGTCTGTTCTGTACTTTTGGTTCTCTAGTCTCTCTCTGCTACTTAGTGTATTGCCTTCCCACCGAGATTTCTTGAAATTAACATGACTTATCTAGAGGTCAGCTGCCAGTATTTTCCTTAATATTATGACAAAAAGCAGAGACAATGTCATTTTCCTCAACAAATTAATTTATAAGTTATTTCCTTTCATTTTGGACAACCCTATAAAGGGTATCTCATAAAAATATCTTTCTTCCACCAAGGTTACTGTTTATTTTCTTTTTCTTCCTCTGGGATAGTTTTTCTATTCCTGGCTTTCTGCTTTGATAGATCAAGGAAAAGCTTAGAACTCTTTTTATGTTCTTTCTTTATTCTTTCAGTTTGAGGCATGTTCATTTGTCACTTCCTAAGTTTCTGTTCTTATTTCTCTTAGTGTATTCTTAACTTGGGGGCTTTTTCTATCAGTTTCTGTGGTGAAATTTTTTATTAAATTAACTGCGTGAGTATTTTGGTAAAACTTATGCTCCTCATCAATTCCTATGCATACTTCTACAATATTTTAAAAGAAGCCTTTTGACAAGACTCAGTCGTGGATCTAACCCCTCGTCAGAGAGGCACATCTTTTTTTTCTAGTCCTGCATTTTTGTCTTTGCTGGGGCTGCATACATCTGGCAGTATATCTGGTTGAACAATCTCTCCATGACTTCTATACCTTTTTAAACTGAGAACAATCTTGGCCAGTGATTACATCATGAGACAAAATAGGCTGCAAGGCTTACAGGATGTAAAACCCTACCCAAAAGAATTTGCATTTCTACTTGTCTTCAGTAACTCCTATGGTTACAGAGATATGAATGTTTGTTTGAAATGT
>NC_056738.1:509672931-509680431 GCF_019279795.1 Protopterus annectens
AGTACTGCCTTCTAACCTATATAGATACTGTCAATAAAGCTAGCGATAATGGAAACCTAGTCTCTTCCTGATTTCTAGACTTGTCTAAAGCCTTCAACAACAGTTTATCACAGAAAACCTCTACTTCAAATGTCCCCACTAGGTGACTCTCAGTCCACCCTTCTGTAGTTCCAAAGCTACCTGTACAATAGGTATTAGTCAGCAAAATGGCAGTCCATGCTCTCTCTTTGCCTCCCAGTCACCTGCAGTGTACCACAAGGCTCTATCCTTGGTCCCCTCCTCTTTAACATTTTCACCAACACCTTCTATATTTTCACACAACAGGCCACCCTAATACAATGCGCAGATAATTCCACTCTTATTTTCACATCTGATAAATAAGGTACACCTTCAAAAGTTACACAGGAAGCTTTAACAGCAACTGAAACATGGCTTCATAACTCACAAGTCATGCTCAATCCGAAAAAGGACTACTGCTTTTTCCCCCATATCCCTTTCTCATGAAAAAATAAACATTTAAAGTTTTCTGTCTTGATAATACAACCACTGAAGTCACTTCTCATAGCAAACTATTAAGGGTAAGAGTGGATGATAATCTTACATTTGACCTGCAAACACAAAATTGCATAAGAAAAACTCATAAAAAACTAGGAGTGTTCTATGGAACCAAAAGCTTTCTCACCAGTGCAACAAAAGCTACACTTGTCACTCCTTATCTCCTCCCCGCTCTTCTTTATGGCAATCCAGGCTTCACAAAACTTAAAATGGGAAAGATGCTCTAATAAAGTTGCTAAATTTGCAGTACAAACCCCTTTCAGAACCCACTGAAAAGCATTAATTGGTTAGAACTGCCACATCAACTAATATATGCACAGCTTCTTACCACCTATAAAATTATCCCGCATCCACCTGCTTGTCCAGCAATAAATCCTTTCTACACAATTATGTTCCCAGTTGGTCATTGTGATCCAGTGACCAGAAACCTCCTTTCTGTCTACAAAACCTAGTATATCTGTTGGGCAGTGTCTCTAATCATACAAGGTTACTAAGGCCTGAAACTCCTTACTTGTATCAATCAGGTCTATACCCTCCCTCCAATCTTACAAAACCACTCTGAAAAACATTCTCACTAAAATCTGGCTCTGTTCTTTCTCAAAACTAGGGCAAACTATATCCCTAAATATGAACAAGTACCTTTTCATTCCTTATACCTCCTTACTCTCCCTTCTTCACTTACTTCCATACTGCTATCTAATTTTCTTCTCTGACTTTCTCTCTAAATATACCATAAGCCTGTTTCCCTTCACTTCATATTGCAATTCCTATGTGTATTTGATTAACTTATCTTTAATTTCTCTACAAACTGTCTAAATATTCAATAAATATTAAATGATTGTCGTTTACCTTGTATCGATTCTTAATCAATGTTTTTATAGTATGTCTAATTTGTTATAATTATTTAAACTGCAGGTGTTTTTGTTTTATTTTTGAAGATTGCAGAATTATTGGTCTTAAAATGTTTTGAAATAATTTGAAGCTTTTCTCTCCAAGCCTCCTTGGAAAATTGGTTTCTACCCAGTCTGACTTTCCCAGTAATCAAATGTCAATAACTAAATAAATAAATAAAGGCCTGGGATTGGCTGAGCAGGTAGGTGGTGGTTCTTCAGTGCAATAATGGCAGTCTATTTAAAATGTTGGCACCCACTGCAAGCTGAAGGATATCTTTTTTGGGTATTAAAATCTGTCACTTTGGGTGCATTTGGTATGTGGGGTGGCAGACTGAGTGTGGAGGAAATATGTTTCATTTTGATGTTATTTGGGTGCTTTTCCATGTGTTGGGAGAAATGTTTCATTTTGGTGCTTGTGCATTCTTGAACAGACTACTGAAGGGGTTTCTTGGGAAACTCTCTCATTCTAGTGCCTGTGTGTACTTGGACAGACTACTGAAAGGGTCACTTGGGGAATTTTTTCATTGTGGTGCTTGTGGATACTTGGCCAGACTACTGAAAGGGCCACTTGGGCAAATGCTTCATTTTGATGTCATTTGAGAGCATGTGTATACACTGACATACTAGCAAAGGGTTCACTTGGGGAAATGTTTTATCTTGGTGCTTGTTTGGTGCTTGTGTATACTTGGACATGGTACTGAAGGGGTTGATTGAGGAAATGTTTTATTTTGTAGTCATTCAAGTGCTTATGCATACTTGGACAGACTGTTAAAAGATCTTTGCGGGAAAATGTTTCCTTTTGATGTCATTGAATTGCTTGTGCATACACGGACAAACTACTGAAGGGATCATCACAAACTACTGAAGGGATCATCAGGACATTTAGAGAAAGAAAGCAAACAATGTAGCTACACTACTAGAAAGGTAGCAGTGCAGCAAAGCCAAGCATAATTTTAATGCATATTATCCTTGATTTTTAAGCAAGGATATAGTAAGACCTTCCACTATGACCTTGAGAAGATTAAACTCCTTGCTGATCAGGCTCACTGAAATGTACATGTTTTTGTGTGTGGGGGGACAATGTGGGGGTGAGTCACCTGCACCTTCCAAATTTGTATTAGTAGTCTCTTGTTTGTCACTGAAAAAAGTAACATATGTGATATAGAGAAGTATGTAAGAGTGGTACAGGATATGTACGAGTGTAGTGTGACAGTGGTGAGGACTGCAGTGGGAGTGACAGATCCGTTTAAGGTGGAGGTGGGATTACATCAAGGATCAGCTCTGAGTCCTTTCTTATTTGCAGTGGTGATGGACAGGTTGACAGATGAGATCAGACAGGAGGCCCCATGGACTATGATGTTTGCAGATGACATTGTGATCTGTAGTGAGAGTAGGAATCAGGTTAAGGAGACTCTGGAGAGGTGGAGATATGCTCTAGAGCAGAGGAATGAAGTTCAGCAGGGCTAAGACAGAATATATGTGTGTAAATGAGAGGGAGGGTAGAGGAATGGTGAGGATGCAGGGAGTAGAGTTGGTAAAGGTGGACGAGTTTAAGTACTTCGGATCAACAGTTCAGAGTAATGGTGAATGTGGAAGAGAGGTGAAGAAGAGAGTACAGGCAGGGTGGAATGGGTGGAGAAGAGTGTCAGGAGTGATTTATGACAGACGGGTTCCAGTAAGAGTGAAAGGGAAGGTCTACAAGAGGGTAGTGAGACCAGCTATGTTATATGGGTTGGAGACAGTGGCACTGACAAAAAGGCAGGAGTCAGAGCTGGATGTGGCAGAGTTAAAGATGTTAAGATTTGCACTCAGTGTGACTAGGATGGATAGGATTAGGAATCAGTATATTAGAGGGTCAGCTCATGTTGGACAGTTTGGAGACAAAGCAAGAGAGACGAGATTGCATTGGTTTGGACATGTGCTGAGGAGGGATGATGGGTATATTGGGAAAAGATGCTAAGGATGGAGCTGCCAGGTAAGAGGAAAAGAGGAAGGCCTAAGATAAGGTTTATGGACGTGGTGAGAGAGGACATGCAGGCGGTTGGTGTGACAGAGCAAGATGCAGAGGATAGGAAGAAATGGAAAGAGATGATCCGCTGTGGCGACCCCTAACGGGAAAAGCCGAAAGAGGATGATGATGTCTCTGTCTCTCAGGAAAGCAGTGTTGGAGGGCAATACCTCTTAACTTCTTAGCACAAGAAATCTGGAAAAGATATAAAATAATAGGGTAAAAGGTCCAAAAATAGGGACAGGTATTAAACATTGCTCTTATAAAGTTTAAACTTAGTTGCTAGAATAACAGGATTTGACTTAGTGTGCAGTTTCTGAAGGAAATGAAGTCTGAAACACAAATGTATCTCATTATTTAACAAGTTCAATAATAGCCAATTTTCCAGAAAACAACAATTTTATGCGGTGAAAATCTGGACATTCTGCAAAAATCTGAACAGTTGAGAGATATGGTCAGGGGCCAGGACTAAATATTCAGAATATGTTGTTTAATACTCTGAAAGCCTGTTTGTTACCTAGGTGAACTAAGGAGAAAAATCAATCAAAAATGGTTTTGTCTGATCAAAAATGAGGCCTCTCTGTACTCTGTATTCTTAGTAGGATTTTTGCGGTCACTATTCGAGTACCTTGAAATAATCATGATTAGTACAAATTAGCAGAATAACAAATTGTTCTGCCCAAAACATTATACTGTATGTCTGTGCCAGAGTCTGGCATGAGGCTTTGGAAAACTCTCTTCCTTTAGTGTTTAAGTAGCTGAAGAGTAGCATAAAATAGGACAGATATATGTAAAGCAGTACAAAATAGTGATTTGATTTGATATTTAGAATTATTACCAGGTTTTTATAAAATGTGTGTTCATAAGTAAAATACAGCTAACTTTATCTTAGATTCTTCCTTTATTGATGACTAGCATGCATATTGAATATATATACCTATCATGGTTTGTTTTGTGCAGTAACAAAAGAATGTGTGTGTGTGTGTGTGTGTGTGTGTGTCTGTGTGTGTGACTCTTGCTGTCCGAAGCAATTAAATCCAAGGGACTGTTCTTTCACTTTTCCTTTCAGTTTTTGTTTTGTTCTGTTGCTTACTTGCTTACACTTTCCATTTATCTTAATTTGTTATGTTTGGCAGTTATTTTATAACTTTAGTAAGGCAATTGGAAGTACATCCTATATTGTCTAGTAGAGTACACCCCTGTTGTTAAACAGTAAACACACATTGTGTGAGAGTGTCTAGTATCTTAATCTTACACTCCTGAGGCATGCTGTTAGCATGTTCTTAGCAGACAGTGAACCATAACGTGCTGTGTTGATGATCCAGTGCTTCCTGACCTAACAGTAACTATTAAAACATTGTGTTACAAGCAGCTATCAATATGACATAAACTTCAGGTACAAATGGTGTTGCACTGCACAACTAAACTCTTTTGTGCAGTATATATTGTTTGTTTGTGTCTTTCGGCTTTTCCCAGTTAGGGGTCGCCACAGCGGAACTCCAGTCCGCTAATGATTGGCAGTAGAGTTTTACATGCTGGCTTGCCAGTCCTAATGCACAACCTTCAATGAAGGAACGCCCATTTATGCATGTCGCCACACAGAAGACGCTCTAACTGAGAATCGAACGGGCAATGTCTAACTATATGCATATATAAAATCTATTGAAGAGTCAGGATGTATATTTTAGCTGCTTCTTCCTTGGATCACGATGTTTCTGTCTCTGCAACAGCCAGAGTTAGTTCATGTTTTTCTGTATTGCAGTAAATATTTACCAACCTATTAATAGTACAATTTCTTATGCTGCTGTTGGCATTTGGACTGTACCTGCAAAGAGATGTGGATTATGCTGAATTCTGCTTTATTTTTAATATATGTGTGATTTCTTTAAATACCTTAAGCTCTGTTGCGTTTGGGTATGTATCACATGACAATTAAATGATTAACTCTGAAAATGTGTTAAACTTTCAATAAAACTTCCTGTTTAGACATGGTTTTGAGCCTCTTAGTTTCTTATGTTTTTGTGGGTGGCCACGGTGGTGCAGTGGTTAGTGTTGCCACCTCACAGCAAGAGGTTCTCCAGTTTGATCTTTGGGTGGGGTGCCTTCTGTGCGTAGTCTGCATGTCCTCCCTGTGGTCGGGTGGGTTTCCTCTGGGAGCTCCGGTTTCCTCCCACATCACAAAAACAAGCTGTAGGTGGATTGGACACTAAATTGGCCCTAGGCATGAGTGTGTGTGTGTGTTTATGCCTTCTGTGGAAGGTTGGGAGCCGGGCTGGCAACCCAGCACCGTAAAACTCCAGTACCAATCATGAGCAGAAAGGTGATCCACTGTGGTGACCCCTAAAACCAAAAGAAGAAGAAGTTTATTATGTTTTTGTGAAAAACTGTTGTTTTTTTCCTACCCCATTAAAAAAAATTATATATATCTGTATGTATCTATCCATATATATGTATATATATATATATATATATATATGGATTCACTTCAGAATGTCAAAATTCCGAAACATCGAATTTCATATGACCAAGACCATATGATCAATGTTTCAGAATATCGAAATTCCGAAACAAATCCAAAAAAAACAAACCCCCCTGCACCCCACCCCTGCTACTTAAATATTCCAACTCTGAGATATCGCTACAATGAGGAAAAGTGAAATCTCCCATTCTGCGCTGTATGCAGATCTCCGTTCACAATGTTGGGATTCTGAAAGTTCGATCATATAGTGTCGGCCATATGAAATTCGATCTTTCAGGATTTCGGCATTGTGAAGTGTTCCCATATATAGATATATATATATATATATATATATATATATATATATATATATAGAGAGAGAGAGAGAGAGAGAGATACAGGGCATCAACCATCAAAATGTTGAAAGAAAACACCATCATATAAAAAACAATCCCACAACTACCTATAATAATCACCCAAAGACTCCCTATGCTGTGGAACAAAATCGAAATCTTGACCAATGGATGGAGGGATTACCTCAGTGTCACTGCAGCACAGCAAAAATAATAATGGTAGTTATACTAGTAAGGGGTGGCGTAAGCCTGAAAAAACGATGGGCTAGCTGTAAAATGCCCTCGGGCAGATAGCCTAGTATGAACCTATGAACCTATGAACCTATACCAACTTCAAGATCGCATAATAACAGTGAAAGGGCATATTGCCTAAACCGAGCGGTTTCACACAAATGTTCACAGCTTCCCTGTCATCTCTAAGTAAGTCATGTAAAAATGTTGTCTGCTAATTCACCTATCAACCAGTGTCATTGCTTCCATATCTATCTAGGTGTCTGCCTGTCTTTCTATTTATCTGTCTATCGATCTATCCATCTATCTGTCTATATGTAAAACTATCTATCGATCGAGCGATCGATCGGTCTATATGTAAAACATCACAATACCACTCACATCATTAATTATTGATGTTCAGATTGTCAGTAGTCCAACACACATGCTGCAGAACATACACACTTAGAACATGCTACTGATAATAATAATCCCCAGTGGTGGAACCTTCAGATAAACAGGCTGTATAATAAAAGGAAAAACAGCTCAATGAACACAGAAATAAATTTAACTCTCAAGATGTTAAAAATGCTAACCTTAAAAAGAAATCTGATCCCTAATCAAATCAGTCAAAGTCAGATATGAGAAAAAATAGCTATCTAGGTGAAGGATAACCAAAAAGCCTTCTTTAATTATTTTAGAAACCACAGAAATAAAAATAAATAATATCATATACTCAGAACCAGATGATACAGCCAACCATCTGACAGACAATTTAGTTTAAACTTCACCTCGCCTTCATTTCTAGATGACATACCAGCATCTATACCTTCCTCTTAAATGTCCCAGAAACAAGTCCTCAAGGCACTATCCAAGGTCAGGAACACTACTTCCATGAGGCCAGATAATACAGGGCTGTCTACTGAAATTAGATTCGTCAGCCCACATACAGAGGTTATTCAGTTTCAGCATCCAAAGAGACAAATGAATGAAAGACAATAACATTCATTCTCTTGCATAGCG
>NC_056738.1:509685431-509840027 GCF_019279795.1 Protopterus annectens
TTGTAATAACTAACAGAGCAGGGTAGCTTAGACTTTCTCCTGCAACAGTACTGCTTATCCAGTGTGAATAACAGGCATTCCCAGGCATGCTACGAGTTAGAGCTCTGTCTCCTGGTTTTACCACAAGGTCTCTTCAGAGTGAACCATGACAGGCATGGGAATCACCCAGGGAGATGTCTACACATTGCCCAGACCACCTGAACTGTTTCCTGTCAACATAAAGGAGAAGTTGCAGCACTTTGATATCCTCTCATTGCTGAGCTACTTGCTTATCATGGAGAGTGAGTCCATCTACCTTGGAGAGGAGCCTAAATTCAGTTACTAGTGGCTGAGACATTTTCCTTTCAGTTACTGCCAAAGCTCATGACCACAGGTGAGTATTGGAGAATAAACTGACATCTTATGAGCTATGTCATTTGTCTCAGTTGTAACTTTACCCCTACAGTCCCATACAGCACCTACAGTACTGTTGCTGCAACTATTTACTGGTCAGCCTATCAGCCCTGTCTACCTTTACAAGTGGTACTTATGCTCTGTCTAAGGTAGATGCCCTCCCACTCACATGCAAACAGCAATCCACTTTTTCCTGTAAGAGAACCATGCCCATTGGTGGGGTGGTTCTGATTTGTATCCCAGCTGCTTCAAACACAGCAGAGAACCACCCCATTACATTGTGGACATCATAGACTATTAAGGCTAAAAGGACTGCACCATCATCTGTAGACAGCAAGTATGCAATCCTCACATCCTCAGACTTGATACTGCCATGTCTTGGGTGGACCTTGTTATTTTGCCCATAAAAATCACAAACAGGATGGTAGACAAGACTTAACCTTGGTGGAGTACTTTCCCCCACCATGAATGGATTTAACTTAACACCAAGTAGTTAGGCACAGCAGTTGCTCCTCAGACAGAGACCAAATGCATGCAGCAGTGGTCCTGAGACCTTTTATTGCTCTAATACTACCCAGAGGACTTTTCAGGACTCACAATCATATAAAGATTGTCCAGGCATATGAAACACATGTAGACACTATTGACATGCTCCATAATCCCTCCAGTATTGAATAGATTAAGTGTTCCCAGAATTCAAATGAAACCAGATGGTCTTTATTTCACAGAGATAACTATCACCTGTGTGCTATGCCTTCAAGATTATAAAGTGACAAGAAAAAAATTAAAAACACCAATCAGAAAATACTACTGCCAATCCCAGCTTCATGGACTAGAGGGATAGAGTCCTGAGCGCAGCCCAGATAACCCAAATTCAACCAGCAGCTCTGATGCTCAAGGAGCTATGGGAAGGAGTAGCTTTTCATCAGCCTGCCTACGTCAGGAAGCAAGATGGCAATTCTGCCTGAGATTTGACACACCCATAGTGATGAGTGCAGTGCCATAATCACACAGCAGATTGCAGGTTAAAATTCAGAACAGAAAAGAGGGCTGAGGCTAACTAATACAGCATGTGGTGATACATGTGAAGCCAAGAGGTATGCCCATACAACAAAAATTCCCTGTCATGTAGAACAGCATATGTGATGCAATTGTCTGCTGAACTCAGATTTACTTCCCCTTCCTGCCTGACAATAAAGCAAACAATCACAAGGTAATGGTAGCACTAAGGTAAAAAAGGAGCCATTGGAAAAGACATAGAGCTGCTGTTGGTCAACTGGAGAACATGCAAATGAGCCCAAAACAACAGAAGGTGCCATAGCTAAACATTCTTACTAAATAATCAGAATCGGGCAGTGGGTTTGTTTTTTTTTTTTGAAAATTAAAAGTAGATAAATATCTGAAACTTAAAGACATGCCAAATTGGGTTTCATAATGAATATGTAACATTTGATTCATTAATGAGACCATGTGATTGTAAAGTGTACCAAACTTTTTGATCTAATAGGACTTGAGACATGGAGGAACACTTGCAGACTAGATCAATGTTACTTAATTTAAAAAATCTTTATACAGTAAAGTCTCTTAATTGAAACTGTAGGAAATGTTGAATTACTGGACTGGCCACTGAGCCATTTTTATATCACTGATGCTCTTGAATTTTCATTCTGATTCAATGATTTGCCAGAAGTATGTAACATTTTGTTATCTCTCTGAACTAATGTACAGAAAAAAAGATTTTATAGAGAACAGTGTTCTCCTCAATATGACGTTTCAATACAATACTTAGATGTTTGAGCAAATGTGAAGTCTCCTGACGTTGTAGCTGAAAAGAAAATGCATGTGGCGGACCAACTGGTTTATCAAGACTAGGGAGTTCCCATAAATTGTATTTGGAAAAGGAGACAGCATGTGACCTAAGGCATGGCCACTCAGGACTACAAATCAAAGTTGCCTTAGTGTTTTACTTACTATTTTCAATGCTAGGGACATATCTTGTGACAAAATATACCGTCTCTAGGGCAGTGTTGTCTAAACTGGAATTTTTGAAGGAGCTTCCTCTTCTGATTTTGTTCTTTGCATTGAACCATCTCATAAAAGACTCTCAGAGGTTGTGCTCTGGACATCCTCTAACCCTGTCTCTAAATCCCTCCATAATTTCAGAAGTCACGTTCTGAAAGTCATCTTTTTCAATACAGATTTTTTGGACCCACTCCAGATTTATCATAGTGTAAGAACATGAATAGATGTTGATAGGCAGTCAAAGCTAGGAGGAACCTTTAGCTGATATTGGTTTTCTACATGTGGTGGTAGCTATTTTATTACTCTTAACATAAACTCAGACATCTGAGTATTGCATTTAAGAGTCATGTTAGTATATATATAAAAAAAAATCATGTATATAAACATTGATAAATTATTAATATATTTACACATTTCTCTTCAAGAATACCCATAAACCAGTTTGCATAGGTTAGGGAAAATGTAGCTGCCATAGTAGTATCTCTTAGTTGTAAAAAAGTCTCCTTTAAAATAGAAAAATGTACTTTAAAAAAATTCATACAATTTATAAATGAACATCGTAATTTTGGTTTCTTCAAAAAGTGCTTATATTGTGTTGTTAGCCTCCTTCTTCAGTATGGCAGATTGCCCTCACTGCTTGTGGACATCAGTAAGTTCCAAGACTTATCAACATGTCAAGCAACATTCATACTCAACCAAAACTACTTCACGTTTCCTCAGTTACTGAGGTCTTGGAGAGAATCTATTTAGACCCCATATTCCCAAAGTCATGGATATATAAGAAGCTAATATGGAAATGGCAGTTAAACTTATGTGACAGAAAAGCATCAACTAAGTATTCTCAGGGCATTCTTGCTGCACATTTTCATTTTCTGAATCTGTCCATTCCACCACCACAGCTCTCTGGTCTGTATATATATATGGGGGTCTATATATATATATATATATATATATATATATATATATATATATATATATATATATATATATATATATATATATATATATATATATATATATTTTTTTTTCCTGAACATCCAGAACACAGATCTGAGACATGACTACAAAATCAATTATGGTGATTGCACACTGCATTTATTTATTAACAACTTCCTATACTAGTGAATTATTACTTATTTAGGTATATATCACTATGAATTCTAGATGTTAATGAAACCTTTGCAGAAGGCTGTCCACCATTTCAAATTTTACATTACCAATATACTCTTAGTACAGTTGACTGTGACAGTTATCAAGGATTGAGCTGAGTCAAATGTGCATGGAATTAGTTGCATTAATTACAGGGGTCCAACTGAAAATTTGTAAGAAATTAACATTTTGTATCCTCCACCTCTGTTTGCATCTTAAACAATCTGTCTTATCCAACGTACTTGGTTATTTGAAAATATATTAAAAAAGCAAGGACTTGTAGATTTTAGAATGGATGAATGAATGAATAAATAGTAACTAAAGTGGAGGATGGAAGTAAGCAACAAGCTGGATTCATTTTATAACCATTTTTATCCTTCACCTTCCAATGTAAAATACTACTACTGAGCCAGAAGATATAGCAAACCCACTGGCAGTCAAATTCAGCTCCAACTTTACCTCTCTTTCTCCTCCTCAACCTTCCCTCAGGAAATACCATCAAATGTAACTCCCCCTGCTGTCATTAGGGAAAAGGTCCATAATGCACTCTCTAAGGCAACGGACACTGCATCAGTGGGACCTGATAGTATCCCAAGATGCCTTCTAAATTGCATGAAACATGATCTATCACGCTCTCTGGAATTGCTATTTAACTATAACCTTCAAACAGGCTATGTGCCTCATGGAGAATAGCAACAGTTATTCCTCTGCACAAAGGTGAGCAGTCTACAGATCCTGGAAACTACAGACTCATAAGTCATCCTAATGTTATTTGCAAAGCCCTGGAAAGAATTATCATAGAAATTATCAGAAATGAGAAGATGAAACCAGGTTCTCTCACCACCGGAAAGCGTAACCAACAAAAGTTGGGTACATACAGTCCAATAATCCCAAATAAAATTCGTTGCAATAAATCCACGTCAATGAAAAGAAATTCTGTAGGTATCGACACAGAGGCAGAGTGTAGACATAGAAGACCAATATTTATTAATTAAAACGTAAGCGCTTTCGCGTAGCAGCTACTACGCTTCATCAGTATTAATGGTACCCCCCCATCATGATGTTGGTTTCTGAACACTTATCTTAACAATACTTGAATATACATAGTGCATGGCAAGGAAAGTATTAAACACTTGGACCCAATATTCTGCACTGACAGTCTTTTATTTTGCTGTTTTTCACACTTTTAACTTGACTAGGCTGGCTGGAATAACCTGATGTGCATACTACATTAATTAACATGACAAATGCTAACATTGTGGTAAACTCTAAATATTTATCTGCTTTTTAAAATTTAAATATTACCGCATGAAACATAATGAACCATAACCATGTAAAAAAAATAAACAACACAATAATACCGAACATTTTTACAGGAAATGAAGATTTGATTGTACATAGAAAAAGCTGTGACATTAGAAACAAAATTATTCCCAGGGCCTGCAGTATCATAACATTGAGATGTTTTCCATTTTGGTTACTCTTTCTCATTTCTTAAATACTTAATTTTGTAAAAAAAAAAAAAAAAACAGTATCAGTTGTTATTACTTATTACTGATTTAGTTCCACTGATCCAAGTGCACCACTTTATCATGTCTTGCTTTTTTCTTCTCAGGTTCTTTTCTATCAGTATACGCTAATGGTACCAGTTGTGAAATAACAAAGAAAGGACCTTCCCTTATTGTTGCAGGGGCCTGCTTGTGAAAACTGTCTAGTTGTTGTTTACATAGGCTGTAACTGTACAGTAAGTTCTGGTGACACTTTGATAAGGTTCATAGGTTGGTACTAGGCTATCGGCCCTAGGGCCTATATAAGCCTAGCCATAACAATTCCCTGGATATTTCTTCCCACAGTATTTACTTCCCTGGACCCTTCTAGCAGGGTGACTGATGTGATCTCCGGGGTGAATTTCCAATCTCCCATCCAATCATCAAGGTTCCTTTTGAAGAGGGCCAAAGAGGTGCTCTGCTTGACATGTATGTATGGGCAGTCTATTCCAGAGTCGGGGAAGTCTCTGGGTCAGGAACCTATCCCTCCAGAATGTTTTGTTCATTGTGATGACAAGGTTTAGATCCCTAGAGCATATGTCTCTGAGGGATTGGGATTTCTTTAAGTGTAGCATGTCCAACAGCTCTGGGTTTGACATGGCCTTGTATGTGACAGAGTATAGGTGGAGTTTTTTTAGACGGTCAGCATAGGACATCTGCTTTAGGCCTGTGATTCTTTTAGTGAGGTATTTCTGCAGCCTTTCCAGTTGTTGCAGATGTCTTGAGAGGTACATACCAAACAGGGCGTTGTATTCTATAATGGGTCTAATGAGGGATGAGTACAGTGGGACAATGACTTCCTTTTTTCTGGATGAAAAGCTCTTAGTGATGAGGTGTGCCACATAGAAGGACTTCCTGACTGTTGTGGCAATGTGGTTATCGAAGGTGAGACCACTGTCCACCTGTGTCCCTAAGTCTCTTATCACACTTTTGGTGTTTAGTGTACTGCCACCTATGTGGTATTTCACAGGTACATGTTTTTTCCCAAAGGGGATAACTATACATTTCTTGGCACTGAGCATGAGCCCATGGCTCTGGCACCAAGCATCTGTTTCTGTAAGGCACTTTTGTAGAATATCCACATCGTTTGGGGATTCAGTAATGGCTCCCAGTTTGCAGTCATCTGTGAACTTTGTTAGCCAGAGTCCCTTAGTGTTGGCCTGTACTTCAGAGAAGTAGATGCCAAACAAGAGCGGTCCCAGGACTGAACCCTGAGGTACACCACTTGTCACTTGTCTGGAGCTGGATTTGGAGTCAGCTACTTTTACAGCATGGGTTCTGCCAGTAAGCCAGTTGGCAACCCATTGAGTGACGTAGGGATGAATGCCCACCTTAGTAAGTTCATCTATGATTCCAGCATGGGGGATAGTGTCGAAGGCCTTGACGAGGTCCAGATAGGTTGTGTGGACCACCTTACTTTTGTCCATGGCTCTGGAGACTGATTTGAAGAAGTCAATCAGGTTCAGGAGAGAAGATCGGCCCTTCACTAACCTAAACTGCATGGGGTCCAGTGTTTGAAGGTTGCTAATGTCTTTGTTTATAAGTTCCATGATAATAAGTTCCATGGCCTTGCAGATCAGGCTCATCAGACTGATGGAGCAATAGTTCCCGGGATCCAAGGTGGATCCTTCATTGTGGAGTGGGATAACTGTAGCTGTGCGCCACTCAGTGGGCACGAAGCCTGAGGTGAGGCTATGATTAAACACGACACTTAGGTGAGGTGACAGTTCATTTTGTAGTTCATATAGTATACAGCCTGGGATGTTATCTGGTCCCATGGATACTGTATTCTTAGCTTTGGAGAGAGCATCTTTCACCTGTGTGGCTGTTATTACCAGAATTTGGCAATCTTTTGGTATTGAGATGGGCCCTTTAGGGGGTGAGAGGGGGATGACGTTTGCACTAAATTGATCTGCCAGGATATTGGCAATATCCTTGGGATCAGTATATTTAATGCCATTCTAGTGTAGCTCAGAGCAGATCTGAGCATTGCCATTTAGATTCTTGACATAGCTATAGAATGCCTTGCGGCTGTATTTGGAATCTTTGGCAATTTAATTTTCGTAACTAGCTTTGGAGGATTTTATGAGGGATCTCAACTTCTTACTGAGGCTGGTAAGGGAGTTTTTTGCATCCTGGGATTTTCCTCTTTTCTGCAACAGTTTCTTTCTTTTGTTGTAAAGTTTGTTTATGGCAAGGGACCACCAGATTGGCTTCCTTTTTTTGGAGGAAAGCGTCTTGGTTCTATTGGGGCTGGCATGATTCATGCACAAGTGGATGTGCTTGTACAGTGCCTTAGTGTAGGATTAAGCAGTTGACCTTTCAGTTTCCATCTGCATGGGTGTCATGAAGTTTGTCACTTCTGACTTGAGTAGCATGAAGTTGGCTTTGGAGAAGTTTTTTACGGAGTTTTCCTTACTGGGGGGTGGGGGTGGGATGTGGATGTGAAGGGTGATTAGCTTATGGTCAGACCTGACCAATGAGGGGGTGACCATAGGTGTGGAGCATCGATTTCCCATGTTGGTAATGACTAGGTCTTGGATGTTGGAGCCCCTGGTGGGACTAAGGATTAGTTGATCCAGGGCTTTGGAGTTTATGAAATAAGGGTCTTTCCAGCAAACATACAGATTTCTGTGAAAGAATTGTAGTTGTTGTAACCACACATTAGGCTGGGTTGCTGTTACTTCAGGGCTAGAAACTGGTGCATTATGATCAAATATTAAATGCATTCCATCTGCCTGTGTGTCATCAGCTTATAAGGTATAATACCTGCCTTAACACATGGAGATGCTGCGATTACTAACAGAATATCTGGTAAATGTTCAACCCATTTGATTCCCTTTTCTTCACAGGCTTTTTTAAAACCTTTTTTTAAAGTGCTGTTCATTCTTTCTAGAGTTCCATTTGATTGAGGGTGGTATGGCACATGAAATTTCTGCTGGATCCCCAAAAGACTTCACATCTGTTTTGTGGCCATTATCTGATTTTATTATCTGAGGCCAACCCCAGTGTGAAAATATATGTGTCAACAGTGACACGTTTTTTTGTAGTACAATGTTTGTTTGGAATCACTTTGACCCATTTAGAAAATGTATCCACAGCAACCAGCAAGTATCTGTACCCTCCCTTTGCAGGAGGCAATGGTCCTGCATAATCTGTCTGCACACTATACCATGGTCCCCCGATACTGAAACTCTCTGTAGCTGTTTTTTTTTTTTTTTACAGGTTGGATTTATTAACACACTATACATTCCTCTTCTATATTCTTCCAGAACTTTTTCAAATGTGGATGTTTAATTTTTGGTCATAGCATTTCTGCTGACATGTGTCCCAAAATGTCGTGACTGTATTTTAGTATTTGCTTAATGGAGCTTGTACACATGGCAAAGTTTGACCTCTCTAAGTCTAAAACACATAACTCTACTCCTGGACCCAGTGGAAATAATTTTCATCAGCTGAGTTCATCTGCTTGACCCTTAGATGTCTGTAAAAAAATTAGGCCTTCAGTATCACCAGGTTTCTGTGTGTGTGTACGTGTGTACGTGTGTGTGTGTATGTGTATGTGTGTATGTGTGTGTGTGTGTGTGTGTGTGTGTGTGTGTGTGTGTGTGTGTGTAATGAAGGTTGTCTCTTACAGTCCACTGTGCGTTAACCTTGCACACACACTATTTGAGAGGGTGCTTTTGTCTTAACTCAGACATCTGCCTCAGTGTTTCTGTAAGCTGTAGAGACTTGTTGCTGCTGTCTACAAAACTCTTTGTATTCTAGACTGCTAAATTTATGGTTAGAGCTGTCACTACATATGAACCATCACTGATAATGCTCGCTCTCCCATCTACTTCCTTTGTTATTTGCAATACATACAACACAGCTGACATGTCTCCAGGTTACTTAACTTTGTACATCTGTGTTGTACTCCCATTAACAACATACACTGCAAACCATGTCTTGTAGCTTCCTTCATGCTAATATCTAGCTCCATCCACATGCATACATTTGCACTTTGTATCAAATTTGTCAGAAAATGGAGACGTTGGGGCTTCTAAAGTTCATCCTGACAACTGTGGGGATTTCCATTATACAACAAGTGCTGTGAGAGAGAATAGTGATCCCCTGTTTCCACTGTCACATTACTCTGTTCAAACTCAATGAGCCATATGCAGATCTTGTCAGGCTGATCACTTTATGAATTGCAGAGTACAGAACAGTCTTGAGAGCATGATGTGGTATCTGCAGTATTATTGGAGCAAACTGTTTATTGTAAGCTGACTGCTTAAGTCCACTGTATATCGCTAACAGTACTTGGATGCAAGGATTGCAGCCTTTCATGCGACTGCAAACAGGTGGCTGGTCTTAATTTACTCTATATTCCCCCTCTGTGTACTCCATGGCCATGTTTGCAAAATAACTATGGAGATGCTGTCTTCACTGGTAGCTGCCTGAAGATAGAACATGGATGACACAGTGTAAATATGATTAACTCAGTAGATGTCGATAGCTTCTGTTTTAAATCATGCATGGCTTTCAGTGCTGTCTCTGTCCATTGTACAACATCTGTTCTTGCCATATTTGCTTTGAGCAGTTTGTATAATGGATCTGCTTGAGAGTATAATTTTCTATGAATTCACAGTTGTAATTCCCAAGAACTTCTGTAAATCATTCACTTTGATGGGGCCTCCTATTGCTTGGAAGTCTAATATGGGGCTATATAGTAATGTCTAAAACCTTTACTGATTCTTGTTACAGTTGCATTTTCTGCATGCTCAGTTTAAAACCTGTTTTTTTCATAGCTATCTGCAAATGTTCTTTTGTAATCTGCATCTGAATCTGTATATTGTCTATGTACTGAGGAATTTTGTCATTCTTAGGTGTTATTAAAGCTTGATGAAAAAACACAGGACTGTTATGAAACCCTTGTGGTAATTTGGTCATTAAATATCGCTGGTCTTCATAAGTAAAAGCACATCTCTTTTGGGAATCTTCAGTTATGGGAATCACAAAATATCCATTAGCAAAATCAATGACTGAAAAATACTTGCTTTTGCAACTCAGTTTGCTATCCATTTCTGGTGCAGTGGGTACTGGATGTGCTACCTGAGTAGTGCATTTATTTACTAACCTTAAATCTAAGACTAAGCTGTAGTTTCCATCTTTTTCTTAAATTGGCGCAAATGTGCACTTGATGGACTGACACCATTTTTTATTCTACCCAATTCTTCCAACTGTTTAATAGGTTCTCTGAGGTCATCTTCTATTTCCTTTGGAATTACATACTGTTTCTGATATGGTGGCATTCTACTATGTGAGACCATAAATTGCACTCTGTTTTGCTTACCATACCACTTTCTGTCTTACTCTGTGGTCTTAGATCTGGATAACATGTGAGCAGATTTTGTTGTAAATCTGAAGATGCAGCATTAATGCTATGAATATTTTATTCTGAAAATCATAGGCATTACACTACAAATCCATTGTGTATTGTCTCTCCAAAGTATTTTGTTGACTCAATAAACTGTTATTCCTAAGGTATTTAATACCTCCATACCAAGTATTGTAGAGTCCTTCTGGGGTGTTTTAAAAATAATACTTGAATTTCTTTTCCTAGCACATTCTGTTGGTTTAAAAAACAACTTTAATAGGTTGACACTGATGTGCCTGTGCTGTAGAACCTTCAGTTCTAATAAGAGTATCGTATAATAAGCAACTGACACTGCTGCCCCACTGTCGATCAGAACATCATTCCATTTCTGCCCCTTCTGCCCCCTCCACCCAGAGTGTTATAATGGTCGCCTGTCAGCTCCCAAGGTTATGGTCAGCCAGAAAAGGGTGTCACACCACTGGCTGTCTAGCTTAATGTTCAGTAAGTATTTATCAGCTGTCAGAGATGACAAAGCTAATATTTGTCTGCGTATCTGGTACTTGTAGTGTTTGTGCTGAAGTTTCTGGCCAAATTTTAAGTGCAGGTGGAGCTGTAGGGATTGGAACCTGTGGAGTCACCTCTTCATCTCTCAAGGTATTATTTAAAGGTTGATTTACGCAATCTATTACTGACCATAAAGGCTGTAGATCAGCATATAATGTGACTGCACTGACTACACCCTGTGGATTAACTGTTGACTTTCTGTAGTTACCGTTAGCACCATGATAGGTCTTTCTGTAGTCTTAGTCAAAACCTTTGTTAGACACGGATGTCTCCCCTCCTTTATTTGTTTCTTTTTCCTTTCCCAATATTTTGAACACTGTTGCTTAATATGCCCTGATTACAGAAATAACAGGTCATACCCAAAGAGATACCAGCCTGTCTCTCTGGGTTTGGATTCTTTCTGACTACTGCTACTTCAGAATTGTCTACTGGCTAAATTGCATAAATCCTATACACATTTTCACTTGCATTCATTTGCTTAATACCCATTTGTGCATCTTCTTGAATAAAGTTTGCCTTGCAACTTTTAGCTTGGTGGCATTTTCTAAACCCTTTATTCACTGAAAAAAGATCTCTACCAAGTCTGATAATATATCTGGTTAACTCACCTTTTATTCGAATATTCATGGAGTACTTGAAATGCCTGTTTGTATAATCTAGCATTTTATAACAAACTCTCATGTTTATAATTTTAAAGTGATCAAATAGCTGTGGATCAATCTGTTTCTTTTGAGTGAATGTCTGCAAAGTAGACTATAAGTGCTCCATAGAGCTCTGTAACTCTGACCTATGCAGTTCTATGTATTCTTTTAAGTGTTCTGGGGCAAAAGTTTTAAACAGTTTTAAAATATTCTTGTAAGTCATTACTCCAGTCCCCTTGAGATGTTCTGTCTAGCCAGTCTTTGAATGTAATAAAGTGGTGAAAAAAGGCCTTTTTATCATACCATTTGGGCATGATTTGTATGAGTTTTTTTTTTACAAGAAATATCTTTATTGAATTATCACTTATGACATAGGCAATCATACATTTATATAAATGAAAACTGACCATATTGACATATTTTCAGTTGCAAATATTATGCATCATTTATAATATATTTGATCATTATGAATTAATGTAATTTGTCCCTAGCCTTTTCTAAAGATCCCATTTCCAGTTGTTTTATCTCTGTTACTATATTCAGTACTTCTAGTACAGTTGGTTTAGACTTTGATTTCCATTTTCTAGTAATTGCTTTTTTGGCAGCCACCAGAATTAAATTCAGAAACACCTTATTATGTCTAGACAATTCTGATTCTGTATCACAGCTCAAAAATAATTTCCTTGGCTGCACCAGTTCACTAAGTCAATATTTCTGACACAGTAGTCTGTAGAGAATTTTTAAAGTCTGCCAAATCATTATACTCCCCAACAAATATATTCCCAATTATATCCTTCTTCCCTATCACATCTCCAACATTTGCAATCCACCTGACAGAAAATTCTTTGGAGTCTGTGTGGGGTATAAAAAGATCTGTGCAAACACTTTCAAGCAAATATCCTAAATCTTGTAGAGTTTGTTGCATATTTGTGAGCTATACATATATCCTCCCTATGTATATGTGTATATTTGTGAATTGCTTAACCAAGCTCTTTTCCCAGTACTCTCTAACTACCTCTGATTGATTCCTATATTTATCATCCAGTATTTTACATGCCCTACTAATTACTTCTTTTTACCAGCAGTTTCTGTGTAGATTCTACTGTAAATTCATTTCTTTCTTTTTGCCTATATTCATAGGTTGGTACTAGGCTATCGGCCCTAGGGCCTATACAAGCTTCACCATAACAATTCCCTGGCTATTTCTTCCCACAATATTTACTTCCCTGGACCCCTATCTAGCAGGGCGACTGACGTGATCCCCGGGGTGAATTTCCAATCTCCCATCCAATCGTCAAAGTTCCTTTTAAAGAGGGGCAAAGAGGCGCTCTGCTTGACATGTATGGGCAGTCTATTCCAGGGTCTGGGGAGTCTCTGGGTCAGAAACCTTTCCCTCTAGCATGTTTTGTCCATTGTGATGACAAGGTTTAGATCCTTGGAGCATGTGACTCTGAAGGATTGGGATTTCTTTAAGTGTAGCATGTCCAACAGCTCTGGGTTTGACATGGCCTTGTATGTTAAGCAGAAAATGCCTCTGAGTAGATGATATCAATCCTTGATAGAGAAGGCAATCCTTATCTCACAGTCCAAATAAATTCTTGGCATCTTCCCATTCTATTTCCCCTGTCTGATTATTTGCTCCCAATACCTTGTTTCCTTTCCCAGTTTTCCCCATCTTGCCTATTCACTGTACCCCTTATTGCATTTATCCTTATTGGCAGAATCTCCTTTCTCCATTCCTATTTTGGCTTAGTTCTTAGAATACTTTCTGCTGCTTTATGAATATAATTTTCTGTTTGGTTATAGTTATTCTCCTTAAGGATCTGCATCCAAAATACCAGTATCTCTTTGCTTCTTGAGCCCCCCCCCCATTTCATCATCATCCTTTTTCACTATGAATTATAACTTCTGTTTGTGCTATGTATAGGAGCCTTAACTGTGTAGCTCTAAAATACCCCTTCAGGTCAGGTAATTTCAAACCATCTTGTTCTATTGGAAGGATCAACGTATCCCACTTGACTCTTGCCCTCTTCCCCTCCTTGATAAAATCTTTCAACTCATTATTATTTGCTATCCACAATTTCTCCTCTGGTTAATAAAAATATGTCTGACCTGTGAATGAAACAAAAGGGACAAAAACATTTTCACTACTTGTATATCGGATCATAGGATCATAGGAAGTTACTAGGCTATTGGTCCTGAGGCCCTTACAAGCTTAGCCAAGAATTTAGCCCATGTTCCAACAAGTCAGCACCATATGTCACTGTCCAGCAAGGACACAGGTGGAATCTCAGGGGTATATTTTCTGCTCCCCATCCAGTTATCCAGGTTGTGCTTAAAAATATTTAATGAAGTAGTCTGTTTTACGTGGAGAGGGAGTTTATTCCACAAATTATCACCCCTACCATGTCTTGAACCCAGGCCCCTTTCAACTACAGCACAGTGCATTAGCCCACTAGGCCACTTAGCTCTATCCAGCTCTATTGCTATCCATATCCATGAAGCAGAGCTTCCAATTTCTCTGTTTTTGTATTATCCTTGGTTCAGTCTCTTCCCACAGATCCTTAGCTGATATAACAGAATCCATATAAAATAATATCATCTGCAAATAAAGCCAACTCTCCTTGATTATCATACCAATTATATCCTTGAATTTCCGGGTGCCTTATTTTCTTTGCCAATGGTTCTAAATATAACACAAATTACAAAGGAGAAAGAGGACACCTCTGCCTGGTTCCTCTGCACACACACACAACTTATCAGAGAAGACCCCCCCCACACACACACACAGATCCCTCACATATCCTCCTAATCAACCTGATAATGGTATTGGGGAATGCAAATGCTTCCATTTCCTACTCATAAAATTAAATTTTTCTCTGTTGAATGCTTTCTCTGTATCAAGCCCCACCAACAACATTGGCATTTTTTGCATTCTACGTCCCTCTTGATCGTCATTGCTCTATTAATGTTGTCAAATGTTTGACTCCTATCCACAAAACCACATTGATCCATATCTATTAATTTTGGTATCATCTTTAACATTCTTTGAGCCATTATAGACATAAACATGTTATAATCATGGTTTAGAATGAAAATGGACATATATGAAGCTGGATCTGATGGCCCTTTACCATCTTTAGGAATTATAGCCACTGCCACTTTCTTGCAGAATGTTAGTGCTTCTCCTCCTTTTAAAATACTGTTAAACAAAACCTTCCAGATCTTTGTCAGATTCTTCCCTCTTAGCTTCCAAACTTCCACAGGAATGCCAGCTCTTCCTGGAGACTTTCCTTTAGATTGGTTATACATCACCATTGTTATCTCATCTTTTTGTATCCTAACTCTTCGTAATTGAGCCACATCTACCTCTAACCTTAGCATATTTAATTCTTCCATAAGCATGTTCATTTGTAGTTTTTTTTTATTCCACAGTTCTCTGCTTTATAAAGATTTTCATAAAATCTCCAAAATATTTCTAAAACCTATAGAAGATGTGTGGTTATTTTTCTTGTCATAGGCTCCCTAAGCTTGGTAACAACCCTTTCTAAGTTATGTTACCTGAGCCATTTTGCTAAAAATTTTGTGCTTTGGTGTTATTATCAAAAACAGTTGCTTAACAGCAATCTTTCTAAACTCATGCATATTCTGGAGGTAGCCACTTATTTTCTCCTCAGTACTCTGCAATTGCACCTCTTCTTGTTCTGTGAGATTCCCCGTATTCTGTAAAACTTTAACCTTTGTTAGCCCATCTAAAGAATTCTAGTTATTTGTTAACCATATATGTTTTTCTTTTAATTCCACCCTATTTTTAAACACCACTTTAATTTTAGCCCACCCCAGCTATATTTCAGAAGAAATTTCTATTGTCCCTAATAACTCCCAAACAATTTCCACTGTCCATTCCACCAGTATCTCATTTTTATTTTGGTAACCTGCATTTTTATTCTAGTTATTATTGATGTGTGATCTGAAATAGTTATTGGATGTGTATCAAAACTTTCAATTAAATGCACATGTTCCTGTGGATTGTAGTATCTCTCTAGCCTACCCTAGTTTTTTTACCTTGGGGAATAATATGTAAGTTCTCCTTAACACCTGCTAGTGAATTCATATCTTCCATACCAAATACTCTCATAAATGTCTTTAAAAATCTACGCTCTTTTGTTATATTGTCCTTCTAGGCCCCTCAAATACATCCTCACGGTTGCAAATCATATTTCAGTCCCAATCTTCAAGTAATATTCCCTACTGAAAGCTGATTATTTCTCCCAGAATCTTCTTTTTTTAAACTTCATCATAGCAGTTTTAAATAGAATATAAATACATGACAGCATAATTCTCCTTCCTTAGCAGTAAATCCTCAATAGTACAAACGTGCCATTATTATCTTTTTGTTCATCTTTATCACTATTAGAGCTCCAATCACAATCAATATAAGTACTCATTTTTCCTTTGTTCCAGATATTCCACTGAATAACCATCCTGTAATCCTTTCTTTATCAAATTCACATGCTCTTTTCTTTCCAAATGTGTCTCCTGTGGCTTAACTATTTGCACTCTACATTTTTAATATAGTTCAGTATATATATAGTTCAGTACTTTATATATATATATATATATATATATATATATATATATATATATATATATATTCACATCAGAAGCTTGAAATACTTTTTCATTGTTTGTCTTTTGGCTTTTCCCGGTTAGGGGTCGCCACAGCGGAACTCCGGTCCACTAATGATTGGCAGTAGATTTTCACGAAAGCCGAGGTGCCAGCTCGACGTCCAACCTTCAACGAAGGCACACCCACTTATGCATGTCTTTCAAATGCCACCCAACCACGGGGAGGACATGCAGACTCCACACAGAAGGCACTCCCCGCACTCCAACCAAGAATCGAATGGGAGAACCTCTTGCTGTGAGCAACAAAAATCTCGAATTTCAGTATTTTGAGCTAAAGAAGCCGAATCCATACAACAGCAAAACCTGAAAACTGCAAAATTCAAAACCTCGAATACTGGAGGTTTTGAATTTTGCGGTACTACCACACACACACACACACACACACACACACCATTCTCCACATAGACATACACAGTCTCTCTACTACATGAAAAAGAAACAAAATTTAATGTCTCTCCATCTCTCTCTCTCGATAAAGCAACCATTGAAGTCACTGATCATAGAAAATTATTCAGGATGATAGTTGATGATAATATTAAATTCAACCTGCATATACAAAATTGCATAAGAAAAATGTATCAAAAAACAAATATGCTTTATAGGGCCAAAAACTATTGCACCAACACAACTAAAACTACATTTGTCAGTACTTATCTCCTCCCCACACTTCCTTATGGCACCCCCATTCTTAATAACCTTCAGGCATCATAAAAAACAGAAAATAAACAAACAAAAAAAAAATTGAACAATGCTATAACAAAGTTGCAAAATTTGCAGCAAAAAAAACTCTTTCAGAACCCACCACTGTGTAGCACTAAAAACCCAAATTAGTTAGAACTACAACATTATACAATGACCCCCCCATTAATATTCCAAAACATGCATGCTGATTGGTCAGCGTGCGTGTTGTAAATCAGAGTTATAGTAATGGAAAAAGGTCCGGACGCCCGGACTTTTTCCATTTGTATAACTCTTTTTTTTTTTTTTTTACAGCAACGGAGAACGCAAGATCTCCTTTGCTTTTTACAACCTGTGTCGCTATGTTAAACAAGTTTAACATAGTGAGACAGCTTTTAAAAAAAGCAAAGGAGCATCTCCGTTGCTTTTTTTAAGCTGTCTCGCTATGTTCAACCCATTTAACATAGCGAGACACTTTAAAAAGCAACGGAGATCTTGCTTTCTCCGTTGCTTTTTTTAAAGCTGTCTTGCTATGTTAAACTCGTTTAACATAGTGAGACAGGTTGGAAAAAGCAACAGAGATCTTGTTTCTCCTTTGCTTTTGCCCACAGCTCTGATGTACTGCGGAAGTATATGCATGCGCAGTACATCAGAACTGCCGCAGAATACCAGACAGCTGCGGAAGGGCAGCAAGGAGGCATTATACAATGCCATTATTTAAGAAAAGTAATTATTTTTTTTCTTAAATAATGTCATTATATAATAACCATGCCTGGGTGTGGGTAATACTGGATTTACCCACGGTTGGCTTTGTTTGGCCACTCGGGCTTCGCCCTCGTGACCAAAGCACACCAACCGTGGGTAAATCCAGCATTACCCACACCCAGGCATGGGTTATTGCTATATCAATTAACATATACACAGCTTCTTATCACCTATAAAATTATCCAGAATCCATCTGCTTATCCAGCACTAAGTAACATTCTGCACAGCCATCTTCCCAGTTAGTCATTACAATCCAATGACCAAAAACTCCTGTCTGTCCACAAACCTGTCAAGTCTGTTGGGAATTGTCTGTACTTGTATCATTTTGCTAAGGCCTGGAACTCCTTACCTGTATTCAGGAGCTTAGTACCCTCCCTTCCATCCTTTAAAGCCATTTTAAAAGCCTTCCTAGCCAAAAGATGTCTCTGTTCTTGCTCAACACCAGGATAAACTATATCCCTAACTGTGAATAAATATTTATTTATACCTTACACCTCCTTTCTCTCCCTTTTAAACTAATTTTCTTACATCTATCAATTTCTGTCCCATCTCTTTCTCTAAATATATAGTAAGCCTGCTTTTCTCATTTTTCAAATTGCAATTCATGTTTGTATTGTACTAACTTACCTTTAATTTCTGTATAAACTGGCTAAAATGTCTCTAAATATTAAATCATTGTCATATAACTTGTATCTGTTCTTAACCAATCTTTTCATATTATGTCTAATTTGGTATAATTATTTCAACTGTAGTTGTTTTTGTATTATTTTTAAAGATTGTAAAATTATTGTTATTAAAATGTTGTGTAGTATCTTGGAGCTTTTCTCCCTGGGCCTCCGCTGAAAATGGGCTTCTACCCAGTCGACTTTCCTGATAATCAAATATCAGTAAATAAATAAATCTGACATATAAAATAATAAACAAACATATGTATATTAATGTACATTTTTTGAAGATTAAGAAGTCTGTAAATGCAAGGGTTTATATTTTTACTGACTGTTACTATCTTTTTTTTTGTACAAAAATGATAAATTTTGTTACAATTGTGCAATATTATGAGTCAAAGTAAAGGATGCCCTTGGAAATCGGGGACAGCTGAGAGCTATTATGACTTGCCTTTTTTATTTTAAATTTACTTGTGTGAACCAGCTACAGCTGCAATTTAGCATACTGTTTATCACTGTCCTCTGCAAATAGTACAAAAGGAAGTGGAAGGTAAAAGGAAGAAAATAAATGCATACACTCTAAACTTTCCTGGGGTTTGCTCAGCATAGTGGTAAAAAGCAGTATATTAAATGGAAATCCACAAAACACTGCCTTAAACAGACACTGCTTAAAGTTCACCTTACTCTAAACAGACACTGCTTAAAGTTTACCTAAGATCTGAATTATTTCATGCGTATAACCCCATAATGCTGTGCAGTTTGAAGTACTCTGTGGCTATGTTCTGCATACTTTTTCTGGGATGATGATCCTCACTGGTAACTTTCCTCGCTTTGGAGACTTTTTTCCTCTTTATCTTTTTTTTCTTGCAAAGAAAATGCAGTGACAGCTCCGTGATGATCTATTCCTTAAATCCACAACATGTAGGATTTGTATGCAGATTCTGATGGAGGAATTCAGACATGTTGTACTTTATTTTGGCTCATGTGGTGATAAATGCTTTCCCATGTTCTCTGGGGAACTTCTGACAATGTTTTGTGCTCAGTTTCTTTACAGTAATCATTCAAAAAAGGATGAGTTTTGTGCATTTAGTTTCACCAGCTAAATGGTGCAGAAATTTAAGGAATAAGCATAGAAATACATAATATGAAGCATTCTAACACTGTACATTATGTGCTGTTACTGGAATAAGGTACAGATGCAGTAGCACTTGAAGCCAAGTTATGCTTTTGCTGGAGATTTTCTTTTTCAGATTAAATGTATCGAGTCTTCTCTATTTAAGTCAGTTTTATTATGCCATAACATTTGTCTGTGGTTACATGGCTGGGCTTCTTTCATAGACATAGACACACACACACACACACACACACACACACACACACACACACACACACACACACACACATATGTGCACGTGCACACACACACACACACACACACACACACACACACACACACACACACACACACACACACACACACACACACACACACACACACACACACACACACACACTTTCTTCAACAATAACATCATGACTTAAGATGGGGAGGGTTGTAAATCACCCTACAAGATCACAAGGAATTTGTCCAGTATGACAGGGTTGAAAAGAAAAAGAATTGCTGATTGGCTCCTTATCTAAATGAGGAAATTCCTGCTAATGTCCGTTTATCTTCCTTAGAAGACATGCTGGGAAGTACTAAGTGCATGTTCTCCAGTGATAAGACTGGAACCATGAGAGTAGTGGCTACCAAGTAGTAGGTCAGTGAATACTGAAAGGTGTTTCAACATGTAGGTGGGGACAGCTCTCTCTCTCTCTCTCTCTCTCAGAACCAATGCACACCCACCTAGGAACATAAGTAAGTATGTTGTGGATTATTAGGGCAAACAGTAAAAGTCTATGATAGCCTTTGTAACACTGCAACCAGGATGTCCCAATGTACTTTAAATCTTTTCCTGGTCCTGATCTTCTCATCCTTTCTGTACTGGGAACTGCCAAGCCTCTAGCGCATGGAGGTTAATGTGGACACATATGATTCAGAGGTTGTGAAGAAGCAATGATGCAGCTGTCATTTGAAGCAAAAATAGTACAAAACAATTAGGAGCTTCCTTTCCACTGACCAATATCCCTTCCACAGGAGGCAAGAAGTTACTACTGGCTGATTGTTCTACATTATGAGGACTTTTAATTTAATTTTGAATCATTTGTCATCTATCAGACTTAAGGATGAAAGAATGCTTTATACCAACATGTTTCTATACATTCAGATCACATTTTCACTTTCATGGTATTACAAATTGTAAAAATGGGAAGAAGGGGGGTGATATTGTAACTAATACAGAGTTTGCTGAGTTAAATTGGCATACATTTTACTTTTATATAATGCTGTTTTAGAGTACGTAACATTTGTCTGAAGAAGGGTATCACCCAAAAGCGCTCACGTTTTATAGTTAAATTTTAAACATGATGGTTAGACATAAGTTATGTTATGTAAGTTATAAGCACTGGAAATATGAACTACAAAGAATTACTAAAAATGAAGATTATTTAATACCATGTAATTATTCAGTACCAATAGTCAAAAAGTCGAAGGAAAAACATGTAGTCAAAGAAAAAAAGGATGCAAGTAACATTATTTATTGAAATTGTCCGCATCTAATGATTATGGTCTGTTACATACTGAGAGACTTAATATTGTGTTGTACTTTGGGGGTGCTGCAGTCCTGAGTATGTCCTCCTTTGGATGAGATGCCTAGAAACTATGAACCTGTTGTCAGTTTGTCATCCATTCCCTATTGCAATATTAGCAGCTTATCATTGTTTTTAATGTAACATAGGCAGTTTATTTGTAGATGAAACAATGAAATATAAAGTTGTTTGCTAGCACCAACCTATTCATTAGTTACAGATCTCTTTAATGTGGAATTATTTAGATGATTTTTACTTCTGCAGAGATTGTGCATATTTAATGATATGGATTGTAATGATAGACGTTTGAGACTTTTATGATGTAAATGTTCTGAATTGGGCAGGTTTGTCATTATTGGTTCATTTATTTTGTTTCATTGCTTACTGGAAAAATGTTCAAAACAATAAATTTAAAGCACCCTCTAACAAGTGTGCAGTATTATACAAGGAATTTCATTTAATACAATCAGAAAGGTGAATATTTGCATCCTAAATATGTGTGCAAGGAGCCTATGATTTGATAACAGCCCAAAGGTAAACATTATCCACCACTGGTCATATGCATTTTCTTTGAATGTGGATTTCAATGAATGTGAGTTTCAAGGGCAGAGAGGTTTTAATGCTGTCTGTTTTCATTGTGAGGCTGTATTGCTTTATTTAGCAAATGTCTATCAGTGTTTGTGCTATAAAATTTTAATATAAGTGTTTTAAATTAAATCCAAATAATCATTGTAAAAGTAAAACAGAAAACAGTATACATTACAGTGCTTATGGTAAATGGGGAGAAATAGCCAAGTAATGGGAGACTGGAATGGCTGCAGGGGGGTGGGTTGTGTATGGGGGGCCCCATTTGACCATGATTTTGTGAGACGGGCGAAGGGGTGGCAAACTCAAAGACAGTCATGGGTGGCACAAACTCTAGCTACACCACTGGTCCAGGGGACTATTATCAAACTATACAAGCATGTTTTTTCAGTTCACTTGAAATTGAAATGTTGTCATTGACACCAGGTAAATTGGCTGCATTGGGACTAATATGCCAATACATTTCCCAGTGCAAGAATTTTATTTTACCAGTCCCTCCCATATGGGTTGACCTGTATTTGTTCCAAAATTAAGAAAACATACTTGTTAAACTCAGAACATATACTTAAGTGGCTGGCAAAAGCACTCTTTATGTCTTGACATTTTATACTGTATAAGTGATGGTAAATTCGTAAATAACAGTTTGTTCAAGTCATGTTTAGTTTTGCTTACATAAAGTGCCATACATGAAGTACATGTATACAAATAAACAATTCTGTGTGTAGCACAGTTTTACGTGCCATCGTGCATGTTACCAACAATTTTGTTTATCAAGGGACTTTGATAATTCGTGTTAATATAGGGGCATTGTGGACAATGACCACATTTCCATGTGTTTGAAACCCTCTTAGCTACTACTTTCGACCTCTTTTCATATGTAAAGGAAGGATTTTCCAAAAAGTAGTTCTTAGTGGACTCATCACACTGCAGCACTTACCACATCTTCTGCATAATAGATTCAGTCTCCTTGGTGTCCAAGGTGTAGTGCAGAATCATATTGGTGTGACCACTATATTCTGGACCTTAATACCCTTTTTATATATTTGTCAGTAGGTGTAACACTTTCTTGATAATCAGTGCACGTCTACACTCCCTTTCTGTCCAAACATCCTTGAAAATTTTATGTAGTAGTGTTGAAGGGTAGCCTCTATCCAAAAACAGCAATTTTAAGGTATTATACTGTTCCAGATATTTCTTATCATCCAAAATAAGTCAGGATGCTCTAATGATCTGGCTTTTTACCACTCATTTCCTTTGGTGAAAGGGGTGGCAACTGATGCAGTGGAGAAATGTAATACAATATGATTGTTTTCTACAAATTTGTGTTGCTAGTTCTCCATCTGGGTACTTGATGATCATGATGTTTAAGTAGTTGATCCTTTCCAGGTTACAACTGTGGGTAAATTTACAAAATTAGGTACTGTTTTGTAGTTGATGGATTATTCATCCAGTTGTTCATCAGTACCTTTCCAGCTGGTTAAAAAATCATCCAGAAATCTGAAGTAACCCAGACTCCACTCCCATAAAGTGGAAGTTTAAACAAGGTTTCCAATTCCCATCTTAGGAGAATAGCATTTGCAAACTTGGGGACACAATCAGCCCCCATAGCAGCACCAGTTAACTGTTTGTAATACTCCCCTTCAAAAGTCAGAAAGTTGCCATTTAAAACAATTTCCATCAGTTCAATTATTAGAGCACAGTTTGTGTTAGTCAGGGACCCATGTTTCTTGACTATTTCCTGGAACCACTCTAGTCCCACTTCATGTGTTATAACAGTGAATAAGCTTTGCACATCACAGGTGAAAAACATATAGTAGGTTCCCATTTTCATGTTCTTTAACTTATGCAACAGGTCCCATGAGTCTCATACTGTGTGTCAATAATATTGAAAAAGATCTTTTAATTGCTGTTCAACAAACTTGGGTATGGGTTCTGTAACTGACTCCCTAGCCACCACAATAAGATGAAAGGGGAATCATCAGGATTGGAGTTTATTTTAGGTATACCAAACATCCTCAGAAGGATAGGATGATCCACCCTCAAAAAATCATACAGGCCCTATGATATTGTATCAAACAATAGTAACTCATCCAAGGCCACATTAATCGCCCTGTAGACAATGTTAGTCTTGTTGGTTGAAACAATACTGTACACTTCAACATCTTGTAAGATGTTGTTCATACAGCTGGAAAAATCTAGCCAGTCCATAATGAGCAGTCCCCCTCCCATATTAGGTATCATGCACGTAATAGTGCTGTTGTTTGTGAGTTGGTTTAAAATTACTCTGTCCTGTTTAGAAAGATTATAAAATTTTCTGTTAGTCTTTCTTTCCAGGAGGTGCTGTATCTCCCTTTCACATGTCTTCTTGAAGACACTCAAAACTGGGTGGGGGAGTAAAGAATGCTTTTTATTTTGTATTTATTTTCTGTATAGTATCCAGGATCACCACTATCCTTCAAAAGTATCTGAAAGTTGAGTTTACATGTAAACATTTTAAGATCAAGTATAGTGTCCTCAACACTGGCTCTTGTAGAAGGAATAAAGTTATATCCCTTCAAAAACAAATTGTGATGTTTTGGGCCAGTAACTATATCAGTGAAATTATAGATGTTAAAGTCAAAGAAGAAGTAACATTTAACATACCTTTTGTAGAAAATGAAGCACCATCTTGGATGAGGGAATCAGATGTTACTACCTCAGGTTCTGAACAGTTTGATTGTTCCTGTTGTTCTTGGACCTCTTCGTCTTGCTTTGGGGGATTTTCCCCAAATGTTGTATTTCACCCCTTGTTTGTTGGCCAGCCTCTCTAACCTTCCCGGAGAAATTTCCTCTAAAGGGTCTACAGCCTTGTGTTCATTACTGTAAAACTTAGCACCACTCTTGTTTGCAGAAATTTCCAAGGATGATTTACCTGAAGGAGGGAGTACATGGTTTTATTCCAATAATCCTGGTTCTCTCTAAGCAGTTTTTTTGTCTTTCCTGTTTTTAACCTGTATCAATTTTTTATCAGTGGACTGAAAACTGATATTAAAGTCCAACTTGTATTGGTGAAATGCTAAATCTGCCACGATAGATTCTACAAGTTTGGTTATCTCTTGTTTGTGTCTATGCATACACCTATCATTTTCTTTAATAAGGAGTTTAATCAGACACACTTAAAAGTTCTTGATGCACTTTCTAAGAACTTACTGGTGCTTACATCCAAACCTGATCGGGACTGTACGATAACCCTTTGTGTCTACCCATCCAGTCACCAAGACTAGCTTTGAAGGTTGTCAAAGTAGTACTTTATCTGACCTGCAGTGGCAAGTTATTCCATAAGCTGGGAATATGTTGAAACAAGAACCAATTCATCCAGCAAGACTTTTTTGTATTTATTGGTATAGATTTATGTCCTTGGAGACAGGGTGCCAGGGCCACTGTTTGTATTTTTAAGAAATAGGAGGTCAAATAGGATTGGGGTTTCATAGCTTAGAAAATGAGACATTATGCCACCTCAGAGAAGCCAGTAGGCTAATGAATATAAGGAGACCTGAGATGATCTGTCAGGACAGTTGAAGGATTTAAGGCCTTTAATTTTTTGGGTAGAAATCTTTGGGGCTTATACAGGTGAGTGATCCACTTGTATTTGTAGATACCAGTGGGAACATTCTATTAGTGATTGATCTGACAATTAACGGGATCACATATAAGGATTTCCTAACTATGTTGAAAACATGACAATCAAATGAGAGAAAGTTGTCCACAACAGTAGCTAGGTCTCTTTATGACCATACCTGTTAGAAGAGGAGTACCATTTTCAACATATGAGGTGGGAGCTGCTAGTTTGCCAAATGTTACTACTTGCCTTTACTTGCATGTAGCTTGTGACCATTTTTGGTACACTATATATGTGCACGTTCTAGTTTGTGCTATAGCTGTTTGCTACCAGTGTATGAGTAAATAATGGCACCCAGCTTTCAGTCATCGGCAAACATAGTTAACCGTACTTCTGTGATATTGGTTTGGATGTTGGCCTAGGACTAATCTCTTTGGTATCGCTGTTACAATTTTGTATTCTGAGAGTATACCAAAACATCTCACAACTTGGGATCTATTGGATAATCAACAGGCAATCCAGTATAGGGGTTGATAATAAATTAGTCTAAGTCTTACATTATTACCAGTATGGGAAGAATAGTGTCAGAAGCCTTGGTCAGGTCAATATAAGCTGTGTGCTGTTAGTGATGACTGACCATAGACTCTGAAACTTACTAGGTTCATAAAACAAAACTTGCCTTTCACACAATCAAACTTAATAGGGTTCAGAGCAGTTACATGACCTATGTCTGCAGAAATAAGCTATGTGATGCTACAGTCCATAGCTTTTCATATTAAGATGATGAAGCAGATAGGTCTACAATTACCCAGGTCTGTAGAACAGCCACATTTATGTATTTGAGTCATAATGCTGTTCTCCAAACATCAGTCACAATCTCTTTGGATAGGCTGAGCTTAAACAGTTTCCATAGAGGCTATCATAATGTATTCTTGGCACTGACAAGACTGAAGTCTGGTATAGTGTCATGATCTTATGAAAGTATTACTTTTAGTCCCTGACATGTGTTTGAAGACTTGTTCTAAGGTCGTTTCAGAGGAACTCAAAAAAACAAGCACAAGATTCTGCCATAGGAGGAGAGGCTGTAGGACTGCTGAAAACCTCCATCCACAATATGTACAGCAAATCAGAATTCAGTGTCAGAGATACTTAAACTGAAATTTATTACAAAAGTACAGTTGAGTGCTTTCATCCTATTAACTTGCAGGAATTCGTCAGAACTAAAAATTACATTTTTTTGACCGTTTTTATATATATATATATATATATATATATATATATATATATATATATATATATGTATGTATATATATATATATATATATATATATATATATATATATATATATATATATATATATATATATATACACACACACACACACACACACACACACACACACACACACACACACACACACATATATATACATATATACCTAAATCAAACACTAATTAAATGATTAATTGAAAAACATTACAACATCTTAGAGGACCAAACCATCTATGTTTTCAAACTATTCTACATGTATGCACCTTCCCCTAGAATCCAACTGATGCTGTCACCATTACCAATGTAGAACTGTTTATATGTCTCACATTTATACATACCCTTCCTTGCACATGATTGTCCCATGCCTCCTTTGTTTTTCATTTCATAAAAAATTTTCAAATATCTTCAATTTTTGTAACTGATTAGGGGCGTTCTGTAAATATCTTGAATGGCATACGTAACTGTTTAAACATGTGCCAGTATTGAAATATCAGATTCTTAATAGTTTTTGTGTCTTGGTTAAACTCTAAACATAAAGCTGGAAGACCCTACCAATGCATATGTGTACCGGAGTTCTGCTGTGGCGACCCCTAACCGGGAAAAGCCGAAAGACACAACAACAACCAAAATGTTATATGAAATAGCATAAGCAACTCAAATGCTACAAAAATAAAATGTTATTTTGGAAAGAAAGTGAAGTTCTATCCTTTGTACTAGTCAAGGGTATGTTTTGTCGTGCAAAATCTGACATTTCTACAAAAAATGTCCCACTTTCGACATTTGAAAAGGTGGCAACCCTAGCTGTATGTATGTCATGTGAGGACCTATTTAGTTTTACTAAGAAAAAATAAATGGAGTGAGTAGTGAGATAAAGGCTTTGGAGGCTAACTGTTGCAGCACTTCATCAGTTTGCAGTTGCATTTTATTTCTGGAACTAAAGCAGATAAATAATTAAAAATAAAACTGTCACCAGCTTACTTTGCATATGCCTCGCTAAACAACGAACACGTCGTAAAGACACTAATCCAATACACCACTTTGCATTCTGATAATTTTCTCTAATCACTTCTTATCTTAACAAAACATGTCCATTCAGAAGATTAGAGACAGTTCATTGTTAGTTCATTTTGAGACAGACAAATACCCAGGTCTTCATTCATGTCTTCTTATGAGTAAAAGTCAAACTTATAGCCAGATGAATAGGCCTTTTTGGTGACCATCAAGCTGCAAGCTTAGTATTAACTTATTTATTTATTAATTTAAATTTTGATAGAGTGTGGATCAAGACTGACCAACTGCATACTCAACCCAGCTTGTAAAGTAATAACAGCAAGTGAAAGTCAAGATAAGTAACAATGTAATCAGTGAATTCAGACAATAATACAGAATGATACAAAGATAATATGTACATAGATACAATAAGCAGGAAGAGTGCTTGCATTAAATATGTGTTATGAGAAACATGATTATATAACAAAAGTAGTGAAACATTGAGGAATATACGTGTTAAAAACATCATTAGAAAAGTGCATGTGTAGGGAGCACTTGAATAATATGAGAGGATTTATAATTGAGTTTATATTCAGATACTTCCATGCAAATAAGTTGATTCCATCCCCATGAGTCACAACCCCCAACTTAATTACACTCCCAAGCATCTTGTCCACTCAGGCCTCTGCCTCCCACAAGCCCCATTGTTGCAGCAGTTAAATGCCTTGTTTCAAAGATATCATCTGAAAGAGTCTCTTTTGTAATGAAAGTGATCATCATATTGGGAAATAAATAATGAAGGAATCCGTAAACAGTTGACCTTTTCTTTTGTCTGGTATACTTAGAGCAGAGGCAGTATACAGCTTTTCTAACACAGAATATCCAGTCGCTATTGCTCATCACTTTGCAGCTGCAACTTCATTGTTGCTATATTCCACTCCCACTTCCTTGTTATTTCTGAAGGGTGACCACTGGTTCCCCTACAAGGTTGGACAGCCAGAAACAAGGATTTATCCACTCAGATTGATGGTCACTGTTTGATTTTTTTGGTCCTCTTGGACTGATGTTGGTCTTTCTACACCCAAGTGCCACTCCTTGCCCAGAAGGATTTGTCTGCAGGTGAAACATCACATATAGAAACCCACGGTGACACCAGCAGCTATCAGTTCTTCCAAGACTTCCTGGAAACCCCCACATGGACATATGGAAACCAGAGGGAGGATTTTAATGAAAACAGCATTATGGACACATCCAGAACCAGCAATCACATGCTGTACCTTATTTTAAAGAACTTAAAAAGACTTAAAAGCCACTAATGGGAGAAGACCTATCTGACCACCATGATAAAATAAAAACAGAATTACCCAGAGGAAGACTTTTCAAACAAAATCAGTGTGGAACAACATTAACAATACTCATATGCAGAACCATATAATGGTCAAATGAGGCCCTAGAAAGGGTAATGGATTGCACTGCCCCCACAATAGCTCCCCTCTCCCTGCAGCAGCCCCCATATAGCCATTCCAGTATTCCACTACTTGGCTATCTCTCCCCAGTTACCATAAACAGTGTTTAAACCTGTCAATCTACATACTAGTTTCTTTTTTACTTCTACAATGATTACAGGTATTTGGACTTAATTTAAAACTTTAATTTCAGGTTTTACGACACAAAAACTGATAGCCATTTGCTAAACAAAACAATATATTCTTGCAATGAAAATAGACTAAGCATGAAGAGTAAACTTCTCTGCCATTGAAACACATTAATTGAAATGGCATTGAAACCCACATTCAGAGAAAATGCATCTGGCCAGTGGCGGATTAAGTTTATCTTTGGACTGTTTTCAAACCATTAGCCCCTTGCACATATTTTTAGGACCATACATACATACATGCATGTGTTCTGTGATTAATCTTCCAGATTGTATTAAATTATATTCCTTGTATAATACAGCGCACTTATTACAGTGTGTTTTAAATTTGTAGTTTTGAATGTTCTTCCAGTGAAACAAAAGTATGAAACAAGTATGAGCCAATAATGACAAAACTACCCATTTCAGAGCATTTCAACCATGGAAGGCTACCCAAGCTTCTGTCATTACAATCCACCAATATCAATAAATATGCACAATATCTGTAAAAATAAAAGTCATCTGAATAATTCCACATTAAAGAACTCTTCAACTAATGAAGGAGTTGCTGCTGGTAAACAGCTTTACATTTCAGTGTTTCATGTACAAATTCCATGCCTGATGCCCTTGAAGAATAAATTGTCTATGTTAGGTTAAAGAAAAAGAATTGTCTAGCTGGTAATATTGCAATAGGGAATGGCTGGCAAACTGACAACAGTTTCATAGTTACTAGGTGTGCCATCCAAAGGAGGACACACTCAGGAGTGCAGCACTCTCATCTCTCTCCTTAAAGATCACCACATTATCAGCAATCCAACTACATAGTATGAGACAAGAACCCGCAGCCATCTGTACCAAAGTTAAGTATGCTACCTGTTGAGTTACTACCACAGTTTTTAATGTCTATAACACAAACACTTACATTGCATATTGAAAACAGACTTAGGACGAGCAACAGTAAAAATAACTCTTCCCTTGAAACTCACAACTCCTGGAAAATGCACCGAAACTCAAATTCCTTGAATATGCACTCCCTGATAATTAAGTGAACAGTCTGGTAGTTGTTGTAGAGGATTCAGGTTCTTCTCCCCTGTAACCAAGATACATGTTCTGAGCCTGAGCAAGTTAATTAACTAAGGGCATTTTGCACAGTCACACACACACACACACACACACACACACACACACACACACACACACACACACACACGGGATCACTGGCTTGTCTCTCTCACGGAGTTGTTCTTCACATTTGAATTCCATGCAAGCAGCAGTGGAAGGAAGGGGAGAGAAGGGAAGGGAAAGTTACGTGCGTGTGTGAAAATAGTTTGAAAATTAAATGGGTTGGTTTAGGCCAGAAAGATTTTATCTTACAGGTCTGATTGCACCCAGAGACAAAAATGTCTGGGAAAAACAGGTCTAGGAATCTTATTGTATTATCCTTAGATGTGAGCTAATTGCTATCCTGGAAGGGTGGAAGTTTTAAAATTGTTTTATAGCTTTCAGATGCTGCAATAGATCTTAGCAAAGCTCTGGGTATGTATTGTGCCAGAGTCAGGTGACCAGACATGATGTCGTTCTATAACCAGCACTGAAATGATTCTTTAGATATTAGTGACAAAACTCTTGCAGCAGCACTTTGTTTCTTGGAATCTGACAGGAAAGATCTCATATAGATGTCTCACACAACCTCACACCTCATCTTGCCTTGCTGTAGTATGCAATTTAACATAAATCATCTTGCCTTGCTGTAGTAAGTAACTTAACTAGAGAACAGTAATTCTTTAGTCAGTCAGGAAAATATAGTGAGATTAGTTAAGTATTGTTTTTCTGCATCTGTGTGAATCTATCCAACTGTGTTATTTTTATATCTCCTGTAATTGCAAACTGTGGTGTTTATTGTAACTAGACATTCAGTATTCTCATGTTTTCTATTTTATTATTTTTATTAAATATTTCTATACATTTCATTATGGATGGTGCCTTACAGAATTCTTTTAACATCTTAAATTAGCTCATTCTGCCTAATACAGAGAGAACATTTGATAAGGCCTTCTGTTCCTCCTTTTCCCTTTCAAAAAGTAAAACAAAACTTTTTTTTTTCTTTCGCCTGAACCTCCTTGTGTTCTGACTGTGCTTCTCAAACATTTTGGAAATATACAGTATATTTCAGAGCATTTATTATAACTGTAATAGCCTTAATATTGCCACAACTGAAGTGCTCTAGGTTGCACTGCATCTGAAGTGTTTGTGTGTTTTAGCTGCTTTTCTGTATATATAGACTTTTCTGTTTCTTTTACTAAATAAGCTCTGTAAAGTTGTTTTATTGCATTCCTGCCTGTATTTATTTCTGAGGGTTTTTTTGCACTTTTAAAGTTTGTTTTTGCTTAGTTTAATTGGTAGGCTACACACTCAAGTGTGCTAGCCGAATTAAAGCAAAAAAAAAAATCCTTGTTTCCTGCCTTTACTGAACTAGAATAGTCCAGTCTTCAGGTATTGCTGATCTCTGGGCTGTGTCATAGTTCCTGTGTTGCCCATATCCTTATTTGGATAGGAGGAAGCTTCTTTGTTCACCAGTGAGAGTGCAGAGCTCTGAGCAGCCTATCTGTCCCTTGAGGAGTGGTTCCAGCCCAGTGACCTGTAGCTTATGGGCCATTTTGTGTCATAGTTCCTGTGTTGCCCATATCCTTATTTGGATAGGAGGAAGCTTCTTTGTTCACCAGTGAGAGTGGGGAGCTCTGAGCAGCCTATCTGTCCCTTGAGGAGTGGTTCCAGCCCAGTGACCTGTAGCTTATGGGCCATTTTGGGCCATTTCCTATCTCCTTCTAACCCCTTGCTTTAAAGCTAGCTTTAGCGCACTTTTACGCTTGTAATTTAAAGTTTGTCCTGTTTTTTGCATTTACCTGTTGAGGCTACACACTCAAATATGCTAGCCTGTGTTACATATTTACTGCATTTTCCTGCTATTTGTTGAAAAAAAAAAAAAAAAAAATTATCCTTGTTTCCCGTCTTTCCTAACCTAGAGTAGTCCAAATACAGGCTTTGCTGTATTCTGGACTTTTGGAAAGTTCCTGTGTTGCCATTTCCTTTCTTGGATTAAGGGAGGCTTCTTTGTTCACCAGTGGCAGTGGGAGCTTAGAGCAGCCTATCTATCCCTGGAGGAGTGTTCCCAGCACAAGAATCTGGTAGTCTATTGGCCATTTTGGGCCAATTTCTAGCTCTTTCAAATCCCCCTGTATAAAACCCACTTTGGCGAGGTTTTTGCGCTTGTTACTACTCAGCCAAGCTCCTCGTGGTCCTGCAGAGTGGTGCTAGCAGCAGAGAGGCTAAAAGAGCGACTGCTAACCTGATAAAAGTGTTTTTCCTGCTACTACCTGGGCGACTGTCCGATCTAGCTAAACTGCAAATATTCCTGCTTCTTGAACTGTTTTAAACTGTCTAAAGTTGTTTTTGCACCTGCACTTTTAAAATTTGTCCTGTTTGTTGCATTTACTTGTTGAGGCTACACACTCAAGTGCTAGCCTGTGTTACATATTTATTGCAATTTCCTGCTGTTTGTTGCAAAAAGAAAAAAAAAGTTATCCTTGTTTCCCATCTTTCCTGACCTAGAGTAGTCCAAATACAGGCTTTGCTGTATTCTGGACTTTTGGAAAGTTCCTGTGTTGCCATTTCCTTTCTTGGATAGAGGGAGGCTTCTTTGTTCACCAGTGGCAGTGGGGAGCTTGGAGCAGCCTATCTGTCCCTGGAGGAGTGTTCCCAGTGCAGGAATCTGGTAGTCTGTTGGCTGTTTTGGGCCAATTTCTAGCTCTTTCAAGTCCGCCTGTATAAAACCCGCTGTAGCGTGGCTTTGCGTGATTTTGTGCATAGCGCGGAATCGAGCAGCGCTGCTTATTTGGGTTTGAGCCTTGGAACTGATCTAGTTCTCATAATAAACACCCTATTCCTATGCTAAAGCCTAGCACTTGCTCACTAAAGCAATTATATAAGTCAGCACTAAAAAATTAAAAGCACTACACCCTCACAAACTCCTCTTGAGTAACTTGCTCCCCATTGGCCCTTTTTTTCAATTATAAAGGAATTCCCATACTATTCTAGCATGTCCAAAGGTCAGTTGTTAATCTCCTCTCCGGTCCAGCTGGTGAACCTGGGAATCTTGAGGCAATGTTACAACTGCCTAATGTACACAGACAACCCTCTCCTCCTCCCAACAAATTCCAACACATGTGAGAGATGCAACCATATAGCCAAACTGGAGGCTAAGCTCTCTCAACTCAGTACTGGCGTCACCAGTCAGGAGGAGAAGGAAACCACACTCACTACAATTCCAGTCTCACATAGACCTACCATGACAGCAATCCAAACACATAAACACACAAAAACATACTCGGAGGCTCTAAATAAAAATCTGCCTAAGCAGCAGAGACCTTCAAAGCAGACACCCAAGCAACCGCTACCCCAAAACAAAACACGTGCAACACATAGCTCACAAAGCCAGTGTGCCAAACAGTCACAGCCCTTAAGGCTAAACAACACACCTGATACACTTGTAATAGGTGACTCTATCATCAGGCACACTGACATCCCGCTCACCAGGCTGAACAAGGAGAAGGTCATGGTGAGCTGCCTATCGGGCGCTAGGATCCGCCACATAACACAAGCACTCAGGTCACTCCAAGGCAAGTACAAATATGACTCAGTCATTGTCCATGCTGGTGTGAATGACCTGAGATGTACCTCCCTGGACTACATGAAAAGAGACATAGAGGAGCTCTCTGAGCATGTAGCCCAGGCCGGTATGACCCTGACCTTGAGTAGCATCTTACCCTCACCAAGAATGATGCCACAGTATGAAGACAAGATGATCAATTTCAACAATTGGCTTAAGTATTGGTGTCATTCAAAGGGGATGCCTGTCAGCCTGGGATGACATGCTCGACAAGCCACGATGCTTCGCTAGGGATGGCTTGCACCTGTCACCCCTGGGCTTTCGGATATTGGCAAAGGCTCTTGCTACCCCCATAGTGCCTTTTTAGGCAAGGCTCAAAAGACAAACTCACCTCCATAGGTATCACAAGGGATAAGAAACTAAGAGTAATGCTACTCAACGCCAGAAGTCTAAACCTCAAGATGCATTCACTCGAAACTGTCCTTAGCATGGAGAACATCAATATCTGTGCAGTAACAGAAACCTGGTTCAAGGCTCTCGAGAGCACCCCAGCACTACCAGGTTATACCTCATACCATGCTTTTCGGCCCCAAAAACATGGACCGAACCACAAAAGGAGGGGAAGTATCAATATTCGTCAAAGAAAAACACACCTCCAGGTTGGTGGCACAGCACAAAGCATCAGAGACTATCCATGTGCAACTAACAGTGGGTAAAACTGCCTTCCAGTTTATAGCCTGCTACAGACCACTCTCCCAAACCCAGGAACCCCACTCGGCCTTCCTGAGAACACTGGAAAATATGAAGGTCTCACCAAACACCATTATATTGGGTGACTTCAACTACCCAACCATAGACTGGGAGCATTACTCTAGCTCCAACATCCTAGCCCAAAGGTTCCTAGAATTTATAAACTCAAATGCTATGGAACAACTTGTTACCACTCCCACAAGAGGGGAAAACATGCTGGACCTGATCATCACCAACATGGGGACTCTATGCTCCAGACCAGAAGTGTATCCCTCACTGGTAAGATCAGACCATAAACTAATCTCACTGGATATTCACATCCCGACCCCACCCCATGCCCAGAAAACCACAGTGAAAAACTTCTCTAAAGCAAATTTCACACTCCTCAAAACCGAGGTGGAATCCTTCACAGCCCCCAGGCCTGTGGATGATACGGCCCAGACCACAAAATCCTTTATAAAAGCATTCTATGAACACCTTCAGGAATGCATGGATCATGCAATCCCAAATAAAACCAAGACCCAATCCTCCAAAGGCAGACGTCCTGTCTGGTGGACCCCAGCCATAAACAAATTATACAATAGAAGGAGGAAGCTACTACATGACAGAGCAAAATCCCAAAAAGGGAAGGCATCTCTGATCGGTATTAGCAAAAAACTACGGGCACTCATAAAATCGTCTAAGGCCAGCTTTGAGAGAAACATTGCACAGGACACTAAGGATAATCACAAGGCTTTCTTTAGTTATGTTAGGAACCTGGGTGGGAATTCCCAGATATGCTCAGAATTAGTCCAAAATGACAAAAAATAGACCAAACCCACAGACATTGCCAACATCCTAGCTGACAGGTTCAGCGCAAACTTCTCCCCCCCTCCCCACCAAAAGGGCTAATATCTATCCCAGCAGAGTGCTGCCCCCCTGACATCTCAGATGCTCAGGTAAGAGCTGCCCTCTCCAAAGCAAGAAAAACAGCATCAATGGGACCAGATGGTGTCCCGGGCTGCGTCCTACATGAACTCCAAGAAGAGCTAAACCCAAACCTAAAACTACTGTTCAATCTCAGCCTTACTACAGGATATTTACCCAAAGAGTGGGTACAGCAACAGTGGTCCCTCTCCACAAAGGTGGTGCCTTAACGGATCCTGGAAACTATCGCCGCATAAGTCTCACTAGCTTGGTCTGCAAAGCTATGGAAAGGATCATCATGGACCTTATAAATAAAGATATTGGGGACCTACAGACACTGGATCCTACCCAGTTCAGCTTTGTTAAGGGCAGATCCTGCCTCTTAAACCTGGTCAATTTCTTTGAAACAGTCACCAAGGCCATTGACAAGGGGAAGGTGGTCCACACAGCCTACCTGGACCTCACAAAAGCCTTCGATACAATACCCCACTCAGGCATTATAGATAAGCTCACCAGCTTAAATATAAACCCCTATGTCACTAGATGGGTTGCAAACTGGCTCAAGGACAGAACCCACATGGTTAGAATAGCTGGAGCCATGTCAGACTCCAAACCAGTTACAAGTGGTGTCCCACAAGGCTCAGTCTTGGGACCTCTCTTGTTCGGTATATATTTCTCGGAGGTACAGGCCAACATGGAAGGACTGTGGCTGACCAAGTTTGCAGATGACTGCAAACTAGGTGCCATAATAGACTCTCCAGCTGACACAAGCATCCTCCAAAAGGGCCTCATAGAAACAGACAACTGGTGCCAGAGCCATGGCCTCAAGCTAAACACCAAAAAGTGTATAGTCATCCCCTTTGGCAAAAACAAAGTGCCCACAAATTACCACATAGGTGGTAATCCATTAAGTACAGAAGAAGTAATTAGGGACCTGGGGACCCAAGCTGATAGCAATCTCTCATTTGACAACCACGTGGCCAAAGTGGTTAGAAAAACAGATGCCGTATGCTGCCCGGTTAAAGAAACTCCAGCTCTACTCAGTGGCATACCGCCTGCTCAGAGGCGATCTGTGCCTGACATATAAAGCCATGTCCAACCCAGAATTAATGGACATGCTGCACTTCAGAAAATCCAAATCCAGTCGAGCTACATGCTCGAGGGACTTAAACCTCAGCACTGAAATAAATAGGACATGCTGGAGGGACAGATTCATAACCCAGAGGCTCCCTTCACTCTGGAATAAAATCCCAGTCCGGGTTAGGCAGAGTCCCTCATTGACTCTCTTCAAGAAGAATTTTGATGAGTGGATGGGAGATCGTAGGTTTACCCTGGGTATCACTTCTGTGTCACTGTTAGACAGAGGCACAGTATACTAACCTCGAAAAAGGGCATAGCAAAATTAATTTAAAATGGGTGGCGAAAGCCATACACACTCTGGCTAGGCTTATAAATGCCCTAGGGCAGATAGCCTAGTATGAACCTATGAACCTAAGAAGAGTACTTGTGCTTATTTTAGCGACAATGTGGCCGCTCCTGAAAGCCTTACTGCATTGATCAAACTCTACCATTTGTATTAGTATTAATTTTATTCAGTATAATTGGGTACCCTTGTAAGAGCATTAGAGTAGCTGACTAGTGGTAGAATAATTACCTTATAGTTTGGGTAGAGGTGGCACAGCTGGTAAATTTGTGCCAGCCTTTCCCAGGTGTGTGTGTGTGTGTGTGTGTGTGTGTGTGTGTGTGTGTGTGTGTGTGTGTGTGTGTGTGTGTGTGTGTGTGTGTGTGTGTGTGTGTGTGTGTGTGTGTGTGTGTGTGTGTTACTGTTACTTGGAACAGGGACACAGAGCTCCAAAGTGGTCAGTGTGGAGTCTTGTTTGGGGCCTGCAAGACAGAGAGTCCAGTCCCAGGTCTGGAGTGTGCTGCCTGTGTGCTCTCAAGGGAAATTGCACTTGGTGCAGAGATCTGCATCTGAAAATATTGTGTTTATCCATTTTTATTCTTAGTGGCCAACCCTCACTGGTGTCAATGATGAGGACTGAGCCTCCTTGATTACTGATCCAGAGTGGGGACCATCACAACCCAACAGGATTTTTGTTTGTCATAAAGACCCACAGGACTGGACAAGTCCCCAGCCCTAAGGACCCACTCTAACAGGACACTGGGAGTTCCCTCAGGACCACATTGTAATCAATCATACACATGTAGGGGCCCACAACTACCAACTCAACTAACACGCAGAAAACCCACCTTAAACTGGGACTCTGCACCCCCCCCCAACCACAGAGGGACAGAAATTGTCATGTCAACAGGGCCCTAAATAATTTTCAGATATATTACCAGAGGGAAACCCACCAAAGGCCCAACCTCAGATCTGGAACAACAGCACTAAACCACTCATGGAACTGAAACTGAAAGTTTTTAAAAAAGGAACGACTTTCATTCTGTGCAAAATTAATGATCTGTTAAGCACTACTATAGTTCTGAAACTCTTCATAAGGAAGCTAAGTATTTTTCCAGGACAAGGATAACAAAAGGAGGACAATGTTCTGCAGTCTAACCAGGTACGAGTGAGAGAGTGAAAAAACCCTAGCAATTTTTGTCCACACATGCAGCCAGTCCTTAACGCTTATAAAGCTAAATTAAAAGAGGACCTTAGAGAAATACTTAAACAAAAAGGTAAGTGAAAAAAATTCTATAATATTAATAAAGAGAAAATGACAGCATTGGTAGCTCTGGTTAGGGACTAGAGTAGATGAGTTATGAGGGCTGACAAGGGAAGGGGCATTATGGTCCCAAACAGGAGCCTCCTATAATGACAACATTGTATGTATATTAGGGAATAATAACTTGTACTAGAAAGTAGGTCCATTCTCCTACAACAACATTGTACATATGTTAGGGGATGGCACCTTCTACCAGAAAGTATTTCCATCCTCCAGTAATAACAACATTGAAGACATGTTGGGGAATAGAAACTTCTACCAGAAAGTAGATTTAGCCACTGTGAGAAATGCAAATATACAAACAAACTATGGGTATTGCCATGTGGGCTGCCATGGCTCCTAGCCTAGCTAATGTAGCCATAGCTAAATGTTAGTGGAGATCATCTGCAGTTCTAAGTTCCAAGGCCACATTGGCTGTTATCTTCACTTTATTAATGACAAATTCATTTTTTGGAGCAGTAACGAGGCTAAACTTCAGAAATCCCTCATTTACATAGGCAACGCCATGAAATTCCTGAAATTTACGACCAGTTACAGCAAAAAGAAAGTCAATTTCTTGGAACTGACCATCAGTAAATTTAGGCAAAAGGGCACCCTCACTAACAATTTATACAGAAAACTGCTCCTACATACCACCAGCATGCACCCACTTATTACCAAATATAACATTATCAAATCTCAGGCAATGTGGATGTCAAGGGTATCTAAAGAAATGAATGGCTTCACTGTGAACATTAATGATCTCAAAAAGGACTTCCCTCTGAGAGGTTATGAATCAAGAATCCTATACAGCATACTAGATCCAATCAGTGCCTTAAAATAAACAAGCAAGCAGACCATTCTGGAACCCCTAACAGACCCCCAAGAATTTATTTATTCAACATTTGTTGACCAGGAAAGTCACACTAGGACAGAGCCTATTTTCAGCAGTGGCCTGGGGAGGAATGCTCCATACACATGTCTTTGGAATGTGGAAGGAAACCAGGGTACCCAGAAGAAATCCACATGAATGCAGGGAGGATATGCAGACTCCACACAGAAGGCAGCTCAGTCAAGAATCAAACCAAAGAACCTCTTGCTGTGAGGTGACAAAGTTGACCTCTGCAGCACTGCACCACCCACAAATGAAATCTGAAAGCAGAGCATGGCCATTACCTTTGCCCACGATCACGTGGTAATCAGGAAAATTATGCAGTATAAGTGGACCATTGTCAAAAACAATAAACAGATCTGTAAAACACCAGAAACTGGCCTCAGCTTTATTTTTAAAAAGGGAAAGGTATCAGGGACTACCTCAAAACTAAAGCAGAAGCAAGCAAGACAAACAGGAGTGGCACCTGTAATGCAGAGCACAGAACTGCAACCTTTACAAATATATAAGTGGGTCAGACCATTTCTGCTATACCAACACAGGCAAAAACATTTCAGAGCAAGAAAAGGTCCACCTGTAACATTGAAATGGTCATATATGGTGCTAAATGTTCAAAATAACCCACATTCTATACTGGGAAGACAGTGAATAGGCTTAAGATATGTATTTCCCAGCATCTCTCCAACATAAGGCACAATTTTACTAGACGTGCCCTTGCCAAACACAACTTAGAAAAAACAGGGGACAATGCCTTTTTCTTTTTACATACTGGACCACATTAACAAGACAGAGCTCAATGGAGACAAAAATGTACATTTGGAAAAAAGAGAGCTTGAGTGTCAGATCTGCTTAAATGCCTGCATTAAACCAGGGCTCAGTACAAGTTACTCAATTAAAAAAACATCTGAGAAATGAGAAGCATGTATCACAGCATATTTTATTAAGGTGGCCACAACACTACTACTACTACAAGATGGGCAACTTGAGTAACAGCCATACCCTCCCCCCATTGTACCATAGATTTCAATGGGATCAGGTTACTCCATGACAATTCCACTAAGTACCTCCCACCTTCTCACAGCAGACAGTCAGAAGGTCAACTTCCATGGGTACCCACCATCACACCCTCCCACCGATGGCCTTTTAACTAGCTTAGCAGTGGCACCATCTTCCCTTTTCACACTAACCCATGCAGGGAGGATAAGGTGACTGAGGATTCAAGGACAACACATGTTTCAGTCCACCCAGGAAGGCCTGCCACAAATGGAACAACAACAGACCATCTCCACCACCCCACCCTCTGAACCAAGACAGACTTCCATCCAGCAGACACTGGTCCAATCTAAGCTGACATATTGCACCTCTTCCAAGATCCATCTAAACTTGTCTGTTTATACTAGCATTAAGCAGGATCACCATAATGACCTAATCTGGCACATTTTTTACTACTTTTGAAATTTGTCTAAGTTTGCCATGTTTTGTTTTTATCAGTGTTTTTAGTTTTTTAGTGTTTTTGTTTTACTTTCTAATTACTTGAATGATATACAGATTCCTTTGCTTGTTTTACAAAATATCTTTTATTATTCAAATACCTTCAACCACCATGACCACTTGAAAAATTGGTCTAAATTAAAAATATCTGAGGAAGCTCACACATTGTAAACAAAAACACTTTTAAATCAAGGTTGTTAGTCATTGGGCTGCACACAGGGTCACTCTGATATCACCATGTAAAGATGTCTCTCTGCTTGCAATTATTTGTCAAGGCTTTATCCATTTATTAGCGTTTGAATTTTTTTTTTTTGGCTTTTCAGGTTTCTCTCACCAAATGGATCTTTAAAGCTCAACAAATATCTCTTTTTAAAACACAACAACTATCTTTTTAAAAACTTTTCATGGGTCCTTAAGTTATCCAAAAGGTGAAAGCCCCAGAGATATTGTCTGCTGCATTCTCTGATTAAAAAATTATTAAAGAAGTGGCCCACATAAACTGCTGTGATCTGAAAGGTCTTTCTCTGTAAGGTAATGCAAGGTGTGCTATTCCATACACAAGTCCCATATAATGGGCTCCGTATTTTCTGGTTTTCTAGCCTAGGGCACAATCTTTGATTGTGGTTAAACAGTTTCCTCTACTTTTACAGCACCTTGGCTTCAAGTACTGAAAGTTCTGACAGTTTCCATGAACCCTGAAATAGCTGCAACTAGACAACACCCCAGTGAAACACTGTAGATGATACAGCCTTAGAAAAAAGCAAATGCAAGATTCACAGCCCCATAAAAGTGGGCTTCTAAGAAATGACTTTTTCCAAGTTCAGTCCAGATATCTATGGTTAACTACTCTTTAATGAGATGGCCACAATGGAGAATAAAACATTTCAGGTTCTGGATGAATACCAAAGGTTAATTTTCAAACATGTGTGATGCCCATACTAGAAAAGGACTTGCATGTGTTCTAAAAATTCTGGCATAGGTGGTCTTATTAGGGAGCTAAGCTTGGAAATGTATTCTATAACAAATTATTTATCTATGTCTTGTGGAATACATGTATATAATGACACAACATACACAGTAGCCAATTGAGTCATTTTATTTTAAGGGATTTTTGGAATGCCAGAAAAGACAACTAGTCTTGGGTGTTGAACTTCCAAAAAAGCATATAACTCTTGGTTAGTACAACCATCTGTAAACAAATTTAATAACATCATCTATGCTTTTGTATGTTGATACATTCAACTTATGCTTTGTGGTCTATTTTGACCATTCTTTCACAATTGTCTGCTTTCATAAATTTTATATTAGTATGTCTTCTTTTTGAGTTAAAAACATATCTTTCTTCAATATTCAAATTATAATATGTCTTTAATAGTGGTCCCGTTAACAGGTTTCTAATTTCTTAGCACTAAACTGTTGTTTATCCTGTTGTAAGCTGTTTAAAAGGTTGGTGTTCTCTGGAATGGTTATGCTTATTATGAATTACTGCCCAAAGGAATTGCATTGAATTAAGATATCATAGTTTTATGAAGGTACTTGGTATAACGATAGATCTTCAATAAGTCATTTTTCTACTGGAATAATGCAACACTGCTGTGGTAGTCCTTTTTCAGCAGATGTAACTTCTATCATGCTTTTGTGTGATACTAAACAAAAAACAGCATTACATCTAGCATTTGTCATACTGCAAAAATAAGCAAAATATGTACAAGTGAAAATCCCACTGTTTATAGAAAATCAGCAAATCAAAGTGCATAATTCAAATTCATATAGGGGACAGTGGTTGAATATTTGCTCGTACAAAAATAAAAGTCATATATGGAAGGAGAGATAAAAAATAAGGCCAGTACTTAAAGTCAGTTTTTAAGGCTGTTTATGTCTTCCAAATTGCCCAATCAGTCCTTTCCTACTAGAAAGCAGTTTTAGCAACAGTTTTACTAGCAGGCCTGTTTTCTTCTTCATGGGCAGAATTATTATGCATAGGCATTATCCCCAGAACATGGAAACAGTTTGCACCCTCTCTGAAGCATGGATGGTTTGTGTGTTAGTTCATCCATTAGTGAATTTCATTTACCACACATATGAGTATTGGAGGTACCACTTCCTAAGCTACAAAGGGGTTTCTTCATTGTAGCATACTCTTTAGTCATTACTTGACTTTTCAGGATGCCCCCAATATTGTTTTGGAAATTTCCTTTGTTATTTATAAAATATGTTCGTGTGCCAAGAAATAAGAAGTGTAACCACTAAATAGTGTCTAAAGTTATACCCATGTGAAAAAACAATAAATAAAAATACCCTTCTTCTCTCAACTTTCTGTGTCATTAATACTAATACTTAGTTTTCTTACTGGCCTTTGTCCCTCATCACTCAGAGCTATGCCAGAGATGGTGACTTTTCTTCAAGATTTTGGTGTAGCAAGTTTGGTCTCATTTTGATAGTGGCCAGTGCTTATATATATTTCAGTTATTCAAGTGTTTGGTTTTTTCCTTATTTTCTAAAGGGCAAGAAAGTAAAGACCATTTGTGAACCTGAGGTTTCTGATGAAGTACTTGATGGTAGACAGTTTCAAAGCACACATTTTAAATGCAGTTTTCCCTTTCTGTACCAAACAATTCGGCCGGTATAGATTGATGAAATGCCAGATTGCATGCAGGCTTTCTCTCTGCACACAGGAAATGCCTGAGATTTTCCTTCATTTATGTCTCTGTCAGTTATAATCCAGACCCTTCCACCTGGATTTATCTCCAGGTGTATTTACAAAATGCTTAGTTTTAGAAGGTACACATCCTCATAACAATAACATTATGTCTCCTTTATCTTGATGAATGGCTTCTCAAAGACGTTTCTAAGGAAAAGCTGCAGGCTACAATATCACATTGCTTAGTTTAGACAAGTCACACTTGATACTATTTTAATCACACTGGAAGAGTAATGTGAGATTACGTGATTCAGCTACCAGTATATCAGTTGTCTAATTATACCCAGTCTAATGAATATTTCCCATTTTATTAAATCATGGTGAGGCAGTTCCAGTTTTTATGTACTGAGTACTGCTCAAAAGTGTATAAGTACTCAGTTAATTAAGAGTACCATAGGCAATTTCACCTAATCATTAGTGAACACAAATGCCAGTATTCAAAGTCAGGCTGGCCCTGAACCGTAAGGCTGCAGCAGAAAGGGTCCAGGGATTCAAAGACTCATTAGCTACATTTTGGAATGACTTCATTAGCAGTTGATTTGCATGTTTCTTAATCACTCAGTGATTACCGCAAGCACTAGTGGGTCATGTTCTGCTGCTCTTCCAGTTATCCCAATTGGTGGCTGATGCATTTTAGTACAGGTACCCCTTCATTCATTCTCCAACACATCCATACACACATCCAAACAAACCCATATACACAGACACACACCACCATACCTTTTACCCATTCTTACTTAAAAGAACATCCTTGATGTTGCCTGTTATTTTTTCCCAGCCCTCTTAAATCATGAATTATTGTAATCATTCAGTAATACCAGACATAACAGTTTCGTTTTTCTCATTTTTGCAGAACTGCATCATGATGCAAGATCTGTCTCTTAACTCTTAAGTTGTATCTGATGAGATCCAGTCCTTTATATACAGCTTCATAACCTAACACCTTAACTATCCATTCAACATAAATGGAAAAGGTATTCCCCACAGAAAACAACAACATTAAGGGGCAGCACTACCATGGAAGGTTAAGTTGTCAATTACTACTGTTCTATCATAGGACACTACTGGCACACAAACATGCCTGTCTTGTACATGTATATTACATATCTTCCTCTGTTCTATCATAAGACACTATTGGCACACAAACACATCTGTCTTATACATATCTTCCTCTGTTCTATCATAGGACAGTACTGGCACACAAGCACCTCTGTCTTGTACATGCATATTATATACCTTCATCCTCTGTGTGTACTGTTATAGGATTATCCTCTGCTGTTTATTTTCTGGAGAGTAAATTGTTCATCCGTATCACTGACTTAGAATGTTACAGCTTTCCCCTGCCTGGCTTTTATTATCCCAAGCTTGTTATGAATAGTTTGTTATTTGCACAACTTCTTTAAAAATTCTTGTCTGGTAGTGAATATGAATTTGTTGAACAAACTCAACCTGTGCATACATTTTTTATTAAAAGAGGACATTTCCAAAGTGCAGCGAGCAGAGCAGTTCATTGAGTTACCAGCATCCCTTGCTACCTTGAACTCACTATGAAGAATATTACTGCTGCTGTTAAATCATTTAGTGAAATCCAAGTCTTCAAGACCTTAAGCACTTTAAAATACTTGGCCTGTTCAACAAAAGTTACATATTTAAGTTCTTGAAAATTCATATGCATTACTTCAATAATGCTATCTTATCTATTTTAGCTCTACCATATGTCTGTTGTTTTCCCTTCTGGGTTTATTTCTTAAATTATTAACAGGCTTGATTTTCTTGCAGTCCATGGAATTCTTACAAGTTTTCTCCAACACCACAGTTCAGAAGCATTGCTTTTCTGGTGCACAACCTTACTTATACTCCTGCTCTCATTTGTTATTACTGGGAAATCCATAGCTTTGACTGTACAGATCTTTGCAGACAATTTAGCGACGTTGCTCTTCTCTTATCAAGGTTTACCATAGCTTTCCTTCTGAAAAGAAAGTGTCTTTAATGTTGTGACTGCAATCACCATCTGCCAAGATCTTTGAGCCCAGAAAAGCAAAATCTGTCACAGCCTCCACTTTTTGTCCATTCATTTGAAATAATTTATAGGGCTAGATGATATAATTTAAGTCGCATGGTGTTGAGCTGTAAGCCAACATTTGTACATTCTACTTTCACCTTCTTCAACTCTTCATCAGTTTCAGCCAGCAGAACTATATAATGTTCATATCTAAGGTTGTTAATATTTCTCCTGACGGGGTTTATTTTTTTCATACATTTCTTCACTCGATAAGCTACTGGACACAAGTATCCCTTTTCAGGGGATGACCTGGCAGCACCATCTGGCTTATTCCAACATCTGATTTGTCTCACCCAAAGTATATACATTAAATGTAAACACCTTTGGGGTACTCCTTTTCCTGTCTTGAATCAATCAATTATTCCATATTGTATTCTCTTTCTTTTTGCTTTGCATACAGATTCCTCACAAAACAAATAAGGTAGCATAGTATCCAGTGCAAATGTTCAATAATTGGGGCCCTTATTAGTATTATACTTTTTGGGACTAGAATAAAAAATTGACCTTTCCAATCCAATGGCCACTGATATGTTTTTCACTTTTGCTGAGAAATTCCAAGCAGAATTATAACAGCATCATTTTTTTCAGGATTTTTGAACAGTTCAGTTGAAGTACCATCACTTCCTGATGCCTTTTTTTTATTAGCAAGTGCCCATTTATCTTTACTTTCCAAAAGTATCTGTTTCCAGATCAGAGGCCATGCAATTGTTTGCATCAGTGCTGTTAGGGTCTTGCTTATACACTTATTCTTTACATTCCAGATACTTCCACTAACTTCTGCTTCTGTTCGGTCCCTCCCATCATTGGCTTTAGTTATGCCGGTTTTTACCTGAGGTGTCCTTTAATATCACCAGTCAGAACACTGCTGTTCACCAAAAACATATTCTCATAATGCTGACATTTAATCACAGCATGAGCTCTCATTAAAAGTCAATCAGTAGTATCCTATTCTATAATCTGACCCTCATATACAATATTAATGCCTTACATTGACTGTTAACTGCTGCTTCCTTCTGCCAAACACCTGAAATCTGTAAATGTCCTGTAAGAGGCAGTCTATATACAGTCTAAAACCAAACCTTACTATAACATTTTCTGCTATACCTTCATGTTTGTTTCTGCTATTTAACAAAGTCAGGGTTGAATAACTGTCTTTGGTGTTATGAAGGAGCTTTTACATACTTGCAGTAATGTAATACACTGCATAATTTAGTCATGAAGGAGAAACTGGAAGATGTTTCACAGACCATTTCAGGGCACACTACAGTGTAAAGAGTGGTAATGCCATTATGACCCATTTTACCACTAGTAGTAACCATTTCTTTAATAGGGCGGCCACGGTGGTGCAGTGGTTAGCATTGCCACCTCACAGCAAGAGGTTCTCCGGTTCGATCCTCGGCTGGGGTGCCTTCTGTGCGGAGTCTGCATGTCCTCCCTGTGGTCGCGTGGGTTTCCTCCGGGTGCTCTGGTTTCCTCCCACATCCCAAAGACATGCTGTAGGTGGATTGGACACTCTAACTGGCCCAAGGTGTGAGTGTGTGCATGTGTGTGCCTTCTGTGGAAGGTTGAGCGCCGGGCTGGCAAACTGACACTGTAAAACTCCACTGCCAATCATGAGTGGACAGATGATCCGCTGTGGCGACCCCTAACTGGGAAAAGCTGAAAGAAGAAGAAGAAGTAACCATTTCTTTAATAGGCCTGTATCCACCAGCAGGGACAGTAAGATAGTAATAATAATAATAGAAATATATAAACAAAATGTAATCACTTACTCTGGTTCGCATCAACCATTTGCTCTAATAATGAGGGATAATGCTAGACCTGTAATCCATGACCTATGGGCCTGTCTTATATCTCGACTAGTTTCCCAGACAATACAAATCTGACACCCACCACCACCATGTTAATCAGCACGGACTTCTCACACTGCTTACCCTGCGATACAGATGAGTCAAGCCTTTAAATGTGTATCTTGGCAGACACTTGAGCAGTCTACAAATTTCTGTTATATAGCATTATCTGTTTCTTATGTTATATATCATGTAAAGGTGTTCTATTCACAATTTCTGTGATGCAGACAAATTGCAGCTAAATCTTCCTTACATTTAATGCTTCTTCTGTGTTCTTTTCAGAAAATCAATAGCTGTATACTCAAAGATTAAGTTAACTGTGAGCTTTTTTAAACAAAAAATAATTTAAATCATTTAAGGAAGTTCCCAGTGTGTGGGATGGAAGAATAATTCTGATGAAATAGACTCAAGGCAGGGAAATGGCTTCAGATCAGTTTTGGCATAGGTTGTAGCTTTCCTTTGAGGGCTCTCACAAGAAATATGAAATTATAGATATTATTTTTTCTGATTTTCTAAGACTCCTGGAAGAGGTAGAAACAGTACCTTTATTTTTTAATGATGAAGACCAGGTTCTCAGCAAAACTGGGACATGTTTTCCATCTGCCAATCTTCCTTGAGAAGAGTGTTTATCTTACATATGTAACCCTGTCTATTCAAAAGAAATACTACATTCTTTTGATCAATGTGTAGATACTTCTAGAAAAGACAGAAAGACAAGGTCACTTCATGTGTCCAATAAAGTCTCTAGTCATGTGACTCACTGTGTTTATGGCTAAACAAATGAAAATGTTAGAAATGTAAACACAGCTAGGGCCTTCTTATCAGGTTCTGGAGTTTGCTCTCAAACAGAACTCTTCAGGTAGTATATAGTGACTCTCTCAGAACAAGACATTTTTGGGTCAGGAGTCCCTCAGGGTTTTGTTATGAAACTCACACAGCTGACTTTCATTGAGAATCTATTGTTACATTTTTTTACTAGGTTGCAGTTTTCATATTAAGACTACAATACATTTACCAGACAAGCTCATTGCTTGTTTTAACATGAATAGAAACCTGCCCTAGACTTTTAAATATGTCTTTAAAGCATAATCCTGCAGCTAATTGGTATCCATCAGGATACAGAGGGCTCATTCAGTGTTTGTAAATTGTAAAACCCAGAATACAACTGTTAAGAAACTTAAAAATAGTGAGCATGACAACTTTTGCCAGCTTTGGTCAGTGCTTATAAAATACACCTATGACTGTATAATTAACTGAGTAATAATATTAGTTTACTGTAAGTAATACAAGCTCAACCCATTCTGTGTCCTGTCTCTGGAGACAGTGGCACAGCTGTGCAGTAGCCAGATCTGATACACACAACTCTACTGGTGTAAAACATGCTCAGTTATAATTATTTTCTAAGTTAATCACCCTTCCTCTCCACATGAGCATGCACATGTCCTTGGATGGACTTGACTAACCATCTTCATACTCAGATAAATGACACCACACTGCTTGGCAAATTCAAGTTAGAAAAGCTAAAATGTAACCTCTCCATCAATCACAAAATGAGGGTAAACCTAATGGGGCTGTAAGTAAACCGTTGAAATGCAAAGCTTCAGGATGCTCCTACCTGGATTAACACACATAGCAAAATATAAAACAGATCTTTAAAAACAAAATTACAAATAGTCATCCATCTTAGCTGTACCTCATTACAAATAATTATTCACATTGAAAGGGTCTGTCATGCATTCAATGTTGTATTTTCTAATACCCATGGTAACTAATTCTGAATCATATTATGTCATCAAAGGGACTTCCTATCAGTATAGAGTAGCACTTTTTAACCATGCTGTGAGCTTCCTAGTTGATGTTATTTGTAAATGGTCCACATTTGGCCCACTGGATAGTGGTCCACATTTTGCTCATTTAGGTACTGGTCCACATCTTAGAAATGGCAGGTTGAGAGCTATAGAAATAGTAACAAAAGACATGTTGGTGTGACAAAGTTAATGAAGGGCAGCATAATCATTGTCCACACTTTTAAATGCAATTATAAACAATCAGTCATGCAGATCTGAATTAAAAAGCTACAATTATTCAGCAGTCTGGAAACCAGTGTAAACCTGAATAGGATAGGACATCAGAGAGAACACCTGCAATGCAAGGCTTCACAACTTTCCTTTCCCAGACCAGCACACACAAAAATTAGTAAAATAGCTCTTAAAATAAAAATGAAATACATACTGGCTGCTAATAGTATAACAGAAGCACAAAAAATCATTTCCCACACTTGTATATCTCCACATACAAGTCAAAAAGTGCTTTAATTCTGATAAATTCCTTTGAAGCCAAAACTGAATGACACAGAAACTGCTTTTATTTATTACATGATAAAACAACATGGATCAAATGCCATGTGTTACCAATAGCCAAATTAGAATGGGTAATGTATATTCAGAACAATATAAAAGGAGACACAAGCAAAGAAAACAGCAAGCAAAACAAACTTGATAAAATGTTAAATGAGTATAATAGTTTTTACAGAAGTTAAAAGGCTGAAGCAATATTCTACACTGATCTAAAAGTAACTTCAGTAGGCAAATCCCATACAAGGATTCATTTTCATCTGAACAAAGAAAAACAAAGAAACATGGTAAATTAGAAAATGCAGATGCTGTTGAAAAAGTGTCTAGGTTCTCAAAAATCTTTCCCTAAAGACCAAGATGCCAAGTGAAATGTAGACCTGCTATGATCTGTTAATAGCTCACAGAGTGAAACATAGAAAAAGGATTACATCTGTTGCTGATGACATAATAAGTCAACAGTCTAGACCAAGGGTATTCAACAAAGTGGATTTAAGATTAGTATACCACCCAGAGCCATAGCTGACTCATTTAGCACTCTGTGCTGATCCCTCAGAATTGTGCCCTAACAAATGCCACTCAACGCATACATTTTTCAAGGGAAGAGCAAAAAAAAGGTATTCTGTTTACTGCAGAAAGGCAACTGGCTTCCTAACATACAGCAGCCAGTCACATGCCACTCACCAGTATTTCAGCTGACTGTAGAAAGATGATTGAAGCATCAGTTTTTGCAGTAGCCATTACCCACCCCTCAGATCGTCGAATGAAGACCAAAAAAAAAAAAAAAAACACAAAAGTATTTCTGCTGGTTGTAAAAAGTGAATTGGTGCATTGGCTTCTACAATCCATATATCCAGTTCTTCAAATGAAGAGCATTTTTAGTTTGTTCTTATAAAGCCTGCATTGTTGTGCCACACTTCCTCATGCTTTTTCTCATTATCTTGCCTCAGAAAAACACATCCTGTTTTTGTGAAGTTTTTTGAAGATCTTTTAACAGTGCAAAAAGATCTGCACTGACAAATAATTGTTTGTTATTGAGCCAACATTGTAACTTGGTTCTTTTATTTTTCTCTTTTCCTTTTTAACTGTGATTTTTCTTTTACTAAGTATAGTAAAACTCTCCATACACAGTGTACAGCTCACAAACTCAACTAAAGGATCGCTTACCTTGCCATCCATTGCTTTTTATTAGCCAAATTAAGATATCCAGTGGTCCTTACAGATAGAGATAGGCACACACATGTGGCATGACTCAGCATAGCATTCAAACCTTGATGCAAGTGTATACATCTTGGCAGGTAATCATGTAGTAAATAGTGTGGAAGTTAACTCTGCAGAACTATTTATCCGTACAGAAATGAACTAGTGCACTTAATTCATGCGTTACATTATTTTCACTGATGTAGATAACATATGTCATGCAATTCCAGTGTGAAGAAGGAAAGTTATCAGATTTGACCTTTGCATTGATGTCAGTCCCCTACCATTTAACATAAGAAGGGGTTATAAGATAGAAGCTTACTGAACCTACGCAAACATTTACAAGTTCATATTAAGATGCTTAGGAAATAGGGGCTGTAGATGTCTGCAAAGCCCTAAGTGTTTTTGTAGTACATGGAGTGCAGTGATTATGCTCTGAAATCTGAAAAAAAAAGCAATCTTATTAAATGCTTTCATGATTAATACTCAACAGAATTTCTCTGTGTACCTTTCAGTTTTGTATTCTTTATTCACATACTAATGTACAAGAAGCAGTCAGCAAAGAACAGTGTGGGAGACTTGAAGCAATTTTAAGAGCTCTATTTCACGTCTTGCTGTTGCACTTTTTTGTCTGGCAGTGTAAAGTGTACTACATCTTTTCATCCTGTTACAGGATCAGAGAAATCCTTCACTTCTGGACAAAGTTTCTGGTATTCTTAAAGTTTTACAGCTTTCAAAGCTGCAAAACACTCTGTGTTCTTATAGTTTCCTTTTTCTCTTTGTCTGCTAGTATATCACAGCATTTAAGGCACCAAGCACTATGAAGAATGTTATGACAATCCTGAGCATAGTACCATATAATACTTAACATTTGTACATCTCTCTCTCTCATTCACTGTTAGTACCTAACACAGCTAACACTCAATGTACTACAAGTAGTTATAATTAGGTCTCTCTGGTAATTTTATATTCTTGAAATGGATGCCAAGATTCACCTCTGAAGCATCACTTTGCTTTGATCTCAAAGTGAATTTCTTGACATTCATTTCTCAAGCATATAGCAAATTGAGTATGATTGAAAACCTGCTTGTAATTCTCAAAATTATTCCTGCCCCTGCACATTTTCTACTAATCTATCACAGAGATTCCACCTTCCAAGTAACACATTTCAGTAGTTAATGCTCGCATACCTTCCTAATGCAAATATTTTTTTCTTCTGACATTGACTCTACCAAGCTGATTGCAAAACGTATCTTTCGTGTAGGACACCACATTGGCACACTAGCTCAGGCTGCAATAATACTGGCCAGTAAATATACTTCTTTTCAAGATTGTGTCTTAATTTCCTTTTACAAAAGACATATCATTATTTTTTGCACCGAAGTGTTGAAATCCTTCCTTCTCCAATTTTGCACATCTGGTCATCCTATTCATTCCTTCCCACTAGAGAATATTGGTCAGTAGGAAGAGTTCCTGTGCATCTTCTTAGAGTATACCAGCATTTAAGAAGACTTTCCTGTATTCCTGAAATGAGTCAATATTTTTAAAGCCTAACATTTGAAGTCTTGGTACAGATACATACCTGTAACTAAGGCAGTAAGGTAGCATCTACAAGTTGTCATGATTTGCTAAGTATGCATAATGAAATGATCACCATTAAGGCACACGATGTTGCACTGATGTTTGCCATTAACATGCATGATTTTATATATTAATATTGTTTTGAAATATTGTGAAAATATCATATGTATAATTTGCATAGATTCTGCAGTATCACAAAACAGTAGTATGCTCCCTCTTCTTGGCATGCATCGTTGGAAAATTTTAGAACAGCTGAAAAATGCTTCTAGTGATATCTTGGATCTATCTTGCACACTTACAGAGATACCCTTTGTTTAGCCATAATACTGTTCATTTTTGGCAAATAAAATGTCATTTTTCTTTCATAAGACTGTGATATAAAATTAGCATCGTCGCCTCATAGTTAGACGTTGCCTGTTCGATTCTCAGTTAGAGCATCTTCTGTGTAGCGACATGCGTGAATGGGCATTCCTTCATTGAAGGTTGTGCATTAGGCCCAGGAAGCCAGTATGTAAAACTCTACTGCCAATCATTAGCAGACCGGAGTTCCGCTGTGGCTACCCCTAACCGGGAAAAGCCGAAAGACACAAATACATTTGATATTAATGCTGGTATGTAGACCACTGTATACCAAAGACCTTTCTTATACTATATTTTTTGTAAATTATATCATTTATCACATATTGTATATTTTGTAGTGTGCTTTCAGTAGAGGATTGTGAAGCAAGTAACTTTCTGGCTTAGAAGACCTCAGAAAGCAAAGGTGCTAATTAGCCTCCTGCTGCTCAGGATTGTATGAGTTAATGTTCTCTGATCTAGGAAGTGTTTCATGGATATGAGGTTCCTAAAACTAATCAAGAAAGACTGGCATTACACATGGTACACTGACTACTGAGCTATTAATTGGTTAAAACTCAAATAACTTTTCTAGAGGCAGAGTACGAAAGCCCTAAGAATAATTAGAGCACTAGCCTATTTGTATCAACAAGTCATCCTGACAATATCCAAGTAACTGACTTTCTGTTTTTGTTCAGGGGGAAATAGCATTACATTTTCCAAGTAAATGTTCCTCTTTCATGTCATCTTTCATCTTTTCAAGCATGGATGGATTCACTATTTGGTATTCCACCCCATCATGACCAGTTGTTTACTATTCTGTTCTTTTTGAGTACTGTTCCTTATTATTGCCTATGTATCTGTAGAAAGCATGTAGCTGATAAATGTGTATGTAGATCATTAACTCTTTGATGCTGTGTCCTTTCAACTAGATGCTCACTAAACTCAGCCTCATTGTTAACCAGATCATCTCACAATTCCAGTAATGCTTTATGGAATGAAGGCAGACCCAGAATAACACTATTATGTTAGAGCCAATTTGGTATCACAACTCAGATTGCAATAATAAGCACCGAGTATTTGAACTGCATGCAAGCAAGTCATTTAACTGAGGGCATTGTCCTTTCCCATTTTAGATTATTAAACAGTTACCTTTGAAGACAGCTTAATGTGGACCATTAAGGTTTTTATAGGATTTGACTTCTACCATTTTAGCAGCTAATGGAGAACTTAGCCTTGTGAAAAGATTTCCACAGACACTACTCAGGATTGTCATTTGTCAGCCTACATTTTTATTGTATGCCTGGAATCCTTTAATTGAATGGGTATCCTTTATTAGTTCCAGGATATGATTGCATCTATTTATTTATTTTATTCTAAATGTATTAATCATGTGTTTGGACTGGTACAAAGATCCTTTTCAACTGTAACCAGGTCAATGAGGCAAGAAATTATAAATATTATTACTTAGAATATACAAACTGGGAGATTTTTGCAACAAGGATGCAGAACACTATAAATACAGCTACATAAAAAGGTGGAACTTTATAACAAGAATCAATCAAATAGCATGTAATGCCTAATATTCATACTCAAGTAATAAGACAAAGTTTACAGATAAACACCAACTCATGTCACAGCAATGAGGAGTAATATTTATTCCATTTAATCAAAGAGTTTGGCAGTCCATGATAACATAAGCTAAATGTTGATAAAGCAACCATTTTTGCTCTTAATTCCATGGAAGTTATAATGCCATACAAACTCATCTCCATTACCAAATGTAAGTGTCTCATTTAATGAACTCAAGTACTTAGGAGTCACATATAAACCCAGCACACATGCTCAACTGTGTGAATTTAAATCACAACCTAAAAAAGTAAAGACAGACCTGGACAAAAGGAACAAACTTAAGTTTAGTCTGCTTTTTAGGATCTTTATTGTTAAATATAATATCTCCCCATGATTGTTATAACTTTTTGTAGCAGATTGATTTCACACATTTTGAATGGAACTTTAAATCATTTAATAAATAATATTTACAATTTGTTGGAGTAATAGCAACCCCTTGGTCACGTTTAATAATCCTTCAGATCAAAAGTAAAGAATAGTTTTAAGATACCAAATGTATCATTTTTATATGGGTTGCGATTAAAGAATCTTTGTACCATTACAAATGACTTTACTACAGGATCCTGCAACATTCCTCTTTAGATCCTTTCAGTCAGATCATTCATTAAGAAAATAAATAACTTTATGAAATTTCTCTGTGATTAATCCTCACAAATTTTCAGTAAATGCCCATCTTTCATTTAAATGTTAATACTTAAAATCACAACTTTCTGAAGTAACTAGGGTAATTTAAAGAGTTCTTGGTGTTACAGTCACTGTTGTACAATTCTGATATTACAATTAACAAGCCTCTAAAAGTGCCAGATTTCACTATTTCAAAAGACAGTGTGTATATAATGTTGTGAATGATAACATTTTGAAATTTGTTGCATAAATATTAAAAATGTAGAACCTTAAAACCAGTGTCAACCAACAACTCAGTTTAATAAGAATTGCTGAACATTTTCCAGTGCTTGAATTTGATAAGAAGTGAAACCTGGTTCCCTTATTTTGAGCTACCCCCAAGAGAAACATGTCTTGTCATTTATTTATAATTTAGTTTGGGGTATAATTACTAGTTTATTTTACTTATTCATACAATTACTAGAGGTCATTACATAAAATAATAAAAATTGTCTGTGAATGTGAAATTACCCGGTACAATACATATAAGGAGGTATCTTTCCAGACAGGTATACAATAACAGTTTGTACTCCCTCATAATACTTACCAGTCTCTCTTAAAATATAACAGTAATGGATAAACATGACTCCACAAACTTTAGTATATTTGGGAATCTGTTGCAGATGTGTTTCATATCTTTTGGTCATGTAAATTTATGCAGCCTGTTTTATTATTATTGTTGAATATTTTAAAAAATACTTGGCTATTAATAATAGAGAGGATTGTAAATTTCATAAATTTCAGCTTGGTATACCCATTTCTTATCACGCAGTAAAAAAATCTTAGTTTGTGTATTATCATCCATCTATTCTCAACCCCTTTTTCACATTTTGCGCATGGGATCAAGGTGTCACTTTAACAGTGACAATCATTTCAAGTCAAAGTTTACACCACCGAGTGGCTAGCCCTGCCATTGTTGTTCATCCATACCACTCACTCACAGACATACTCATACCTACGCCCAATACAGTGTGTCTAATCTACCTACTGCATGTCTTTGGAATGTGGGAGGAAACTGGTGCACCCAGAAGAAACCCACATAACCACAGAGAGGACAAGCAGACTCCGCACAGAAGGCACCCCAGCCAGGAATCAAACCAGAGAACCTCTTGCTGTGAGGTGACAATGCTAACCATTGCACCAGTCTGGGCTAAATTCGGAATGGCCAAAAGTTGGATATAAAAATAGATCTTTCCAAATGTATAGTACATTTTCATAAAACAAGTATCATCTTCACTGACGTATTCACATACATTTCTTCATGAAACCATTAGATTCCCTAACTTATTGGGTAATCTAAAAAGAATTCATTGCTTTGAAAGCTGGATTTTTGCACTGTACTTTTGAACTTAAACACACACACACACACACGTGTATATATATATATATATATATATATATATATATATATATATATATTATATATACATATATATATATATATATATATACATACATATAAATATATAGACACACAACACACACACACACACATACATAGATACATATGTATAAAAGATATAAAAGATGCATACACGTATACATTTATGTATATGGATATGCTTTGAAATATCCAAGTACCAGATGATCAAGCAGTAAAACAACAGTCTTAAACGATCAAAAGTCACAAAAAAAAAAAGTTTTTTGTAAGGGGCTAGGCCCAGCTAATTATATGTACCAACTCTGACATCACACAGCAGTGTAGTAAGGGCAAATTCCCACTCTTCTTTCACCTCCCACAAAGTAATGTTCCCTGTTATATACATACATGCATATTATGTGTGTGTGTGAAATCATCTACATATCTATGTTACCTCAGTATGGGAATCAGTGAATTTCTACACATTTACAGAAGTAATACCACCAGCAACCCAATAAATGTGTCCAAAGAAACAAAGTATATAAGAACAAAAACCGGTAAGGACACAACCACGGCTGCTGCTGCTTCCAGTATAAAGACTTTACTAGTGCACAGAACAAACATAAGCGCTTTCACAAAGTTGCTTCATCAGGTGTAATGTGATTACTTTGTGAAAGCGCTTATGTTTGTTCTGTGCACTAGTAAAGTCTTGCTTCATCAGGTGTAATGTGATTACTTTGTGAAAGCGCTTATGTTTGTTCTGTGCACTAGTAAAGTCTTTACACTGGAAGCAGCAGCAGCCGTGGTTGTCTCCTCACTGCTTTTTATTCTTATGAATTTTTGCACATGCTTTTAACTGGCCTCGGTCTGAAACTTCAAGGTCATTGGTTTATTGAAGAACTGTTATTATACAAAAGTGGACTGTATTCTTTCCATTTTGTGATGGCTGTCCTGTTTGTCTGCCTCATATGTTACACATGCAGTCTTCAGCCTAATGTTATATGCTGACAGTGCAGAATACTATCATTACTTTAAGTAAGCATTAAAGCATTAGTTTTGTCTGTACAGTAAAATTTATTTTGGTTTTAATGTGTGCCAAAGCAGACATTGTTAAGCATCTTTTAACCAGTCTCCCCTAGTTCTTCCTTAATAATGGTTTGGAATGTGTTCCAAATGTATGATTTAATGGAAGAGGCAAGTCTAAAAATAAAGATACAACATTTACACATGAGAATGTAGTAGATGTTGAGAACAGATTGTTTATATGGATCTGAAGCTGGCCACATAGTAAGCTAAAAGAACAGGAGGAGATTAAGTCACCTCTACTGTAGTGAAATGACCAGCAGTATACATAAATAGCCCTTGATGAGGCCATTCCTCTTAAGAAAAACTGCCTAGGAGATGTAATGAGTGTTTCTAGTAGTAAGTGGAAAAGATACAAATTTTGTTTACTTATAATGGAGAACTGATATAAGTTATGACAGAAATTAATGTGTATTTTAAATATGTAAACACCAGGCTGAGCTGACCCAGAATATATTATAAGTAAGACGGCAAATGCTTGGAACAGACTTACCATGCAAGAGGACTGCACAAAATGTGCACATTATGCATTGCTGCCTCACAGCAAGAGGTTCTCCGGTTCGATCCTCGGCTGGGGTGCCTTCTGTGCAGAGTCTGCATGTCCTCCCTGTGGTCACGTGGGTTTCCTCCGGGTGCTCCGGTTTCCTCCCACATCCCAAAGACATGCTGCAGGTGGATTGGACACTCTAAATTGGCCCTAGGTGTGCGTGTGAGTGTGCCTTCTGTGGAAGGTTGGGCGCCGGGCTGGCAACTTGACACCATAAAAAACTCCACTGCCATTCAATGTGCGGACAAGGTGATCCGCTGTGGCGACCCCTAACTGGGAAAAGCCGAAAGAAGAAGAAGAATTGCTACTGAATAAAGGAGTTTTTTTTTTTTTTAAATAAAATCATGCTTTTAGGTGGTGCTCTCCTTGGGAGTGTATAGCTGTTTGAAAAATAGTACTAAAGATGACCAGTAAAAACTGAGAACCTGTGATTAAATATTACTACTTGCTACATACATCTCAAGGAATTGAGAAAAGTAAATATGGTATTGAAGCAAATATTACTGTGAATAGATCACTATGTAAAGATTATTGTCACGGTCCTAATAATACTTACACAGACATCCAAAGACATTTGATTACATTTATTGTAATGGAAAATGAATAACAAACATCAAAACTTTATTGAGGCACGCAGCATTCAGCATTGCAACAAATAAGATAGCAAACATAAGGGCAGATCACCCGCTCACCCTTGGATAAGCAGCGTCCCCCACTTGCTCACTTATCAAAGTAATCATGAAGGCAGCGTCCCTGCTGACCTTAATATCATCAGTTCTATACCTCCATTCCAAGTCATCCATCTTCAAATTGCCACCTCAGTTCCAAATATCCTATTTAGGGGGACAGAAGGGGGTCAAGCCTGATCCTCTTCTCCACCCCTCAAGCCATCACCAAATGGGTCGGGCTGGGAGGGCAACAAGACCACACCAAAATGTGCTTACTCACACTGGTTTCCCCTTCAAAACCCCTAAGACCCACCCCTTAGCCTTACCTCACTTCCTCTCTTAGCTCCCAACTTAATTAACTCTTTCCTAGCTGCTCCCTACCCACACAAACCTTACTTACCTATCTCCCTACTGCGCAGCCCCCCCACTCCATTGATTCCAAGGTCGTCCCGTGACAAATTTGCCTGTTCCAAACTTCACTTGTGCAGTTACTGAATTTATGTTCTGCTTGCTTTAATTTCTCCAAGTCTTATGGGTTTCTAATACTATGATGGGAATAGGTCCCCACTCCTGAGTCAGGATATAATTAAAGTTTGTGAAATTAGTATTGTTTCAGTCTTTGATGTTAGCCAGAAGTGCTCCTCACAGCACCCACAATGTGCCCAAAACTGACTCCTTCTGCAATTCATACAGAGTTACATGTACTGGTAGCATATCTAAATAAGACTGTAAATTCTTTTTTATGAGACACATTGCTCCTACTACTATTGGAACTGTCTGGGTATATTTGTTACACATTTCCCTCATTTCTGCCTGCAAATTTTGGTATTTTATTAATTTGTGTCTTTCTGTCTGTCTGTCTGCAAGATACTGTAACTACTGGGTGAAGCAATTTCTCTGATCAACACTACTTTTGTCTTCTTTGCATGGACTACCATATCTGGTTTTCTTGCATCTATTTTTTTGAACTGTTGGTAATGGGTGGTCCCATGTGATATAAACTTCATCATTCTCTATAATGCTTTGTGGCTCATGTTTCCAATGCTTCTCAGGTACTTCAGTATTGAAGTGTTTACACAATCCCCAATGCAACAGTTTGCCACATTATTATGCCTTTCAATATACACAACCAGCAGGAAGCTGAGCAACTGGTATCAGTTCAGTTTTATAAAACCTACATTTGTCTGTTTCTCCCACAGGTTCAATGGACTTTGTAAATCAGCATGTACATAGCCAGTATTCTGGGCCACTAATGTTAACCTTTCATCTCTTGGTTTCATATCACCCGTCCTTAAACATCCCCACGTCAGATCATGATTGACATGAGGTTGTTCCAGAAGTTTTCTGTACTTGCAACTTTATTTATGCCTTTTCAACATTTCTTGCCTTTTCATCTAATCCATCTCCTTACATTGTTTCTTTTGTTTTTCTGGCACATTCAGTCGCTGCCTGATTTTTGTCTACTTCTGGTTTGGTTTCTATTCCCACTTGACACTGATATGCTTCTGCTAAACTAGGCAAGGAAGTCATGTTAGGTTTGCTCTCTTCATGTTTCAAAACTTTCAATATGTTTGGATATGGTGAGGTCAGCAGATATGTATGCAGTCCTACGATTGCTGTTCTATACATATATTCTATTTTGAGGAGGCCCAAGCCTTCTTTAGAATGAGGAATGTATAATCTTGGTATACATTGATTTTTATACATTATTTAATAAGCATGAAGCATTTTTCTTGTTTTCATGTTCAGCTGATCCAATACCTTTTTGGGGTATACAGTCACTCAAAAACTGTAAGTAACTGTATTCCCATGTCCAGGAGGGTTGTTGGTGCTATCCCTGGTAAGAATTTACAGTGCTCCATCTATCCATCTAGGTTCCTTTTGAACAGTCTCATAGAGGTGCTCTGCTTCACATAAATTAGCAGCCTATTCCAAAGATGCGGAAGTCACTGGGGACAAATCTGTCCCTTCAGCATGTCCTAGTCAAGTCGCAAGCCATATTTAGGTCTTTGGAACAGGTAGCTCTAGTCCTGTTTGATTTGCGGATGTGCAGCATATACATTAGATTTGGCTCAGAGATTGCTATGTAAGCCAAGCATAAGTCTCCCCTAAGAAGTTTATATGATACTAAGTATTGTGACATGGACTTTAGTCAGTGTGTATAAGGCATGTGCTAGAGTCCCTTGATCTTCTTAGTTAGAAACCTCTGAGGTTTCTCCAATTGCTGCAGGTGCTCTTTGTACGGTACATACCGAAAGGGGTGTTATGCTCAATTATGGGCCTGATTAGTGGCAAGTATAGAGGGGTTCTAACGTCCTTTGCTCTAGAGGTGATGCCTTTGCTAATCAAGTGTGCTATGCAGAAAGCCTTCCTTACTACAATAGACACATGGTGGTCAAAATTGTTGATCTTTCATCAATTACCCAAATATTTATACAATTCCTTCCGCTCAAGTCCCTTTATATCACATTCTTGTCCCAGACTGATATTTTCTTGGTGCTACAACTTTCCTTCTTTAAATGTTGATTTTGCACATTTATCAAGACCAAGTGGCATTCTTGTATCATCTAAGAAAGTTATGACCACTAACAGTTTTGCTTTCACCTCCTCACCTGATGAACTATACAGTTTTAAATCATACTCAAAAAGAGGAGGAGAAGTCTTTACACATTGTTATTGTCTGGGAGCCAAATTGTCGCCATGATATAATGCGTTAAGTAGACAGCTTAATGGGTTAAGAGTAAGACAAAAGAACAGCGGTGGCAAAAAATCACTCTGGAATCTCCCTCTTTGAATTTTTATCCCTAGGGTAATAATTTGTCTTTTATCATGGCTTAATTGAAAAGTGGTTTGCCACTGTTTCATGGTCACTGTATTGTAGGATCCATGTAGGGTATATCAAATAGATTTTTAAGCACTGTTTTATACATGAATGTACGGTACTATGAAATGCTTTTTTGCAATCTATCCATGCCATACTTAGATTCTTCCCCTTTTTGCAATTGTCCATTATGACATTATGTAAATACAAATGATCCTTTGTTCCATATAACTTTATTTTGTTACCCTTTTGTTCTATTGTCATGATTGAGTTTTCTTCTAAATGACTATGAACTCTGTCAGCATTAATTCCAGTGTTTAGTTTATACGCCTTCGGAAGGCAAGTTATCGGTCTATAGTTTTTAGGACAGCTTACAGGTTTAGTCTTATGGATGACTATGATTTTTCCTGTTGCTAACCAAGGTGGTGTCTATTTGAGGTGTGCATGTACCATAAGTAATTCTTACTTAGCTAAATCTCCATGAAAGATGTTAATACTTTTAGCCAGAAGTTAAGTACTGCATTTGGGCCTGTGGTTTTCCATTTAGAGCTTTTCTTAATTTTGTTTCATTTTCTCTGGCCATTACTTCATCCCATTTCATATCCTGTACATTTGAATTTCTTACTGTTTCTTTTATGCCTTCTATCCATTCAGCATCTTTGTTATGTTCCACTGGGATTTTGTAGATATTTCTCCAAAATGTGTCTATTTCTTCCTTTTTAGTGGTGTTTCTATTCATTTTGCTTTGTTTCCCAATTCTGTATAAAACTTTTTTGGGGTCCTTATTGAATTGCTTATTTCATAATTTTCGTTTATATTTATCTGCGTATCTTCTACATTTTCCTGCCTGTGCTGATATCTTTAGTTAATTATTTACAATAGTGTACAATGAATCCTGATCTATTCCTATACTGAGTGTTGCTTTTATCACATCTGTCTTTCTATGTATGTTTGCTGATCTGTTCCCTCTTCTAAACTCTTCTAACAGTGACACTTGTCTTAATTGCTTTATAGGTTTCAGTATTCCATATTTCCGCAATTTAATTTGATTTCCTCCTTTCCATTATAGCTCTGTATTTTTGTGGTAAGACATTATCTGTTATTAATTTAAACATATACTAATATGTCCTACCTGTTATATCAAAGGAATTTCTATTAATAGTCTTAATTACTGTAGTCATTTGTTTTATCAGAATTCTAACATTTTGGGTCTTATTGACTTTCTGTAATCTATTTCTTTTATTGTCCTTAATATGTTTATCCATTTGCATTAAATCAAGCAACTCTTCCCTTAGATCTTTTTCTTCTAAACTTTCTTTAATTTTCATTTCCTGTGGGCATTCTAGATGAAGTCTCAGACATTCTTCCTCTGACATATTCCCTTCAGCTGTATCCTGCATCATTCATTACTTTTTCGTATAGGAACTCACTGGCCTATTACACCACAACACTGACTGTGTCAAAGTTGCCATTTCCTGTTCCTTCCCTTGCTGTGCAACTCCACGTGAACTTCTGTACTGGCTTCCCACTGAATGCACCAGAGTATCTTCATGTGGCAACTGATCAGATGCTTCCCATTCCAGCTGTTTCTCCTTAATTTGGGGACTCATTGTTCCATCATGCTATGATGTTGCCAGAGTTGGATTTTCTACACCAAATCCTTCACTTTGCAGGTAATCCATAACTCCACTTTCTATTTCTTTAACTTCTTCATTGCTAATCCCCTTTTCTACTTTCTCCCTTTGTTTTCTTCTTTTTTTTTTTTTGTATTGTAAAGTTTTCCATATCTGGATGCTTTTGCCTGTATTTATCTTGAAATATCTTTGGTGGTGCTTTTTTGTATTGATTAGTTTTGCTTTCTCCTTTACATAAATATATTACACCATATTACATTTCTTTTTATTTTAAATGTCTATATTTCTTCTTCAGATATCTCTCTCTCTACCTATTTCTCCTTACTCTGGGAACTCGTTCCATCATGTTATGACATAACCTGTGTTAGACTTTCTACACTAAATCCTTTACTTCACAGCTATTCCATAACTTCAGCTTCTATTTGATTAACCCCTACTTTACTTATCTTTTGTTTTGCATTCCCCCATGTGATCTTATTTTTGTATTGTCAAATTGTTCATATCTGGGAGTCTTTACCTGGATTTCTCTTCAAATATCTTTGGAGGTGCTTTTTTTTGTATTTAGTTTGGCTTTCTTCTTTGCATAAATATTGCACTATATCATATCTCTCTTTTTGTCTCATGTCCAAGTTTCTTTTTTATGTTGTTGTTGTGTCTTTTGGCTTTTCCTGGTTAGGGGTCGCCACAGCGGAATTCCGGTCCACTAATGATTGGTAGTTGATTTTTACTTGCCGAATTACCAGCTCTGATGCACAACCTTCAACGAAGGTACGCCCATTCACGCATGTTTCCACGCAGAAGACGCTCTAGCTGAGAATCGAACCGGACAGCGTCTTACTGTGAGGTGACAACGCTACCGCAGCACCACCACCACGGGTACTCCAGGTTTCTTTTTTTATACCTTTCAAAAATCTCTAGGTTTTGTTCTTTATGTTTTCACACTTCAGTCATTTATTTTCCCAAACAGCCCAAGGTTTCTTGGTCTATATGTTTTTCATGAATCTCTAGTATTAATGAACATAAATTTGCATCTAAAGCTTTTGACTGTTTATTTATTTATTTATATACATTCTATATTTTCCCATTTAATTTCTCCATGTCTTTTGGGTTTTTAATACCATGATGGGAATTGACCCCATGCCTAATTCAAAGTATGATTAAAGTTCATGAAATTAGTATTGTTTCAGTCTTTATATTATTAAATATTTTTTGCAGTATAATCAGATCAGTGTTAGTTCAGAAAAGGATGCAAAGGTATTAGAATGTCATTAGCAGAAACCCTATGTGAAAAGGATAAGGTCACCGAACCCCTACATACTAAGAGAGGAGATTGGATATGACTATAATATTTAAGTGCACTAAATACATTGACAAAGTTTATGAAAATAATTGTCTTCCTATGAATATTAGATCACAAGTAAGAAGTGATAGAATGATAATAAAGACAGGAAGTACATATAAAATACAAGAACTGTGTCATCAGTGTCAGTGTTTTATTAATGGAGCAATGTATTTTCTGAGGTTGTAAAACTGAATATTTTAGAACTGTTTGGAGGGACTGTGGGTTGTTTTTGGCAATTGAATTACCTATGAGTAAGTAACTAATAACTAGTGAGCACTATAATTGTAAGACAATATTGGTGTCTCAGTAATCCTTCTTGCTCAGCGTGGTCTACATTTTTCAGTGAAATCTTTCTGAGTTACATATTGTACTTTTGCACATGCATGCCTTTTCTGTCAAAGACATTTAGTATAGCCAGATGACTTTTTTTACCTCTGGTCCTTCAGACATGCATAACCTGACTTATTTAGTTTCTCTGGGTAGAAGAACTGATGTATAGATTGGATCTGCCATACACACATAAGTAGTACTGATGATGTTAATGTATACCTTCGGCACAGATGTCCTAGAGATAGCTCTTTTAGAAAGAAAAAAAGAAAAAACACTGCCATGCCATTTCAACAGTTATATTCTACAGAGAGAATGATTTCATATAGCAAGTGAAAGGCACTCGTACATGGCAGTTTATATACAAAATGTTGAGTTCAACAGCTGCATGTCTTAACTCTGCAGAAATTGAAAATAATGTTATTAAATGTAAATGGTAAAGCACAGAATTGTCACTAAATATTATAATTATTGTTTCCTTCTTCTTCTTCTCTGTGCACCCTAAGTATGTAGCAGAAATGCTTATTGTGTCACCTGCTTGGGACAGACAACCGATATTAAGAATAATGAAAATGAAAAAGGACCTTGACACTTATAGAATGACACTTGGAGATAAGTTGTATTTTAAGTGTAACACATTCCACTACCCATGTTAACTAAAATAAAGCATTCCTTTCCCTGACTTTGTCATCCTTGAGTAGACTTTAAAAGCTTCCCAGACAAAAATTCCATTGTAAATGTAAACAGAGAAGTAAAAGCTACATTTCCATTTCTGTCAGTTTTTATGACCAGGATGCCTGGTAGCACAAGCTAATCTGAACCCCCCCCCCCACATTGGCTGAAGGGAAATTTCTGAAACCACTTTATCAAGATATGTGTCTTTTGCAGAAGTGATCAGATTAGGTAACAGACTATTCATGCTTTGATTGAGCTGATACAGTGAGGCAGGGGTTATAATGAATTCATAATACTTTGTACACAGATTTCTAGTTGGTGTATGTGTAAGGGGCGTTGTGCACAGTGCCATGAGGTATGTGATTGCCTTGAAATGCTTCAATGGACATCATTATCTGATTTCTCAGATCACACAAATGAATAGATGGAGAAGGCCATTTCAGCTGGGATTCTATGAAGGTTCATATAATCTACAAGACACCTTACACTGAAAGTTGTGCAAACACAAAAGCCCACAGACACACACACGTACAACTGTAATAACATTATCTACACTGTGAATTCAGACTTTATTATTTTTAACCTGGGAAGATATTTTTATCCTGCTTTTAGCACTGTCATGCTGTAATACCAAACTGTTGTTCTCATGCGCCTTTTCCACACCCCTTTAGCAGTAGGCTTGGGGAGATGTGACAGAATGAGTCACTTGAGAGATTTATAAGAAATGTGCAGTCTTCTAATATCCAGCTAATGTAGAGACTTTGGCTACCCTCCCTTCATCTTATCTAACATAGCCAGTGTTTATGCCTTGCTTGCTGGGAACACAGAAACCTGTCATGAAAAAAATGAAAAGAAATCTTTCAGAGCTATGAAGATTTATGAAAAAGTGAGATTGAGCAGTAGAAGAAATAGGAGAAAGGAAGAAAACCTTCTTCATGTAATGCTCATGAATGAGACCAGCTCTGAAAGTAGCAGTTTCTTACTTAAATCCTTGTTAAGCCACCAGAATATGGTCTTTGAAAGAAAAAAAAAACATTTTATTTTTCAAGATACTGTCCAGTAGTTGCTCATGTAGAATATATGTACACTATATTTTACCACTTTGGAGCTTTTCAGGCAGTTCCAGTTAATGAACATCCCAACACACACACACACACACACACACACACACACACACACACACACACACACACACACACACAGAAACACACAACACACACACACACACACACACACACACACACACACACACACACACACACACACACAAAACACAACACACACAAACACACACGCACACACACACACACACATGTACTCACACACTTCAACACTTCAGTGCACTGATGTCAAAAGGAGAGCTGTCTGTCTCCTCCTTAATCCGGTCTTATCTTCCTAGTGAATATGCTTCTCATGCAGTTGTGTTAAGAAGCAATTTGTGCCTCATTTACTGAGGATTAGTAAACATAGAAAGATAGATTTAGACAGCAGATATAGTCTGCTTGGCTCAGATATTCTACCCATTTCCCTACCTTCTGGATAAGCTGCAAATCCTGTTTAACCAACAGTATATTTTATTTTTTTAGCTGATGTTCTTCAGCTTGGTGTTTTTGTGTTTTTACTGTCTGCCACTGTTGAAGTCAGATCTGCCTTCATCCTTTTGCAACATTTAATTATATAAATATATTGCTGAACTGAAAAAATACAGGGTCTGTGTTTGTTATCTTGCTGTCTAGACATTGCCTACAAAAACTTTGTGGATGTTTTTGCTGGGACTTAATTTGATTGCCATCAGATGGCAAAACAAAATCAGAGTTCTATTTTTTTTTTTTTTTTTTTTGTTAGAAGATCGAAGCACAGGTATCCTCCATTATTGATTCAAACTAATAAAGTTTTTTCCATTATTCTTCTAACCACAATTATCAGTGCAAGTTTTCCATTTAAAACTTAAGGCTGTGACTCTAGAAAATACCACTCTGAGCCTAAGAGGCTTCTTAGTAATGTTCAGGAATTCTTTCTGGAGTTGTCAGAAATGAACTCATTAATCAAAGGTGGCAAGCCATTTTCAGCCTCTATACAATTTAACAAAATGTCAAAATGACCTTCTGTTAGAGTCTAGGCCTCAGCATACCCTGTTGTGAGAGACCGTGGCCTACAACCAACTCCCTTTCATTCACAAGGCCATTGTCTTCCGAGTTCAATGTTGACAATTCACCAGTAATTCAGGTGAGAACTTAAGGCAAGAAAATGCCACTCTGAACTCAAAAGGCTTCTTACTAAAATTCAGGGATTATTTCTTGAGTTGTCAGAAATGAAGGACTCATTAATCAAAGGTAGCAAGCCATTGTCAGTCTCTATATACTTTAGCAAAATGTCAAAATGACCTTCTGTTAGAATCTAGGCCTCAGAGTACCTTGTTTTGAGAGTCTGTGCCCTACAGATCCCTTTTGTTCACAAGGGCATTTATTCCATGTTCAATGCTGATAATTCACTGATAATTCACTGATAATTCACAAGTCAAGTGTTAGGGCTGTAGAGTCAGTGTATAGATATTTTTGGACCCATTGGGTGTTGTAATAATCAAATCTTCACTGGTCTTTTCAATGGAGTCCATTTTAACTGTGTTCTTATTAACATTTCATTTGCCTGTTGCCTTCTCTTGGCCTGCCTGGCCTTGCTCAGACATTAACCCACCTATCAATAACCATTAAGCTGCAGTGACAAAAAGAGCTGATAGCTTCAATGTTATCATGTCATTGGTCTCAGTTTCTGGACATGTTAAGTCATCTTTTGAGGAAACAGTATTTCAGGAAATTGTTGTCAAGGAAACAGAACTTTAATGGCTTAAAATTAGCATATTATGGGAAATTCTTGTTTACTATGAACATTTACAAAGAAATCTATTACATAAGCCTGGCTCAGGGGTGAACAGGGACAAACCCCTCACTACTACTACTCAGATAGGCCCAGTACTGAGTAGCACCATGGGAGATTGGCAGGGAGCAATGACAGGAGCACATACTTGTCAGTAGGTGGTTGTGATGCCCGTGCACTGGCCCAGCAATCAAGGAGTTTCAATCCTCACCACTAACACCAGTGAGGGGTGTCCACGTAGGGGAGGATAACAAATACACACACACAGTAAAGTACAATTTCCCTTAAGAGCACACACAGCATCACAGTCAGTCTGGGGCTGGTTTCTCCCTTTCTCTCCAGATCCCCAATAAGACTCCCCACTGGCACAGATATGGGGTCAAGATCTCAGCCTAGTGGGCAAGGTGAAACCTCCAGCACTCTCTCTGTCCAACCAGTGCTTCATGTCCCTGCCCAAGCAGCTGACACACACACACACACACACACACACACACACACACACACACACACACACACACACACACGCACACACACGCACACACACGCACACACACGCACACACACACACACACACACACACACACACACACACACACACACACACACACACACACACACACACACACACACACCTTGAAATAGGAGTTATACACAGACACCCAGACACTCTTGGGGAAGACTGGCACAGATTTTCCAGCTGTGCCCCATTTCTGTCCAGTCTAAAAGGTAGTACCAGCTGCCACCACCCACTAATATTTATCAGCTACTAAAAAGGCCCTTACTAAAGGGTGCTAGTTAAGCTAGAGCTTAACTTATCTCTACACAAAACAGCCACAGTTGAAAGGTTGAAAAATATTTAATAATAAATAAAAATACAAGACAATACGTCTTAATACACAGTGCTAGTCAAGAGTTCAGACACAGGAAAATGCATAAAATAATACAGTAGAATAGTTCTTACATCAATACAGAAAACAACTGTCTAATCTTCCTGTTTCCTAGCTATTTCTAAAAGAGACACTGAAGTCTAAGATCCTACTTACATACAGAACACAGGCAGATACTGGTGAGTTGGATGTTCTCAAGACAAATGCAAAATGCTGTCTGATTCTCTCTCTTTAAAGTGATAACACAGTGCTGCTTCACATTACATCATTCTTAACAATTTTCTGTTTTCCCAGGTTAACAGAAACTCAGAGGTTAATAGCCCTTTTAATCTTGCAGCTGGACAGGAAGCCACAGCAATAAAAGAAATTATAATGTAAATTCTAGCCATTAACTCTGACCTCAAAACAATATGAAGAATTCCTTCATTTAGACATCTCAGCTCTGAGTCTTGACATCAAACAATAACACAATGCTTGACTTATCAGCCTTCCTACAGCAGAGTGCACTGTTGTTAGAATTTTTGCAGTTTCACATTTAGCAACAGCATGTTTTTCCATTTAAGAGAACAAGCCTGTGGCTTATATTAATATTTATAAATGACAGAATTCTCTGCAAAATTCTATCTGGCTAGGCTGGCAGCCTTCACCTGTCTTCACAGTGGTGTACAAAAAATCTGCTCAGACTTAATGTCAAGAAGTGCAATATTGTCGAATTGGGTAAGCTACTTCTAGTGCCAGCTTATAGTATACACCCCTTCAAAGTGAGAAGGTAGGGAGACACCTGGGAAATTAAGTGGATAGCTCCCCTCATGTTTAACCATCACATTGCAAAGATGGTTAAGAAACCCTTTTACCTTGCACAGCTCATAGCAAAAGGTATTTCCACTAGATCAAAAGAAGTTCTACTTTTATTCTGCACTGATTATACCCATCACTGATTGCAGTGCCCCTTTTGTTATGTACCTTTGTTATGTATAGTCATACCCTTCGGGAAAAACAAGGTAACCCCAAGCTACCATATAGGTGGCAATCCACTAAGCACAGAAGAGGTTATCAGGGACCTGGGGACCCAGGTTGACAGTGGCCTTTCTTTTGACACTCACATTGCTAAAGTGGTTAGAAAGACCTTCTACATTGCCCACCTGATCATGAAGGGACTCACATCCAGATCTAGTGAGGTCATTGTTCCCCTGTACTCTTCACTTATCAGACCAATGATCGAGTACAATGCCCCATTCGGGATGTATCTCACCAGACATCTACAGCAATTGGAGAGACCCCAAAAGTTCCTCACCAAAAGGATAAAGATGATAAAGGGACTCCAAAATCTGTCATATGCTGCCAGATTGAAGAAACTCCAGCTCTATTCAGTCGCATACCATCTGCTCAGAGGTGACATGTGCCTGACATACAAGGCCATGTCCAACCCGGAATTAATGGACATGCTCCACCTCAAAAAATCCAAATCCACCAAAACCACTAGAGCAAGCAACTTAAACCTTAGCACGGATATAAATAGGACGTGCTGGAGGGATAGATTTATCACTCAGAGACTCCCTATGCTGTGGAATAAAATCCCGGTCCATGTGAGGCAGAGCACCTCGCTGACTCTGTTCAAGAGAAATCTAGACCTGTGGATGGGAGATCGTAGGTTTACCCCGGGAATCATCTCTGTGTCACTGCTGGACAGAGGCACAACAAACTAATGGGCGCAGTATTTTTTCATATAAGGGGTGGCGTAAGCCACAAAAATTTGGGCTAGGCTTATAAATGCCTTAGGGCAGATAGCCTAGTATAAACCTATGAACCTATGAACCTATGAACCTATGAACCTTACTAAGCATATCAAGCAATTGGAAAGACCACAAAGGTTCTTAACTGAAAAGATCATGGGCTTAATTGACCTGAGCTACCAAGGGAGACAGGAGGCTATATCACTGTATTGAGTATCATATTGGCTCATTTGGGATGATCTGTGCCCTGTTTATAGGGCCATAAGGTATCCAATAATCCAGTAACTCATACCTCCAAAGATTTAACAATACTACTATTACAAGAACCAGAGATATAAAGCTACACAAACAAATAAATAAAACAAGGTGGAGGGATAGAGTTGTCATGCAATGCCTACCCCTTTTATGGAACAATTTTTTTCTGAGAGTTAAGCAGTGTGACACAGTGTCAGCCTTTAAAAAAGAGCTGGACAACTGATTAAGTATTGATATATTCACTTCCAGTATGAGTGGCCTGGCCCTCTTTAAAAAGGAAGGCCTAATGGTGGGTACTAACATGACAGAAATGTCGTCGAGGCTCATTTACCTAGTAACTGCTATGATGCTATGATTGGGATTCGTGATGACTAAACAAGTAGAATTTTCTCAGCACTGATAATTAAACCCAGTTAGGATAAAAAAAAAACATTTTCAGCAAACCAAAAAGTATGTTTTTGAAAAATGCTAAACCCACTGCACTAGCAGAATGGGGGTGAATCCCTAACTTATATATGTATATATATATATATATATATATATATATATATATATATATATATATATATGTTAACTCCACCATCATATAACAGCTGGGAAAAGGGCAAAGTCACAATCTGCTGAAAATTGTTTCAGCATAACAGTTTTGCAGCATAAAAATTAAACCTTCTTCACAGAGATTTGTTACATTCCCTATGATTGTTATTTGATCGGTTGTAAACCCAGAATTAACCCTATAAAGGAACACATGGATCAGTGTTCTACCTAAGTTAAATAAAAAATAAACAGAGTAAACAAATGAAATATTATCTTTATGTGAGTTAAGTTCAGATTTAGTATAGCATTTTGACAAGTTATTGTAATGCGTCACCCAGCCTTGAAATGATCAGGTGCAGGGAGGTGAGTAACATCCTGAGTGATGATATAATGATCAAAAGGAACACAAATCTGTGCTGACTTGTACCTAAGCATCTCTAAGGTGACAGTGATACTGATGAACCGAATGCACTTGTGACATTAAATAATAAGGATCAGAGTGCCTCTTCCATAGCCTGTCTCTGCTGCTGTTTATGAGCCATGGTGTGGCTGTGACCTCAGGCAATGAAGGAAGGGAGGCCAAAGCTTTGGATGCCATCGGATAGGAACACTCTTCCTATAGGTAAAAAGTAAGCTTGCAAGTTGTTATTCTGTTTGTCATGAAGCAATCTTTTTTAGGAAGGCAGTGTTCTTATAAAGTAAGATTTCTTGTGCATCAGGACCGGCTATGGTGGCCTGTATTGTGAACAGCTTGTACAGGCTACTATGTCTGATCAACATAGCTTTCAACTGTCCAGATTTTTGCAGAATGTACAGATTTTTGCCTCATATTTGTGGTCTGTTCCTCATAAAATGTGTGATTTTCGAGAACATCACTGGGGGCTGAATATGTTAAATAATAGCATACATCTGACTTTAAGACTTAATATCCTTCAGAAATGCATGCTAACTCAAATCCTGTTATTCTACTAACCTTCTAAGTTTATACAAGCAATGTTTAAAATCTGTTCCTATTTTTGGGCCTTTGTCCCCCCATTATTTTATGCTTTCTCCAGATTTCTTGAGCTAAGAGGTTGAGAGGTATGCTGATCAATCAGAAAACATTTTCACCCTCAGGACATCAAGCAGCCAGTAGGATTTTTCCCCTTGAAGGACAAAACTATTTAGAGGATACCATCCATTGTGTTTTCATGAAATAGGAGTTTGGTCATGCTCAGGTGTCCTTGGACTTTGTGAGATGTGAGTTCAGATATACTGACTACTGCTTGGTCTTGGAATTCATTTCTAGTATGCACCCATTAGCTTATGAACTGGATCCTTGTCCAGCCATATTTAATAAGTCCTGCTTAGATGAACCTTCTACAGCTGGTTGGTTGGTTGGTTAGTTAGTTAATTAGTTAGTTAGTTAGTTAGTTAGTTAGTTAGTTAGTTAGTTACTTAGTTACTTAGTTAGTTAGTTAATGTTGGAAAGTTCAGCCTTTCATGAGGGTGTTTTGTTTCATCTGTTTTTAAAGAGGTTTTAGTTACCCCTGCTTTTAAGAAACAATTCTTCAGACTTGAACATTCTTAAAAAACTGTCATCCAGTCTCTCTAACTCTCCCTTTGTGAGAAAGGTAATTGAAGACGTTATTGTATTTCAGCTGGAATTATTTTATACCATTTTTGGTTTGAGGTGCCACCCACTTTGGAGCTTCAAGAGGTCCGCAAAAATGTTTTTATTCCATGCAAGGTATTCTGAATTATTTTATAGCACATGGAACATTGTGATTACAGTGTGAATGTTGTAAAAATACAATTTTGTTAAGCACCTTTCTGCACTAGAGTGTAACAGCTGCTACCACAGAAAAGCACCCAAAGTACTTCTACAATTTTAGAAGCTGTTATATACTTTAGTATCAAACAAAAAATAAGTAAAGAAAGTGTGGTAGTATGCGTTGTTTAACAGCTTTAAAAGGTGTTCAGTCATCAAAGGGACCCTTTGCTTCTGTTCATTGTCTGAATATTTCTAAGGGTTGGGGGGATATAACTTCCAGAATAGGAAGTACAGAGTGTTTTGCCTCCCTCTCAAAATGTGTATGAGTGTGGTTGTGTACGCATTATTGTAAGATGTTTGCATAAAGTAATGAGTGTGTGTGTGTGTGTGTGTGTGTGTGTGTGTGTGTGTGTGTGTGTGTGTGTGTGTGTGTGTGTGTGTGTGTGTGTGTGAAACTGATTTAAACTATTAGTCCTTGAAGAGAAGAAATGTAGCCAGCTTACTGTCATTGAAAGACATATTTGTTAAATAGATATGGCAGGTGTTAAGATTATTAAAAATCAACTGTCACAAGCAAAACGACATTAGCAATGCAATTAAGGTTGTTTGGAAGCTCCGATCTATTTTATGTTCTTCATTACTCATTGTAATATCTTAGATAGAAAGCATGGTGTGGCAGTACCTAAAAAAAGATGAAGAGTTTGGTTCTAGATAATATTCTAGCATCAGCTATAGTAACAGTATCTCTTTTAAAAGAACAGGGGGACATCAAGGAGACAAGTAGGGGAGTTTTCAGTGGGTAAAATTATAACTAGACCCTGTTACATTTGTAGTGTTTGTATACTGTGCTAAAAGTGGCTATCATAAAAAATAGTGATTTATTTACAACTAGAGCAATTTTCTTTCATTTTACTAATGATGCTAAAAATAATTTTTGCTCATGATATTTTTTTACTCAGACCAGCAAAAAGTTCAAAAGCAATCTGTAGAAACATTCCATATTCATTAATTAAAATATCTTGGCAATCCTTAATAAGAAATGCAAAGAAGACAAATTATGTTAGATAATCTTTGAAAACTCTGGAAAGGATAAATAAAAATGTGCATTTCAAAATAAAAGTTCTTGTGTATAGATAAAAAATGTTTAAACATATTGAAACAGAATAATCTAGTGGGAAAGCAGAAAAAGGAAACAAATGTCCTATCAAAACATGTGGAAGAAAACCCTGGCCATGACTTAAATGTACTATTCTAGAAAAATTTTTGCCTAATGTGAGGGGTGGTGCATGGTCTCTAAATATAGAGAGGCATGAGCTGTACTGGCAATTGTGTTTAAATGCTTACAACTGGCCAGGTTTGAATGACCAAATATTGCTGGCATGTATTTTAAAGTCGAAAGCATTGGAGAGATGAGGTTTATTATTATCCATAAATTTAAATTTGCACCTGCAAGATGTTTATAGCTTTTTAAACTGTTATGTTGTTTGCATGTTGAATGTTCTTTATATATTTGCTACTGTTGCTTTAAAAAAGGCAGTTTGTTCTGTTTGAGGGCTCAGTGGTCATATGACCTTTTTTTATATTGCCTGAGCTTGTCTGTTTGTTGTGTGCCTTTTATCTGTAGAAGTTTGTTCTCAAAGAAGCAAAAGCGCTAATCAATCAAACGTTTATTCTGCCAAGTAGAGCTGTGCTTCTCTGCATTTTTGGTTCCTGTGTGCTTTGACATTATTTAAAATACCTTGGAAATCCTTCATAAAAAATGCAAAGAAGACAAATTATGATAGATAATATTTGAAAACTCTGGAAAAAGAAAAATGAAAATGTGCATTTCAAAATAAAAGTTCCTGTGTGGAGATAAAAAAATGTTTAACCATTTTGAAACAGGCTAATCTAGTGGAGAAGCAGAAAAATTAAGGCTTTATTTAAGAAGCCTTCCATATCAAACTGTATTATTTATGTATTTTATGTCTACTGGTTTATTTCGTGTAATTTCATGCATTTACTATAGTAATGCAATTAGATGCTAGCCGGTATAACACATTATTTTCCTGCCATAAGAGTTACAATGTTCTGAAGCTGACCATCTTGAAAGATGTAATCAGAATCTGTACATATTGCCAAAGTGACATCCTAAATGGTCAGGCTGTACTTGGTCATTTCTCTCTGTTAGGTACTAGGGTGAATATGTACGCCTAGTGTGTGCACTCTGTATTAATAACCCCTGTGGAGACTGGAGAACATACCTCTCAACTGTCCCTGATTTTGACTCAAATTTTAACTCTGTCCCTCTTAATCCCTCTTAAAACTAGTGACTTTTGGAGGAAAGGTGGTGAATTACACTTAATGAATAATGACAATAATTAAGAGTTATAAACTTCTTTTACTTCAGAAAATGTGTATTAATTCATATGCTCTGATTCTGTCAATGTTTCAAGTTAATAGCACTAATATTTTAAAAATGTCAATGATTGTCCCTGATTTTTTCTTGACTTGTCCCTGATTCTGTTGAAATTTGTTCCCAATTGGTTGAGAGGTCTGCTGAAGAACATTCAGAGATGCTAGCTGTAAGATGGACAGTATATTTCATGTATACATCACTTGTGGTTCAGCATTTACAGGACTTCCTCAGGAGAGAGTTAGAAACACCTAAATCCTCTTGCAAAGTAGCACTACCTTCAGCAGTTGCTCTTTGCTGCTAGAAGAACAAATTAGCCAAGTGTCTCTCATCCTTGGGGGAATTAATGTGTAAGTAGACCATGTAAGAGGAAGTTTAGCAGCTAAAAGTGGAGTAGGAGATTTAAAAATGTAAGACAAAACAGTTGTATTAATGCAACAGGTCATGTAGTGTAAGCATCTGAAATGCTTGGCAATCTAGAAAGTAAAGTGAATGCATAATCATTGAAGTATGCATTAACCTAATCGATATACAGTTTATTATTGGTGGTTGATAACAGAGCATTCATAGACTAGAAATTTAAAAACGACTTTGGAAATGGTTGTGCAGTCTTGTGACATTTAAGCTTGTTGTGTTGTGATCATTTGAACAGATTTTGTGGTGCACATAATTAAACAACTCTTCCAAGTAAATTACAGCGATGGCTGTATTATTTAATCTAAACAAAATATTATCCTGTTAAAAAGGTATTCTTTTTGCAAAGTTGCTTCTGATCTTATGTCCTGTGAGTTACACCTTAGATCACATTATCACTGCATAAAACAGATACATTTCAGACATCACTGTTGTCTGGTTCAGTTACAGAACCACTTCTTTAGAATGTCTCTGGTTGCACTTTCTTTTTTCCTGAGAAGAAATAAAATTCAGCCCTGGAGACTCTAGTTCCATGAGTAATACTTACATGGATAAGATAACCCAAGGACTAACAGTAGCTTTCTTCATCCATCTCTTAGAAAGGAAAAAAATACCGGTAGCTCTGCTGGCTACACGTCCAAACTTTTTTTCTTTATTGTGTTCATGAAGAAATGTGAATAAAAAATATCATCATAAGTAATGGATCAGCATAGCAAATTTTATTTCTTGTTTTATATTCTTGACCCCAATAACCTGAGTTTTCAAATTTTGCTAGCATCTGAGCAGTTCTTGTAATTACTATAAGGGATTGGAAAGGTGGCCTAATGGTTAAGGTGTTTGCCTTATAAACACAAGGTGCAGGGTTTGAGGCTCCCAAGGGATAATTGGCTAGGCTTAAAATGGCTTGCAAAGGCAGTTAGCTTAGTACTTATCTATGAATCTAAACTCAGGTAGCTTTTGTTCATTTTTTACTTCTTTGTGCTAACCATTGAAAACTGAATTCTTTAGGTAACTCCAGAAAATCACAGATTTTTAAGTTTGAAATCAGTAGTTGCAAATCTAACTTTGGATCCCTACAAACATTTTTGAGAGGGCCAGAGTCCCTCAGTTTGATTATAAGGAAATATATTATAAGAAAACTTATTTATTTTAACTGTCTGTTTTAGGCTATACTAAGCTAGGGGGTATTTATGTGTTTTATCTGTAATTTGGTTGATGTGAATGCAAGTTCCCTTAATGCCAGATAGAGACAGAGAAAAAAAAAACAGATTGAGAGAAATACCTGTGGCACATAAATAACTTAGGAAGTGTGTATCTTGGTTAACATACTAATTAACACTTCAATATTAGGCTGCTTGTTTCATTTATTATTCTTTTTTTGTGGAGTTACCTTGATTTGTTAATAATTTTGACTGTTGCATATGTTTTCTGATCATTTTTACTGATAAAGTTTTGATGTCTTCCTTTGTTTTATTCAAGTTGCTCTTTGATTCTGTTTTCTTCCTTGTTAGTGAGGCCTTAGTTTCACTTTAGTTCCTGTTAATTGGTACTACTGTATTCTTTAGGTAACTGTAAGTAAAATATATTTTATACTCTTTCAAACAGGTTTCAAAATCATGTAAATAACTGCCTATACCCACATATTGATACTAGTAACATAAATTACATTTTGTAATATTTCAGAACCATAGTGCTGCCTATATTTGATATTTTATCCATTGTGCAGTGTTTACCACTGCTGTCTTACAGAACTTCTTTCCCTGAATCATTTCCTGGCTTGGGTACCTTCAGAGCAGTTTGCAGTTGCTCCCTTAGTCTGCATGGGTTTTTACTGGCATATTTTAGTCACCTCAAACATCCCAAATATATGCTTATTGATGAATTAGCAGCCCTCTGGATTGCATGCTGGTGTGTCTGAATGTGAGTGAACATACATCCTGCGATGGACTGGAATCCAGTACAGGAGTGCATCCATTCCTAATACCTATTACTTGCTTGGACAGGCTCTGGTTCCCCTGCCACCCTGAAAAGGATAAAGTGGGTATAAGAAAATGAATGAATAGTTTCCAGTGCAATCTGTTATAGTCGGGTCTATATCACCACATTGAATGGTGATAAGTTCGAACGCCCTTTGTTCGAACCGAAAAGTCAGAAAGCCCTAAACCGCGAAGTTACAGAACATCTATTTTTTTTTCCAGGGAAAAAAATTGGTGGGCCTTCTTTGGGGTTTTGCTATTTCCTCCAATGTAGTGCGATCTCGGAGTTGGTATATTTAAGTAGGGGGTGGGGGGGCATAGCCCCCCATGTTGGGGGTGTGGGGGGCAGAGCCCCCACTTCAGTTTGTTTTAATGTTGTGATTATTTTTTTTTTCACAGGGCAGCTATTTTTTTCCCTGGGAAAAAAATCGCTGTTCTGTGAGTTCGCTGTTTAGGGTTTTCGGACTTTTAGGTTTGAACAAAGGGCGTTCGAACTTATCACCATTCGATGTGGTGATGTAGACCCAATAGTTATACCCCTCTAAGAGCATGAAATGGTATGGTATGGTATCATCTCTGATTTCATAATGGTGTATGGTATATAATCACATTCTGTGAGCAGCCTGCCTGGGAAAAGGATTTTCCCTATTTGTTACATCCCATCAACTGGGATTAGCTTTTGTGTGTTGCTATCACCAGAATGGATAGTCAGTTGAATAGAATATAATGTATGAGTAGCTTATTTATTTCAATAACTGCATGTTTAATACCTTTATAGATGTATCACTTATGACACAGGCAAACATGCATTTATATAAAAGAAAACAAACCATATTAACATGTTCCTAGTTACAAACATTATACATCACATATGTTTTTTGTAGAACTATCATCAGTCCAACATTGCATAAATTGCTCAGTTCCTGCCCTGCCTTAAATCTCAGTCCTCCTCCAAAATATTATCCTGCATGTACTGTTCCTATGATTTCCATTTTTTATGTAACTTGCTCCCACCCATTTCTGAATATCCTGACTCCAGTTCATTATTTTCTCTGTTGCAGTATTCAATATGACAAAAAATGATTTAGACTTTGATTTCAGTTTTCTAGTAATTTTTTGGCAGCCAACAAAATTAAACTTAGCAAGCCCTTATTGCATCTAGACAATTCAGATCTTGTACCCCAGCTCAGAAGACTAATTTCCTTAGTTGCACTCAATTGCTTACCTAATATTTCTGACAGAGTACTCTGTAGGGAATTTTTGACGTCTTCCAGCTCATTATAATCCCCAAACAAATGTTCCCAGTTACCTCTTTCTTCCCATCACACCTCCAACATTTGCCATCTACTTAGAAAAAAATTCTTTGGAGTCTGCTTGGGGTTTACAAATATTTATGCAAACACTTCCAAACAAACCTCCTAAACACTCCAGACTTTGTTGCACATTGGGAGCCATACATATGTCCTCCCATTGTTTCCTTGTGAATTGCTTATCCAATCACTTTTCCCAACCTCTTCTGATTGATTCCTATAGTTATCATGCAATATTTTATATCCTCTACTAATTATTCCTTTTTTAATAGCAGGTTCTGTTCTAGATTCAACTAAAAATTCTACCAGAGCAGGTATTTCATTTAGGATTCCCCTATTCCTTTCTCTTTACCTATACAATACTCTGATATAAGTCCTGATAGGGAATGCAGTCTCTAGCCTGCAGTCCAAATGCTTCTTGGCCTTTTCCCATTCTATTTTCTTTCCCTTATTTAATCTATATGTTGACCCAGTAAGTGGACTGGTCGATTGACCTTTTCAGCCATGATTTTCCCCAAGTGATGTTGACATCCTACAGAAAGGCCTCAATGAAACCAATGACTGGTGTCAGAACCATGGCCTTAAGCTCAATGCCAAAAAATGAGTCATCATCCCCTTTGGGGAAAAAAATGGTTCCCATGAATTACCACATCAATGGTAGTCCACTGAACACAGAAGGCATCATAAGAGATCTGGGAACACAGGTTGACAGCAACCTCTCTTTTGACCACCACATTGCCACTGTAGTCAGAAAGTCCTTCTATGTGGCACATCGCATTACTAAGGGTTTTGCATCCAGGAAGAAAGAAGTCATTGTCTCCCTCTACTCTTTCCTCATTAGGCCAATCATCGAGTACAATGCCCCACTTGGCATGTATCTCACTAGACACTTGCAGCAACTGAAGACACCGCAAAAGTACTTCACAAAGAAACACTTGTCCTGTATGGACAGACTCAAAGAACTATTCTCTGTCTCATATTGCCTACTTAGAGGTGATCTCTGCTTGACTTACAAAGCCATGTCTGACCCAGCTCTGTTAGAACAGCTACATCTAAAGAAATCCCAATCCCTCCACAATACATGCTCCAGAGACCTCAACCTTATTACCACAATCGACGGAACAAGCTGGAGGGACAGGATCATAACCCAGAGACTGCCCAAGCTGTGGAATAGGCTTCTCATACATGTCAAGCGGAACGCCTCACTGGCCCTCTTCAAGAGAAATCTTGATGAGTGGATGGGAAACAGAAAATTCACCTTGGAGATCACTCCAGTGGCTCTACTTGACAGAGGCTCTGGGAACTAAGGTCAGGTGACATGATGCCAGGGTAATCCCATGGGCGAGGCTTGTAAAAGGCTCCAGGGCCATTAGCCGAGTACACACCTTTGAACCTATGACTCAGGCTCCAAAGAACAGAACATATATATTTTAAGATAAACAGATAAGATACAGTAATAAAATTCACATGAACAGAGAGAATTATGCAATTTCTGTAGGCTCAAATATTCTATAAGGCACAGATATTATACAATAGAAAATATGGTACCAGTCGATGTATATACACTATATGAAAAAACTAATAACTAAAGGTATAGCGTAACAGTGAATGAAGCTAGTGCTTGTAAGCTAATGAATATGAAGAAACATTTATAATAGAATTCATTAGTATTGAGTGCTTTTGTCTCTGCCTGAATCTTCATCAAAATAAAATCATCAAGTACCCACACACACACACACACACACACACACACACACATATATATATATATATATATATATATATATATATATATATATATAGAGCTATATAGATAGATAGATAGATATGTATGGATTTGCCTCAGTTTATCGAAATCCTATATTATCGAATCCCAATTTGTTGACACTGAAAATATCGAAATCCCACATCATTGAATGAACGGAACAACAAAAATCCACCCAGGGTAAGTAACCAGTTAGCCAAAACCACACCATCCCTAACCCATCCAGTTGGGGGGCAACACCCCCTACCCCCTAACTAAATATACCAACTCTGAGATCACATTACAGTTGGGAAAAGGGCAAAATTCACTGTCTCACACAACAGGTTTATGACCTTGAAAAGATATTTGTTGTTCTGCTGCTTCGATGAAGTGACGTTCGATATTTTGAGTGTCGACAAAATGAGATTTGATAATCTGAGATTTCGACAAAGTCAGGTAGACCCATATATATATATATATATATATATATATATATATATATATTTATTAACAAATTTGGCCTGTTATTTAATTTCCTATCAGTTAAAGTTAATTGACTTAATTGTGTCTGTTGAACATACACTAGAGCCTTCAGTATTACGAACTAAATTTAAACAGTTATTCAAGTGAATTACAATACATATAGTAAATAAATAAAAATTCACCACTACGTATAAGACATTATGATGTAATTAAAATAAACTATACCTTGCAAATAAAAAAATTAGTTAAAACTTCCTGAAAAAAAATGGTTAGATAGTAAATATGCTTCAGAACTTTTCAGCCCTTGATTTCAAAACAGGTTTGATTAATACAGTTTCATTCAACCCTGGTGGTGCACTGGCATTAAGTTTAAGCTGCCAAAGACACTCCTTAAACTTGAGTTGGTTTACCCAGTTACCACCCCTAGGGTTAATACTAATCTTGTCAAGAATGCTAAAAGTAACATTTTTGAACTTGGGACATAGACAAGAATGTTTATACAGAGCACTAATCTTGCTGTTAGCTTTAATGTCGTAGTTGTACTCATAGATTATTTTCCTTAATGCCCTCTCTGTCTTTTCTATGTAAAATGATGGGCATGTAGTACATTTTGCTAAGTAAACTATCCCTGTAGTTGAGCAGTTTCCTTTAATAAATCTGATACTGTTGTCATTAATGAATAGTTGTTCAGCCTGAACAATATATCTGCACTGTTTACAGTTTCCACATTTACCTGTTCTCCTATAGGTAATACTCCCTTTATTCGTTCCCCCTGTATTCAAAAAAACTCTTCAAATTCTTTAAAACTTTACTAACTTTTTTGGGTTGACTCCCTACCACTGTGTTTTTGCAAGCATTAGATCTGACAATGTTGTGGTTCTTCTCAATAATTGATCTAATGTCATAACATTCGTTATTAAAGTTCAGTGCCATAACTGTTTCAAAGGTGGCGGTGTTGCCATCACCCTGTTTACTTATTCTGATAGATCATTTATGCTTGTCAAAGTTCTTCAGAACAGGAAGTGCTCTGCACATAATAACTTTTGATGGAATATTTTTGAAATCCTTTTCAAGTTCCATTCAAAACTATTGCAAACTACAATTACCTGTGATGCTGTTTGCATTTTATGCCAGACTTTTATGTATGAATATGCTATATGTTCTTGTCTAGTTTTCAGCGGTGCACTTGATAAGAGAAAACTGTAGCTGCAAGACCCAACATTAACATTTTTTGAGGGTAGCGGTATTTTTTTTTTATATTGCTTTATGCCACAAAAGGTTACTTTCTATACATTTCTAACTAAATTAAGCAGCTTCTAGTTTTCTTTTTTTGTTTGAAATTGTTTTTTGGCTAAAATAATAATTTTCTATAAGCCAAATCTTCGCACAATGATTAATTAGACAAAACTTGTTTTCATAGTGTTTGTGCTGCTTTGCTTACTTGAATAATAATCAAAGTTGTTAGGATGGAGAAATAGAAGCTCTATTATAAAAAAGCAGTAAAGTACAAAGTTTTCAAAGTGAATGCTCTAACTAATATTTGAGACAGAAGTTCTAGTTCAGAACAATATTGAGTAAAATGGAATGAGTGGGGTCTCACTCAAGAGAGATTCATATTACTTTATGTAATTTTACTGTCAAACAATTGCTGAGGTAAAATTGAAAAGAAATCTTGTTATAGTGAAGATCTCACTTAGACTTTGTGATTATGATATGGTGAAACAGAAACTTCCCCAAGGTGACATTGAAGGTAAAATCCCTAGTCAGTGCCCTCTCTAAAATATACCCAATTCATTTCTAGTACCTTTTAAACCAGTAGAACAAAGAGGTCTCAATGAAGGGAAAAAGTTAACAGATCAGTCCCGTAGTATCTGTCTCAGACTATATAGGGATTCTTATATTAAAATTTACATTTTAAAAAACATGCCCCAGTTTACTTGCAGACACTGCACTCCCCATAGCTCAAACCTTCTATATACCATTTTCTAAAGGGCCTTTTCACAGATTAAACTTCTGTATCTCTTGTGAAGTACAATGGTCTTCCCTACTTAGTCATGAGAATGCTGCAGTTCTATAGCTAAAGTGTGAGGTGGCAAAAACTTAAGCCATTAATAGGAAGTCCAATAGGGGACAGAATGTCAAATATGGGAATCTGCTCTTTAGAATGAATAGGATAATTTAATCATAGTCTCAGTTTCACTGGGAAACACAGTTTGCAGTGGAACATCATTGTCATACTTTAATCTTGATCATTAACCAAAAATTCACCTTATTTGCAGAATGGAAGTAGATAAAGTTTGGTCTATGATATGCTTACATAACCACCATCTCAATTTAACTTGGATGTACCTGCAATTTATTGACAACTACTAAGTTTGAGATTGTAAAGTGCTATCTATCCAGTCACAGGAAGGAGTTTTGTTACCAGGGGCACAAAGGAAACCAGACTAGTTTCTTCTGTGTAGAGAAGAAACGGAGCCACATACACCCAGCAGCTACTGAATAACAAAGATGGCAACACCGAGTCCTAGGCAGTCATGCAAGTTAACCATATATAAGCAAAGTATTCCTGAGGCACTATTTCTTCAAAAAGCTAGAAAACTAGCTAAAGACTATATCCCATAAATGATTTACATTCTTGAATTTGATTGGTTAGTATACTATGACAGAAGGTGTCAAATTTGAATTAATTTCAGGGAACATTAGGACTTAGAGTGCCCCACCCCATCTCTAGAAATGTAAAAGTCAGCCATCATCTTTATGAATGTACTGTGCTATTCCAAGCTTTGACTAAATGGTTAGAATAGGTCATAGTTGGTCAAGAAGTTTTCCCTTTCTTAAACCATTGCCTCTATAATCTTCCCCAGAAACCTATGTTTGAGGCAATCTGTAATTAGTGGATTATAAGGGGTCCAACAGTTATGATAATATTGTTCAAGTCTTTTAACATTTCTCCAAATGTTTAGGGTTTACAGGTTCATAGCCTCCTACTAAGCTGTTGTTCGTGTATATTATCTGTAGCCTAGTTTCAAGATCTCATTTTGTCATTACCCTGCAGTACACAGTAAACTCTACATAATTTCTGCCCCTTTTAATGAGGGTTTGAGGAGCTAGGCCTTGGTGAATGTATGGCTTTGCATCCATTCATCCAGTCTGCATTTGAAGAAAGTCAAGGGGCTGCTTTGTTTTACATTCAAGCACTCCATTTTTCTTTCCTCCCTTACAATGCTAAATGACCCCAATGATCACAGCTTACTCCATCTGCCCCACTCATCTATCTACGCCTACTCCTCCTATGCTTGTTAGTCTAGTGTTTTAGCTCCTTTCTCACTGACTTATCTCTCCGCAAACCTACATTCCATGCTTCTCTTATATGTTACTGCAACCGTACTCTTCCTGTTTTATCATCTTACAAAATTAGCGTACATCATTCAGTCTTACACACATTTCTACCACTATCTGCTTCATGTCTAATCGTGCTTTTTGTGTATTTTGGCATTCAGCAAACCTTTGTTGAGATTTGTATAAACTGTCAAATCCAAAAAAATTAATACTATTCAAATCTACAGTAAATGTAAACTTCAAAATATAGAAACATTGTTAAGATAAGTAATGAAATTATTTAATTCCATGGAATCATCTCTCCATTAAAAAAAAATATATATATATATATATGTATGTGTATATATATATATATATATATATATATATATATATATCATCAGTAAAACTCATGTAAACTAAAACAAAATTAAAATGCTTCAACTTGTAAATTTATGCCTTCTCCCAACCTGTCATAAATAAATTTAAATAATTGGGAGCCATTGGAGCTCCCATAGCTACACCATTAATCTGTTGAAAATATTTTCTGTCAAATTAAAAAAAAAAAAAAAAAAAAAATATATATATATATATATATATATATATATATATATATATGACAAAATCACATCCAGCATTTCAGTCAACAACCTCACTTGTTGTACAGAAAACTTTTGGGAAGAATACTCCTTATTAACAAGTTCCAAACCCTCCACATTTGGAATCACTGTACACAGTGATGTAATATCTGCTGTTACTAATACTGTGGTCTCATCTATTTTAATAATAGATATACTACTAATAAAATCAAATGAATCTAATAAAAGATCTGCCTCTACATACTAACATTTGCAAATATTTATCCACAAAAATCACCAGGGCTTCAGTCTTACTGCCCTGGCTAGCCACAGTCAGTCTTTAAGGTGGCTTGTCTAAACAGTTATGGATTTTAGGAAAATAAAAATGTTACTAAACTTCAGCCTGCAAATTGTCAAAAAATTGGTTGACTCATCAGTAAGCCCTTCTACCAGCCACTCTTCAATGTAAGAATCACTATAGCACACCTTATTTTCTGACCAAGTCAGTTCTATGTAAAAATGCACATCACTTAATAAAAGAAACATTTGATCACAGTAAGTAAAGTAGTCCAATACAAGGTTCCCTATTAAAACTGCAAAGGTCCACTTACCTAAATACAGAAACGCCGACACATATTCATCGAACAGCAAAAACACCAATCGTCCTGAAGCATGAAATCTGAAATGTCGAATCATCATGGTTGACCCTTCTGCGATATAGCTCCGTAAGGTAAGTGGGCGATAATTACGGACCTTAGGGTTAGGATGCCAGTTAAGGTAAGTGCATAGATGGTAATGTATGTGAGGTTCAGTGTAGGGTTGGAAGTAGAGTTTTGTTAAGTGTATGTGTGTGGATTATTTATTTTGCTTGGGTATAGCTTCTTAGGGTAAGTATGCGATAGTTACGGACCTTAGGGTTAGGGTGTGAGTTAAGGTAAGTGCATAGATGGTAGTATAAGCAAGATTTAGTTTAGGGTTAGAAGTAGGGTTTAGTTTTGTGTTAGAAGTAGGATTTTGGTTAGTGTATGTATGCAATTTATTTATTTTGTTTAGGTAGGTAGTATGTAGTAGGCGGTGGGGTTGGACAACTATGACGGTTTGAGTTTTTGAATTTCACGGTTTAGGGCGTTCGGTGTATTCGCAGTTCGCGTAATATGTGTCAGTGTTTACATATTCTGTGAATAGGACTTTTGTGGTTCTAATATAGACCCTGATACAACAGTATCATTTCCTTTATCAGTTTTTGTAATATAAAGATCTGTATTATTTTTTAGATCAAATAATGCTTGTTTTTCACCTGCATTTGGATTATAAAACATGTCATTAGGTTTACAACTGAACAACTTTCATATTTCATACTCTGTTGTTTTAAGAAAAACTTCCAGTACAAGCAATGATAGTGGATTATAAGTACTAGGCTTCTTAAATGGACATTCATGATTATGAAGATTGTTGGAAAACAACAACTTTAAATTCAGTTTTCTACTGAATTCCCTTAGGGAATTAATAGTACCAGCAATGTCTGCTCTCTGAGTTGGTACGAAGGATAACCCCTTACTTAATAGTTGCAAATGTTCCTTATGTATACTCTAAACTTTCCAATTACCTTTCTAACTCTATCCTACATCTAATTACCACCCTTTTATCTGGAGATATCCATCCTAACCCAGGTCCCCCCACCTCAACATCTATAAATAAGTCCATACTACTTACCTCTTTAAACTCCCAAAGCATAGTCAACAAAATCCCAAACCTGCATGCCTGGCTTACACACAATAAACCTGACATCTTATCCATCTCTGAAACATGGTTAAAACCTCATATAAAAGACTCTGAAATAATCCCACCCAACTATTCTATCATTAGAAAAGACAGATCTCATAAAAAAGGGGGTGGTGTAGCTCTCCTATACTTATCCTCACTATCAGTTTCTCCCTATAATAAACCCACTCCCCACATTAATAATGCTGAATTACTACTAACATTACTCCAAATCAACAAACACAAGCATATATGTATAGCCTCCCTCTACATTCCCCCAGGAGACAATATTTCTACACTTGAAGACATTCTCTCATGGCTCTCCACCAACATCAGCAATGAAACAATAATCCTAGGAGACATGAATATCAATTGGGCCTCCATTCAGTCTCCCTCTAACCCACTTAACATTAATCTCTACAACTTCTCTCAGCTTATCGACTCTATAACCCGCCCCTTAAAAAACCTCTCCAGTGGCAGTACCCTGGACTGGATCTTAGTCTCTCACCCCCATTATTACTCTGTCAGCGGTACTCTCCCCAATCCTCTTAGTGACCACTTACCCACCTTTACACACCGACTCCCCTCACCCCCTCATCGTACTCATAACTTTATTACTACACGTAACCAAAAAAACTTTAACCCAACAGCTTTTTCTAACTCTCTAAAAGCAATAAATTGGAACAGCCTAAAAACACTTCCTCTAGATAATGCAGTTGCCCACTTCAACACAACCTTCTTAAACCTCCTAGACCACCAAGCCCCCCTAAGAACAAAAATAATAAAAAACAAAACTGCCCCTTGGCTTACCAAAAATACACTTGTTACAATGCGACACAGAGACAAACTCTGGACACACTACCAGAAAAATAGGACCCCCCTCATCCAAAATGAATATAAAGCACTACAAAATAAAGTTAAAAAGCTCATCATCACTGATCGACAAAATTATTTCTCCTTACTCCAAAACAATAATAAAACAAACCCTCAGAAATTCTGGAAAGGAATCTCCACTCTCCTAAATCCCAGTAAACCAGACACCCCCACCCCAGACCCAAATGCTTCCGATACAGACTTAGCTACCCATTTTAACTCTTTTTTTATTGATTCTATTTCCAAATTAACCTCATCCTTCTCTAACACCACTGCTCTCTCCCATCTACCCCCACCCTCGTCTACTTACCCTCTACCATCAACCACTAGTGCACCCCCTCTCCCATCTTCTAACTCTACACCCTCCTCACCTTACTCCACTCTCCCTCCCTCCTCATCACCCCCACCCTCAGATACTCCCCACTCCCCACCTTTCTCTTTAAAACCTATACCCATATCTACCATAAAAAACTCCTTCTAAAACTGAAGCCAGGTTCAAATGCTCCTGATAATATTCCTTCACAATTCCTGAGCATAGCTGCCGAAGCAATTGCCTACCCCATTAGTATTTTAATAAACCGCTCTATCCAAGAAAGCACAGTACCCCTAATTTGGAAAAAGGCCTTTATCATACCCCTGCATAAAGGAGGCAACAATGACAATGTCACTAATTTCCGCCCCATTGCTATCCTGTCTCCCATCTCTAAACTCCTTGAAAAGTGTATCCAATTACAACTCCTACCATATCTCATTGATAACCACCTATTAACTCCCACACAACATGGTTTCAGACCAGGCCACAGCACCATGACAGCCCTCCTCTCCTTCCTGGAAACTAAACAAAGCCCGAGACTCAGGTCATAGTGTTTCTACCCTTTTACTGGATCTCTCTAAGGCCTTTGACATTATCTCCCACAACCTTCTTCTATCTAAACTCTCTAAGCTTAACCTATCTCTTTCCTCCCTGAACTGGTTCTCTAGCTACTTATCCAACAGATATCAAGCAGTAAAATGGAAAAAGGCCACCTCCTCATTCCTTAATACCCTAACTGGAGTTCCACAAGGCTCCATATTGGGTCCCCTCCTCTTTAATATATTTATTAATGACTTCCGCAACTCCATCCAATATGCAGATGACCATTTGCTCAGCCACTTCTATCCCCACACTTCTAAAGCTAACTCAAGATGCGTTTTCAACCACTGAACAATGGATGAAAAAATCACTTAGCACTTAATGCTTCTAAAACCAAAATAATGGTATTTACTCCCTCTAAAGTCACCCCTTTCAACAAAAACACATTTTGTATTACTAGTCATAACAACACAACCCTGGAACTGGTATCAGAGACCAAGCTACTTGGTATCCAAATTGACAATCAGCTTAAATTTAGCTCCCACATATATCTAAATATCAGAAAAACCCATCAAAAACTAGGCATGCTTTATCAACAAAAATCATTATCTTACACCCACCACTAAACTCACCTTCTCTACATCTTTTCTCATCCCCTCCCTTCTCTATGGAGCTCCACTCCTAACTAATCTAGAATCCTCTCTGAAAACTCAACTATCTTGTTGCTACAACAAAATCGCCAAGTTCGCCACTAGCAATACGTCCTCCACTCACCACTGTTCCTCTCTCCACAAACTAAAATGGCTAGAACTACCCAGTCAGCTTATCTATACCCAACTCACTCTAGCACACAAGCTCATTCTCAACCCCTCACTCTGTATCTCCCTTTCCTCTGTATTTAAAATGCACTTACCTGACAGAGTGCTAAGGTCTAACAACCAAAATCTTCTAGAAGTATACAAACCAGCTCGTCCCCCAGGCAAACACCTCCTATCCTTTAGTCTAGCACGACTCTGGAACTCCCTACCACCATCCATTCGTACTACCCCTAGCTACTCTATCTTCAAAAAAACTTTTCACTCACATCTAGTATCCCAATGGGAATGCTCCTGCTGCCACCCTACATAACTTACCCTGCAAATTTTCATCTTCTCTTCTTTTCAATAGCATTCTTCCTTTTCATATATTTTTGTTAATTGCTAAATGTATATAATTCTTGCCTATACCTCTCACTGCAAGTTTACTAACATGTATTAACGTTCCTGTATATATCTTGTAATTATTCCTTTAAAATTCTGTATTACCTGCTCATTTATCTCTAACCTAGACTGTTTGTAATATTTGTCCTTGTCTAATCCAGTTGTATATTTTGAATCTATGACATATAGTAATGTTAATAGTCTTTGCTCTGCTCTATTTTATAACACATGTAAGCTTATAATCTACATCATATTGTAACCTTGATTGTTTATGGAGCTTTTCTCCCCAGGACTCCATTGAAAATGGTTCACTTTGGCCCAACGGACTATCCTGGTAAACCAACTGCAAATAAATAAATAAAATAAATAAATAAATGTAATAAGCAATTAGATAAATTAACAACCTTAAAGGAAGAGTTAACAGTACCTTGAAGTAAAGGAGCCCCAATCACTTCTTGAAATTCCTGCTCCTCTGGTTGTTCCAGCCATATTGCCTTTTCGGTCGAGGCAAGTGCATTGTAATTTGGGCTCAAGTTTTGCCCCCCTCTTGAAAAATGTCTAGCTCTTGAAAAACCTGTGGAGCTCGATCATGGCCCAAACCTGTGGAGCTCGATCATGGCCCACATCATTCCTTCTTGGCCCATCATATCTGTTACTCTGTTACCTTTATCCAAATAAAGTGTGTTTTTTTAAACTCTAGTGTCGGTATATTATTTATATATATATATATATATATATATATATATATATATATATATATATATATATTTTTTTTTATTTTCTGATTTTTGCGAGTTTTTTTGTTTTCTTTTTATTTTTTAATGTTTTATAACTGAAACTTGGCTAAATCCCCATGAACTTGACTCTGAAATTACTTTCCTTAGTTATAATATCATCCGGACTGATAACACTCAAGAAAAAGGTGGTGGAGTAGCTTTACTATACCCTGAGTATCTTGAAATCCTACCCTGTAATCAACCTATTCCCAAATTCCATATAATGCCAATCTCCTCATCTCCCTTCCTAAACTAAATAACCACAAACTATATTTATATATATATATATATATATATATATATATATATATATATATATATATAGGTTCATAGGTAGGTACTAGGCTATCTGCCCAAGGGCATTTATAAGCCTAGCCAGAGTGTGTCGCTTTCACCGCCCCATTGATTAATTAACTGATCCTCTGTCAAGCAGTCAATGAAGTGATCCCAGGGGTGTATTTTCTGTTATGCATCCACTCGTCAAGGTTTCTCTTGAAGAGTGTTAGTGAGGGGCTCTGCCTGATGTAATTTGGAATTTTGTTCCAAAGCATTGGGAGTCTCTGTGACAGGAATCTATCCCTCCAGCATGTTCTATTTATTGTTGTGACGAGGTTTAGCTCACTACAGTGCATGGCTCGCAGTGACTTAGATTTCTTTAGGTGGAGCATGTCCATCAATTCTGAGTTGGACATGGCTTTGTAAGCCAGACAGAGATCACCTCTGAGTAAGCAATATGCCACTGAGTACAGCCGGAGTTTTTTCAGTCAGGCTGCATAGGACATATGTTTGAGGCCAGTAATCCTCTTCGTGAGGTACTTTTGTGGTCTTTTCAGCTGTTAGAAGTGTCTTGTGAGGTACATCTCAAATGGAGCATTGTACTCTATGATGGGTCTAATGAGTGATGAGCAGAGGGGCACTATAACCTCTTTATTTCTAGATGCGAACCCTTTAGTAATTAAATGGGCCACATAGAAGGATTTCCTAACTACTTTGGCAATATGATTGTCAAAGGAGAGATTACTATCTACCTGGGTCCCCAGATCTCTTATTACGTCTTCTGTATTAAGGGGGCTGCCACCTATGTGGTAATTCATGGGTGTTTTGTTTTCCCAAATGGGATGGCTATGCATTTTTTGGCATTTAGCTTGAGGCCATGACTTTCACACCAGGTGTCCGTCTCAGTAAGGCCCTTTTGGAGGATGTCCGTGTCAGCCGGAGAGTCAATTATGGCTCCCAGTTTGCAGTCATCAGCAAACTTGGTTAGCCATAGTCCTCCTGTGTACTTCTGAAAAGTATATGCCAAACAGTAGGGGTCCCAGGACCGAGCCTTCTGGGACACCAATTGTGAACGGTTTAGAGTTGGACCTGGAGCCCGCTATTCTTACTGTGTGAGTTCTGTCTGTAAGCCAGTTGGCAACCCATCTCGTGACGTAGGGGTTTATGTTCAGGCTGGTGAGTTTTTCTGTAATACCCAAGTGGGGAATGGTGTCGAAAGCTTTGGCGAGCACAAGGTAGGCTGTGTGAACCACCTTTCCCTCATCTATGGCCTTGGTGACTGTCTCGAAGAAGTCAACCAGGTTTAGTAGGCATGATCTGCCCTTAACAAAGCCGAACTGGGTCGGGTCAAGTGTTTGGAGGTTCCCAATATCTTTGTTAATGAGTTCCATAATGATGCACTCCATAGCCTTGCAGACCAGGCTAGTCAGGCTTATGGGGCGATAGATACCAGGGTCAGTTGTGGCCCCTCTTTTGGGGAGAGGAATAACCATTGCTGTGTGCCATTCTATGGGCATGTAGCCTGTGGAGAGGCTGAGGTTGAACAGTCTGTTTAGGTGGGGGTTAGTTCATTCTGTAGTTCGTGCAAGACGCAGCCTGGGACACCATCTGGTCCCATTGACGCTGTGTTTTTGGCTTTTGAAAGGGCTGTTTTCACCTGTGTGTCTGTGATTTGTGGGGCACTACAATTTTCCGGTATTGCTGTGGTCCCTATTGGAGGTGAGAGGGGGTGACGTTTGCAGTGAATCTATCTGCCAGGATGTTGGCAATATCAGTAGGTTCAGTATATTTTGTGCTATTTTGCACTAGTTCAGTGCATATCTGTGAGTTGCCACTTAGATTCTTAACATAGCTAAAGAAGGCTTTGTGGTTATCTTTTGAATCCTTGGCTATTTTTCTTTCGAAGTTAGTATTGGATGATTTCATGAGGGACCTTAGTTTCTTACTGATACTGATCAGGGATGTCTTTCCTTCTTGGGATTTGCTTTTTTTCTGAACTAATTTCCTCCTTCTATTGTATAGCCTGTTTATTGCAGGGGTCCATCAAACTGGTTTCCTTCTCTTAGAGGAGTGAGTCTTGGTTTTGCTAGGGATGGCATGATCCATGCACCCTTGTAGGTGCTCATAGAGTGCATTTGTAAAGGTTTCTGCATCTTGGGCAGTGATATCCTTTAGCGTGGGGGCTGTGAAACTTACCACCTCTGTCTTAAATAAGGTGAAGTTTGCTTTAGAAAAGTTTTTTACTGTGGTTTTCTTAGTTAGGGGTGGTGGTGGGGTGTGGGCATCCAGAGTGATTAGTCTATGACCTGATCTAACCAGTGATGGGATGACCTCCGGTGTGGAACACCTGTCGCCCATGTTGATGATGACCAGGTCCAATATGTTTTCACCTCTGGTAGGGGAGTTTACCTGCTGATCCAGGGCATTTGAGTTGATGAATTCCAGGAAGCGCTGGGTCTGGGAATTTGTACTCGAGTAATTTTCCCAGTGAATGGTAGCGTAATTGAAATTGCCCAAGATCAGGGTGTTTGGTAGGACCTTCATTTTTTCCAGTGTCTCCAGAAAGGTGGAGTGGTGGTCCTGGGTCATGGAGGGTGATCTGTAGCAGGCCACAATTTGCATTGCAGATTTGTCCGATGTTAGTTTCACATGGATGATCTCAGAGATATCATGCTGCGCCAGTAACATGGAGGTGTAGGTATCCTTGATGAATATGGATACACCCCCTCCTTTTGTGTTTCGGTCCGTGTTCTGTGGCCAAAATGTGTGGTATGAGTTGTAGCCTGGTAGTGCTGGGGTGCTCTCTGGAGCCTTGAACCAGGTTTCAGTTACTGCACAGATGTTGACATTCTCCATACTGAGGAGTGCTTAGAGCGCGTGCATTTTGAGATTTAAACTCCTGGCATTGAGTAGCATAACCTTCAGTTTTTTGTTAATTGTGCTGTTTATGGAGTTGGGTTTGACTTTTGAGCCTTGCCTAAAAAAGGCACTATGGGGGCAGCAAGAGCCTTGGCCAGTATTCAAAAGCCTAGGGGTGACAGGTGCAAGCCGTCTCTTGTGAAGCAACGCGGCTTGTCGAGCATATCGTCCCAGGCTGACAGACACTGGATCCCCTTTGAATTACACCAGAAGCTTAGTCAATTGTTGAAATTGATCATTTTTTCTTTATACTGAAGTATCATTCTTGGTGAGGGCAGGATGCTACTCAGGGTCAGGGTCATACCAGCCTGGGCTGCATGATCAGAGAGCTCTTCCATGTCTCTTTTCATGTAGTCCAGGGAGGTACATCCCAGGTCATTCACACCAACATGAACAATGACAGAGTCATATTTGTACTTGTTCTGGAGTGACCTGAATGCTTGTGTTATGTGGCGGATTCTGACTCCCGACAGGCAGCTAACAGCAACTTTCTGCTTGTCCAGCCTAGTGAGTGGGATGCCATTGTGCCTGACTATAGAGTCACCTATTACTAGTGTGTTAGGTATGTTATTTCGCCTTAAGGGCAATATATATTATATTTCTCTATATTCCCCCAGGAAATAATGCCACAACTCTGGAAAACACCCTAAACTGGATTTCGCATATGATTTCTAATGAATGTTAATTTGTACTGGCAGATTATCTCCACAAAACACTCATTATCTAGCCTCAGTCTATATGGGTTGGCTCAACTCATTTCATCCATCACACTTAATAACTATCCCAAAAACTATGGCTCAATTCTTAACTGGATATTGGTGTCAGATTGCACTAAGTATGTCTCCAGTGGCACTCTCTCTGATTACCCCAGCAACCGCCTACTTGTATATGCAAACAGATTCAGTACCAATCATGTCAAACAACACTTACTTAGAGGTTCCTGTAGCCTCACTAATTTTAACACTGATACGTTTAGTAGAAATGTAAGCTCCTTTAACTGGTCTGTCATGAAAAATAATCCACTTAACGAAGCTGTACACAAATTTAATACACTTTCCCTAAAAAATCCTTAATAGTCTGGCTTCAGCTAAAACAAATGAGTAAAGAATAACCATACTCCTTGGTTATCCACTCATAGCAGGCACCTAATGCATGAAAGAGATAGGGCTTGGAAAGAATAGTTGAGATATAGATCTGTCAAAAACCTACATCACTTTAAAGCATTACGTAACCATACTAAAAGACAGGTTAATGCAGACAAGAAAATCTGTTACAGTAATCGCTTATTAAATCAGTGTTCCAGCCCTAAACATTTTTGGTGTTTTATGAATAATGTATTCCATGCTGGAACAAGCACTACTTTTAATCCTGCCTCAAATAACACTCCCTCTGAAATAGCTGCTCAGTTTAACACACATTTTATAGAAAACATTAAAGTTCTTAACTAAAGGTTTTACACCTAACACTCCTGATTCTCAGACAGCAAACACCTACTGTTTCAACCTATGACCCATCCAGAAGGCCTACATCAAATCGTTACTCCTTAAACTGACACACTGTTCTCCTTCAGCGGATGATCTCCAGCAGAATACCTGTAGCTCACTTCCAGTTCTATAGCCCATCCTCTATCTGTCATAATTAAAAAAATATCGCAGGGGATCATAAGTTCCTTCTTTCTGGAGAAAAAATCTTCATATTTTCTCTTCTCAAAAGAGGACCCTCATGTGATATGACCAGTTTCAGACCTATTGCTATATTACCGCAGTTGTCGAAACTTTTGGTGAAGTACAATCACAAACAACTACTTGAACACATCCTTCAGGAAAAGCTTGTGACTCCCACACAGCATGATTTTAGACCTGCCCATAGTACTACCATAGCCTTATTACCCTTCAGAAATACTGTTAACCAAGCCGGAGACAAAAGTAAACTCGTTTTTTCTGTATTCCTTGATATCTCTAAAGCTTTTAATCTAGTCTCTTACCAAAAACTCTTCGGTCAACTGTTTTCCCTAGGGCTATCACAATCCACACTACTATGGTTTAGCAACTACTTAACCAATATATACCAGACTGTTAAATGGCTTTCAACCTTTTCTCCCTTCCTTCCTGTCAGTACTGCTGTGTCATAGGGATGCATTCTCAGCCCTTTACTAATATCACTTTCAGATAACCTCATACATATTCAGAAAATTACTTAGGAAGCCTTTAACTCTGTTGAAATTGGCTACAGGATAATAATGTGCTACTAAATCCCCCCAAAAAACTAAATTACTTCAGTTTTCCCAAAATCTCATTTCCATGAAAAAAAAAACTGTAAAATGTCTTTCTTAAATAATACCATGATTGAAGTTACCTCACAAAATTATTGGGTGTGGTGGCACTTGATGACAATCTGAAATTTGATTTACATATCCAGAATAGCATCAATAAAACCCATCAAAAATTAGGTACCCTTCATAGAATAATGAAATACCTTATAGACTCTGACAAGGCAATTCTAGCTACCACTTACATCTCTCCTATATGGTGCCCCTATCATGACCAACCTGTAAGTGTCACCTAGTTCTAAACTTGAACAATGCTACAACAATGTTGCCAGATTTGCTTGTAAAAAAACCTTACCAGTCCCACCACTGTATTGCACGAAAAGCACTTTCTCGAACTTTCTCACCACCTGTCTTATGCCCAGCTCATCTTAACCCACAAAATCATCTATGGCCCATTTTCCTGCCTGGCAATTAGCCCCATACTCCAATACTAACTAGCAAACAATCCACTTTGGTCAAATGATAAACAACCACTTACCATTTAAAAACCACAAAGTGCTACTGGGATCAGTCTTTATTCCAATAATGTACCAAAACTTGAAATAAAATTCCTATATCAGTCAAGTCTATCTCACACCTTCATCTTTCAAACCGTTACTACAAGACTTCCTCTCTGCCTCCTGACCTGCTCACATCTGTGTCACAGCTTCTCCTGACATCCTTCATTCACCTTCTTATACCTTCCTTTAAAGCACTAAATCACTTAACCTGCATATCCCCATCTAATACTTCATTTTATTATAGTACTTAAACTACTATACCTATTTATAATTAGCACAACCAAATTATAATACTTCATTTTATTATAGTACTTAAACTACTATATCTATTTATAATTAGCACAACCAAATTATAATATTTAGTTTTATTATAGTACTTAAACTACTGTATCTATTTATAATTAGCACAACCAAATTATAATATTTAATTTTATTATAGTACTTAAACTACTATACCTAATTATAATTAGCACAATCAAATTAGTATTCCATCTCTACTTCTCTATTAACACTTAAAATTGTTTATCCCCTCTAGTACCTCACTGGAATGAATTTCATAAATTACGCCTATGCATTTTATACACCACTCTTCTGTCTGTACATTATCAATATAATGCTTGTATACTAACGTTTGTGAATGTCAATACAAATTTTATTATACTGACTACTATATTATGTAGTCACTTAAACTGCATTAATTTGTTATTATAAATGTTAATTGCTTTAAATTATTACCTTGGAGATTTTCTCCTCAGCCCCCCCCCCCCCGCTGAAAAAGTCCACCTGTGCCCAGTTGGACTTTCCCGATAAACATACGTCAGTCAATCAATTAATCAATAAACAAATAAATATTTAAGGGATGTTGATTCAATAAAAGCGGGATTCTTTGAAATATCTATCTCACAAGCAGATTATGTGCAGGAGACTGTGACATCATGGATTATGGTGTTTCTTGTGTAAGAAATGGACTAATAAAGTTTATTGTAGGGACTTTTTTTGTGATGTATGTCATAAATTAGAGAGAAGATGAAGTTTTCTAGTGAAGTAAGATAGTACAATAGAAATAATGCATAAAATGTGAACTAGGGCACAGCCACATTAGACGGTTTTCAGAAAATGCTGTAGTGAATCAACAAGATGATTTAATTTACACCAGTAGTAGGTACACAATTGCTTAGCAGGCCAGTTTAATTAACACAACTGGAGAATTAAAGTTTAATGTGCAGCTCAGTAAAGTTGTCTTAGCTTGCACAACTAAAGCCTTACAATACAATGAGTAGTAGTGGCAGTGCGCAGGTACAATTGCAGTAATAGCAGTATCATGGACTGGTTAAATGCAGTCTAGTATGGCAATTGCAACAGCAGTGGGTTATGTCATAGTGAGTCAATAGAAACAGAATAACAAATAAAGCAGGAGATCAAAATCACAGCAAATCAGCAGCAGAAGTTTCCAAATGCAGTATAACAAGATTAGTACATTTTCTGAATACAATATGATGAGTAACAATCAGACTCTGTTGCCACAACATCAGGAAATTTTAATTACAGTGCAGTTAGCAGTTGCAAGTGGTGATACAGAGTCATTAAAAACAGTAGTAGCAACTGTACCATGACAAGAATGCACCCCATTCCTAAGTCCAGGTATGATTAAACGTCATGAAATTACTACTGTTTCAATCTTTGATGCTTACCAAGAATGTTCTTCTCAGTTACGGCAATGTACCCAAAATTGCCTTTTTCTGCAATTCAAAAGGAGTTACATGTACTGGTGTTAATTTTAAGTGTTCTCAAAATTATTTTTATTAGTCCTGCTTCTCTAACTACTATGGTACTATCTGAGTGTCTTTATTCTGGGTTGCTGTAGTTTGAGTTTGCATATCTTGGTATTTAATGATTTTATGTCTTAATATGCATGACGCTATACTCGCTAGGTTGGGTTATGTCAATTATTAGTGCTGCTTTTGTTACTGGATCATTGGATCATGGGAATTAAGATGACTAGGTCACAAGACCATTTACATCTTGCCAATACCTACCTTCATGCTGTACCCCTATTCGCAATATGGCCAAAGGAGGTCAGTCCTGGTACCCATCCAGTCATATGGTTTTAATCTATCGGATGCTAGTGTGTCATTTTGTTCAACTTTCAGAGGAAGTTTTTTCCAGAAGTGGGGTATGAGTTAGATACAAAATGTGTGTCTCCAACACATTTGATTTATGTGCTAGTATAGATGTAAGTCCCTAGTTCTGGTATTAATGGAGCTATTTGACTTGCAGTGATACAGGAGATAATGGAGAATGGGGTCCCTAACAGCATGGAAGCACTACAGATATCACCATGAAAGAACTTCTAAGACACTGAGTAACAGGATAGCTCTTAGAGTCATTCATAGTAGTGCAGGGACTTAAGGTCAACAGTCTTCTTACTTAGATACCTCTAAGGCATTTCCAGTTGCTTTTTATGTTTATAAAGGTACACAGCAGTTGGTCTAATCAGAGCTGCATAAACAGAGATAGTAACTTCTTTTGATGTGGATGATATGCCATTAGATGCAAGTTGTGCTAAACAGATGGCTTTTTCTGACTACTGTTGCAGCCCAAAGGAGAGGGAATTATCAATCCAGGTTCCAGGATATATAACTTATCATTTTGGAGTGGGGTTTTGGTTATACTGTATATTGAGGGAGAGAGCTGCTTCTAAAAGTTCACAATACTAGACTTTTTGCATTGAATGTTAGCCCATTTTTAAGTAAACCTTTTTCAGCACACCACTTGTTTATGATGATGAGTTCTTGCTGCAGTGAATGGGTATGATGGGAAGATTTCACAATAACACTCAGTCTGTAGTCATCTGAAAGCTGACTTAACCAATGGATCAGATTCTCTGCTTTGGAAATCAGAGATATAGCTGCTATAATGAAGGGGCCCCACTAATGACCCCTTGGGTACATCAGTAGTTACCTTCTGTCACAAAAAGAAATACTGGCAACCCATCTATCTGGAATTTTGTAAATAATTCTGTAATTTGTGAATATTGATATGATTCATACAGAAGTTTATGTAAAGGTTTAAAGTTGTTGTTGTTTTTCTTTTTTCTTTTGGCTTTTCCCGGTTAGGGGTCGCCACAGCAGAACTCCGGTCCGCGAATGATTGGCAGTCGATTTTTATGGTGCTGAGGTGCCAGCCCGATGCCCAACCTTCAATGAAGGCACACCCATTCACGCATGTCTTTCGAACACCACTCGACCGCGGGGAGGACATGCAGACTCCACACAAAAGGCGCTGCAGCTGAGAATCGAATGGGAGAACCTCTTGCTGTGAGGCGACAATGCTACCGCTGCACCACTGCAGATTTGTAAAGGTATAAAGTACTAAGCTAAAATATAACCACAGCATGCCCTGCTGGCTTAGGATAGAAATTTATATAAATTATTGTAATTGTGCAAATGTATATGCTTTAACAGTAGAAACTAGAACACAGAGGGTTAACCTGCAAAATATCAAGAAAATATGTTGAAATTAAATTGTCTTACGATTGTGCTATAAATGTTATCTATCAATTTCAGATCAGTTCAGACACAATGGCTAGAGCTAGAAGTTTTTCTATTGTCTTGGAAGAGAAGTAATGACTATGTTTGAGATGCAGAACTGTTTTATTGCTTTATGACTTCCAACAGCTGCACAGCTCTGAACAGAAGCCTTTGTCTATGTGTTTTCACAAGGAGATGTCAAATGCTACAATGGGTGGTTAGCTTGGGAACTAAAGTCAGATGACAAAAAGTGATATTATCCAAGCCAACCCATCAGTAATATTTGATATTGATTTAAGAACTCTCTGATAGAGAGAGAGAGAGAGAGAGAGAGAGAGAGAGAGAGAGAGAGAGACAGAGAGAGAGAGAGGATGGAGGTTTTGGCTTGGCCACTCAGCTGAAATCTCAACCCTATAGATGTGCCAGTGGGGAGTCTTATTGGGGATATGGAGAAAGAGGGAGAAACCAGCCCTTGATTAACTGTGATCTCTGTGTGCTCTTAAGGGAAATTGCACTTTAATGTGTGTGTACGTGTCATCCTCCCAATGTGTACGTTTACTATTGTTGCCAGTGGTGAAGATTGAGGGCCCTTGGTTACTGGGCCAGTGCAGGGGTGTCACACCTTCATACTTTCTGAGGAGGCATCTGACATCATAGCTGTGCGAGTTCTTTCAGCCAGTTGGCTATCCACTTCACTACTTGTGCATCTTCTTTTAAAGCACTTAGCTTGTTTATGATGCCAGTATGGGGTATAGTGTCAAACGAGTTGGCAAGATCCAACTAAGCTGTGTGAACAGAATGATCAATGAAAACAGCCTGTGTGATCTAATAAGCAGGTAGGGTCACTCTTTGACAAAGCCATACTCATGTGAGTTTGGCCTGATAAGATTTTTGGTATTATATTTTACAAGGTCAGATATGATGTGTTTCATGAATTTACATATCAGACTAGTCAGGCCAATGGAGCTATAGTTTCCTGGGTCCGTGTTAGAACCACCCTTTTGTAGGGGCAACATGCCTGCAGTTTGTTGTACTTTAGGGTCAAATCCTATAGATAAGCTCAAGTTAAACAATTTAAATGGGGGGGGGCTCCTCAAGGGTATATTTGGTGCTATTTATTATGCATCCAGGTAATTTTAAAGAGCACCTTCAGTACATGTTTGTTTGTAATATTAGGGGGTGTAAGTGATTTGGAAATTTGTGGAATTAAGATAGTTGTTAAAGGGGTGAATGTTGCACTAAATTTGTATGTTAGTATTTATTTGGCAGATCTGATGGGGTTGTGCCATTTTGGATAAGTTCAGAAGACTGCTGGGTTCTATTTAATAGTTTCCAAAGTAACTAATGAAAGATGTAAAATTACCATTTGCTTCAGAAGCTAATTTAAGTTGATGATTTGCCTTATTAGCCCCAATAGCAGCATTTATTTTCTTACTGATATTGTTGATGCAGTCTTTAATATATGGAGTGTCAGATATGCTGCATGATTTAAGAATTTTTTTCTCTTGTTATATAATTTATGCCAAACTGGTGGAATACCCAGTTGGTTTATTTTAAACCTTCCCATTATATCTGGGTCTAGTAGGAATAGCCAGGTTGAGGCTTTTGTCTATGATGGAATAGAATTTGTCAATTACAACATCTGTATTTCTTGCTTTACTTTTTCAGCTGTTGGTACTGGGTGATCCCATAGGATTAGAACGTCTTCAGTAATTCTTTGTGGTTTATGTTTTCAATGCTTCTCTGTTCCCCATATGCAGGAGTGTTTGCAGAGTTTCTAATCTACCAGTCTTGCAACCTTATCATGCCTTTTGGTGTAGACTCTCAGCTATGAATATATCACAAGCAGCACTGTCATGTGATACTATTTCACGTTCTGTAATAAAAGGCCTTCATTTATCTGTAGCTTCCATGTTTTCTGTAGAGTAAATGAGTAGATAGGTAATCTACTGTTTTGTGCTGCCATTGTTAACCTTTCATCTTTTGGTTTAAATTAATTTCTCCTTAGCCATTCATGCATTAAATCTTGATCTGTGGCTATTCCAGCAGTTTTATATAATTTCTACTATAATACTGGGGTTTGTAGTTTTCTTTTTTTTTTGGTCATATTCTTTATAATCTTTTTTTTTGACACTTTCTGTTGTAAACTGCTTTTTTGTCCACTTCTGGTTTGATTTCTAATCCTGCTCCTTTCAGAAATGGCTCTGCTAATCTGAGCAAAAATGTCATCTTGGACTTGTTTTTTTCAAGGTTTGCAACTTTCACTATGTTTGGATCTGATGATGTCAACAAGTATGTATGAAGTCTCAAGACTGTAGACCTTTGCATATAGTAAATATCAAAGAGGCCCATACCGCCTTCTGAACAATGAATATATACCCTGTGAATATATAGCCGTATCATGTACTTGACTTTATATTTCATCTGATAAGCATGAAAGTTTTCTTGTCCAACTGATCCAATGCTTTCTGAGGCCAGTAATTCATCGAAAGCTGCTAGATAGAATTGGAAGATAAAATGTATTTGTAGCTTGAACCTTATTCCTAGATGTCATGCCAATATTAATTTTAGTCTTCAAAAATAGCCCTTACTAAGCTTAGTTCTCATTTGTTCTTGCACTATTGCTGTCCCTTCCTCTATCAACAGATTTTTGTACACTTCCTGCTGTTCACAATTTTCTGTCACATTCCTCTCTCCCAGGTTGAAATTTTCTTGTTGCTTCAAATTTTCTGCTATAAATTTTTCTTTTGCACATTTACAAGGGTCAAATGCCATTCTTATGTCATTTGAAAAAGTTTTAACCATTTTAGTTGTGCTTTCAGTGCCTTGCCTAATGAACTGTACAGTTTTGATTATCCACAAAAAGTAGATGAGATGTTTTCTGGAAGTTAAGTTGTAATCATAGCCCCGCCTGTTCTGATTCATGTTGAGTCATCGTAGGTAATTTCTATGAACAGGAAAAACATTGAAAACTGTTCACTGAATTCGTCTTCAATGAATAACTCAACCGTTTTGTTTTTGCAGGAGTAAAGGCCACCTGCAACCCATACACCCCATGAACTTTACTCCAAGGTCACAGAGTAGTGGAGAAAAAAAAAACAAACTCCACTATCAGCAAAAAGTAATTTCAGTAAGCAGCACACACTTTTTTTACATTCACCAAAATTACATTCAGTGACATGATGTGCTCCCAGCTAGTCTTTTAAGTACACATTAATGTGTTAAGGATAAGGCAAAAGAACAGCGGTGACAAAGAACATTGGATTTTTAATTCCTGTGATATTTATTTTCCCTTTTTCATTACTGAGCTTTGAAGTGCTTTGCAACTGTTTATTAGCGACTGTTATGTAATTTAACACTTTAGGGTACATTTTATGCACTTTACAGTATTCCATAATGCAGGAATATGGGACACTGTCAAATGCTTTTTTGTAATTTTTCCATGCTGTGTATAGGTTCCATCCCTGTTGACAGCTTGAATTGTGGCTTTTTAAAAATGATCATTTATTCTATATACTTTTCTTTTATTAAGCTTCTGTTTTTTTTGCCATGACTGATTTTTTTCTAAGTGTCTATTACCTCCAAATCAATTCCAGTATTTAATTTATGTATTGTTTAGAAGACAAGTTATTGGTCTGTAATTCATAGGGTTTTTTGCAAATTTGCTTTTAAAGAGGCTAAATTCCTGTGAAAAGATAATAATACCTTTCGCTAGAAGTTGGTTATATCACTGGACTTAAGGTTTTTACAGTCTGTCTGAATTTCATCACAATTTCACTGGCTGTTACTGATTTCCATTTTATATTCTCTGTATTAGCATTTGCTGCTGTTTCTTGCATCTTTTCTATACAGTCAGCATTTTTGTCATTTTCAACAGGTGTTTTGTAGATCCTTCTCCAGAATTTATTGATTTCTTCTATGTTGGAAGGTGTTGGTATTTTTGTTTTCTTTATCAGTTTCATAGAAAGCTTTTGTTGGGTTATTAATAAATTGATTGTTCTTTCAAGGAGTAAGGAAAATGTCATGTTGTAATAAATTGCTCACAGTTTCTCCAGTTAAATGGCTGATGGCATCACAACAATTCACTGAGGTCTGCCAAGGACAAGATCTAAACAGCAAGATATGGGTCCCAACATCTGACAAGTTTTCTCAACAGTTACTCATTCAGTCAAGTTGGTGGATAGGGCCAGTCCACTTAACTCTTGGGGTAGGTGGACACACTCACTTTATCATGCAAGATATCACCAGTGAAAAGCATACAAACTCCATTCATTCCGCCTGCAGCTGTCTGCTTTCATTGAAGACAGGCTAGGTTCAGAATCTGTCTGCCACGTACAATAGGTATGCATGCCTATTTCTTCTTACATGCCAGTCTTTTTAGCAGTAAAGCTTGCTTTTTTAGTAGAAACCGTACTTTAGCAAGTTATCAAATTGTCTCCCAGAAGAAGGTGCTCCATGTCAAGTTGGTACATTCTTCACGTGTGTCTCCTATGTACCTTTTCATCCCTCATCAAGTTTTTAAACCCAGACTGATTATGACGCAAGAGTCTGCATAGACAGAACAGTACCAGTAAATCCAGAACCATAGCCATCTTCATGATAGTGGATCTACTTCCTTGTAAACTTGTTTATTTGGAAACTCTTCTCAGCTGCTAGTTTTATTTTATGCTAGTAGTAATTATACATTCTTACATTTTCAAACTGTACTGCTTTAGAGACAGTCAGCCTCATTTCCCCATTTTTTTCTTCTGCATTTCGGAATGGCAAGCCTTCCCTCTCATTAGAAAATACCTCACAGTCTGCACTTGTTCTTGCAGACCTTATCTGCAAATACCAGAATGACAGACTTACTCATGTGTAGTTATTTCATTTCTATATTGAGTTTATTTAATTTCTCTGTTGTATAAGAGCTGTGCTGACATACCTCCCAATCCACCTGGAACTGTGTGTGTGTGTGTGTGTGTGTGTGTGTGTGTGTGTGTGTGTGTGTGTGTGTGTGTGTGTGTGTGTGTGTGTGTGTGTGTGTGTTGCGTGACTGTGCAGTTCTTTATATTATTATTTACCTAAACAGATGAGACTTCCAAGATAATTATAGGGAAAAGAAAGTAATAATCATGAATTTGAAAGAAGCATCTGGAAAAATGCTTTTTTAAACTTAGCCTGTTGCACACACTCTGTCACAAATGTTACTAACAACAGCAGTCTAGAAGACATTGAAGGCAAGGTGGACTACAAATGGGATCAAAACCACATACAGATAAGTAGTACCTTTATTATTAGCCATTGTTTCTGAAGCAGGGAGTGGGATTAGTCCCTGGCTTAATGTAGTTAGCAAGAAAAGCAGCTTTTCCTTTTTTTAGGTTATTTTTCCTCCCTGTTTTGCATTAACACCAGTAAATGCTGTGCACTGCATACAGGGAATCTGAGAACAAGGCATTATGGCAGCATTCTGTCTTACCATCAATGCCACTGCGTTACAATTTGACAGCACAGTGCTCTGTAACAGATCAATATACTACAAAATTTCTACATTTTTTGTTTTGCATAGCAAGTGAGAATGTTGCCATAACAGTTGTAAGCGGTGTCATTGTGGTTCTGAACCTCTTCCTGGATGTTTTAACAACGTATAAGGCAGTACTTCAAAATACTTCATTGTAATTGAATGTCTGAAAAATAGTGATACGTTTGTTTACAAAAACACACTTCCAATTAAAATGGATTTTGAAACATGCTCCTTCAATGTAGCATTTTTGTCCTGTTTTAAAGTATTTCCTCATTTTTCTTTATCTGCAAAAACTAATATTTGCAGGCTTGATTTGCGTTAAAACAAATTCAGTGGACAAATGTTTATGTGATGATATTTGATTCCTCTACTTTTACAAATATTTAAAAAAGCAGCTACAGTCTAAAACTGTCCTATGTTATGACATATGTCTATTACAGCCAGTGTGTTGTGCTGTGTTTTAAAGATAGTAGTGACTTCATGAGGTCTCTGAAGAGAACAGTATGGTAAACTGATAGATGATATATTTCGGATCTGAATCATAACCATTCAATTGTACTAGAAGCTATGTCAATTGTGACGCATTAGTTTGTGTGCTGGCCTTTATAATGGGATGTTAACACTGTATGCAGTTCATATATTTTACATTTACTTACTTCAGATTATGGGATGTTAGTCTGATTATATCCACTGTCATCAATAACACTGTTAAACTTTTGTTTTCCAGGCGTGGGCCTGTTGAAGCTGAAGGTTACATCACAAAGCCTCGATCAGTATATGGAGAAAGGGAGCCACCCCACTATCCAGGAGCAGTGCTTGCTGGGTACCATCAGCGTGGCAATTATCCTCATTTTACAGACCCAAGAAGACCAGAGTATCAGAACTACAGGGATCGAAGTTACCACTTACATATGCAACAGCGAGGGCCTTTCCGCCAAGATGTTCCACCCTCTCCACCCCAGTTACAAAGACCTTCCCAGTACTCGGATAATGTCGCTAAAGTATGATACCATGAAATAAGATCTGACCAACTTCTGCATGGCAATCCGGATGAGCAAAACAATGACCCAAGGCAAAATAATACTGCAACAGCAGTTAAATGACACACAGACACTCCAATATAAAAATGTTTGAGACTGGAGAAGTTGATAAAAAATATTCTCATTTTGATCATGTCATATGTTCTAAGAATACCGAAAAAGGTGTTCTCAAAATCCCCATCTCAAGAGAAAGGAGAATGTTTACATATAGGTAATGGCACAGAATGGTACAATTTATGAGTAACTGGACTGTAACTACTGACCATGCAAAAGCATACATCATATAATGGTACGACTAAAAAAGAAAGAAAAATGAAAGTTGCACATAGCTAGCATTTTGTTATTCATTTAGTAACCAGTTTCATCACAAGTGGAATAACAAAATGGCCAAAATACTCACCAGTGTATTCTTTAAGTATTATGTATTTCTTGCATCATCAAAGGTATTATTATTACTATTAGTATCAGAAGCAGTACCAGCTCCTCATCTCTGTTGCTTGCCTCACTATTTGCTTACTTGTTTTGTCCACAGCTGCTTGCATTTTATAGTAGGGTGGTATTTTTTAATCTGTACTCAGTATATAACAGCAGTGAATTGCAGTGAACACCACATCTGCTCACCTACACTTCTTATAAGACTTTGGACATTTTTGCTGTTTGTTAAAGTAGGGTAATTTACATATGTGCTGTCAAATCCTGAGCCTTTTCCAAAAGATGTGTTCTTTAGGGACCAAAATAGCATGGCGCATTAATGGGTACAGAAGAAAGTGCCATGCCCTGCTACCATTTGCACTTTGTTGTGAAGTAGAGGGATTCTTCTTCACTAACTGACCAAATGACAGAATGTTTAATATGTGGAATGTATTGTATTAGAAAGCTGAAAAATATTGTTTTGTTAGTGTCCCGTGACTGTTTGACCGATGAATATTCAAGAAGAGAAAACAGCCTACCTGTGTAGGTGTAAGCAACCACACTCAAAAAAATGGAGGAATACAAAAATACCACCATATACCTGTATACCTGTGTAGGTGTGTTGCTTCCAGAACAGATAACGCATGCTCAGTGACTAGATTAATCCCTTCATGTGTGCCCTCAGAAGTATTCATGATGTAGATCATTGCAGGCTGAGGCAGGTTATGCTTCCTGCCTTTGAGGGTCCCAGAGAAATAAATGATTATCACATAACCACTATAAGCAGAAACCACTTCATGCTTCTTTACACAAGCATGCCTGCTTTGGCCTTGTATCAAAAACACTTCTAACTTTCTTTTGCATGTGGGTGTTGTGCAATAGTACCTGGATTCAGACTGTTATACAGTAATTCAGAATAATTCATGAAATGGAGGGGAAATATCACGGTGGGTGAAAATGAATATTACTTACCATACAATTAAAGAGCCAGTTTAGCCAAAACAGGCAGAAAGAACAAAGGTTTAAGGTGATCAATCATCTGTAACTTGAGGCAGTTTAACATTTCTAACTACATTACTTCACTCCCTTAACACAACTGCTAGCTGCTAACATTACAGGTGTTTAGTGGCTGTTCCAACCAATTCTGGCCATGGCCTTCTTATCTGACAATATTTAGACTGTATTGACAGTTCTAACTAATTGTGGCTGTGGCGTTCGCATCTGACAGTATCTAGAATGTATTGACAGTTCTAACCAATTGTGGCCATGGTCTCCTCATCTGACAGTATCAAGAATGTATAGGCTGCTGTAACCATTTGTGGCCCATGACCTCCTCATTTGACAATATCTAGAATGTATTGACTGCTCTAACCAATTGTGGCCATGGTGTCCTCATCTCACAGTATCAAGAATGTACTCACTGCTCTAACCAATTGTGGCCATGCTGTCCTTATCTGACAGTATTGAGAATGTAGCTTGAGAACTTGTAGGGTTACATATGGCATTTATGAAGGAGAGCTTTATTTTCCATTTATCTCTGTCTGTGTCTCAGACACACACACACACACACACACACACAGAGATGCACATGTACTATATATCTATATCTATATAAACATACACACTCACACACACAAACATATATATATATACATACATATATATATATATATATATATATATATATATATATATATATATACATATATATATATACATACATATATATATATATATATGGATTCACTTTAGAAGCTCAAAATACTGAAATATTGAAATTCAGTATTTCCAGCCCATAAAGTGGAATCCTGAGAACAGCAAAAGCTCAGAAGCGCGAAATTCAAAACCTTCAATACCGGCGGTTTTGAATTTTGTGCTTCTGAGGTTTCGCTGTGGTTATGGATTCAGGTAAGTGTGTGTGTGTGTGTGTGTGTGTGTGTGTGTGTGTGTGTGTGTGTGTGTGTGTGTGTGTGTGTGTGTGTGTGTGTGTGTGTGTGTGTGCAGTAGAAGCGAGAAATTCAAAATCTTCGGTGTGCGGGATTTTGAATTTCACGGTTCTGAGTTTTCGTATATATATATATATATATATATATATATATATATATATATATATATGTAGCTGCTTTAGAATATTGTGTTGTTTACGTAGTTCATTGGCTTTGTAAGTGACCCTTTTATGGAGTTGAGTGAATCATCGTAAGTCACAGTCATTCACCAGCTCTCTCTTTCTCCCATCATCATGCTGCAACTATGGTCACTTCATCTCAGAGGGTTATACATTTATAACTACTTCAGTGTAGTGAATTCAGAATCCATGCAGTTACAAATCAGTTCTGTTAATCTGCAGAAAAACAACCACTGTCGTAACTTACTGAAAAACTTAAAACTGAAAAGTGCCTGTCATGCATTAAAACTGCAGCTTCATTCCCTTTTAAACACTGTGAATGTTTTGTTATTGTTTACACACACACACACACACACACACACACACACACACACACACACACACACACACACACACACACACACACACACACACACACACACACACACACACTCTGATGGGTATTTGGGTTAATCTGTAAGGTATTACCAAGCAACATGTTAGAAAAAAAATGTAAAAATATATGAGATGAGGTAAACCATGCCTTGTATGGCAGCCCTTCACCAAAACTACTGAAGTAAATGATAAACAAGACCAGTGGTGCCCATTAGTAAGTGTGAAGGAATGCAGCTGGGGTTCTTGTTACCCTTGATGAGGCATTGGTGTTGGATCTGTATCACCACTTTACCCCTTCTGCACATGACACTTAGTGGTATGCTCCTGGGAGGGCAGGATTCTGGAAACAAAGCGAATTACCTAATCTTTGAAACCCAGATGGGGCACTCACCAATATCATTGTGTCTGCATGCATTATTACGGTATATGCTGCCTATAATAATTTCTTTTTATAACCTAAGAGTCTTTCCAATCAGTGAAGGCATTTTTTTGCAGAGGGCTCATCTGCAGAGTAGAAAACTCAATTAATTCCTGAAATGCCATTCTGAATCAGTCAGTGTGCTCTCAGGACAGATAAAGTGACTGCAGATTATCTCTGCACTGTGTGCTGTCTTTCATGCAATGAAGCCAAACCATTCTTGCATTTCTGTTATTATTTTGTATAAAGTTGTAGTAAATCATGTTTAAAGCAGTAGTAATCATCTTGAACTATAAGATGACGAAGTCCCAACATTTTCATTGCTTTTACTAATTATGTACATGTATCCATTTTGCATTAAAATTGAGATAAAATACTGGTGTTTACTTCATATTTTTGAAACTGAGAAACATTCATCATAAGCATCTTTCACTAGGACAATATTGCAGAATAAACCAAAAAAGAGCCTCTGGTGATACTCAGCCCTCTGGTAAGGACACTGCAGTTCTTGTTTGCTCAATATGTTTGTGACACGTTTATATCAATATTATACCTCTCAACCAGTTAGCTCAAGAAATCTGGACAAAGCCTAAAGTAATGGTGGGACAAATGTCAAAAATAGGCATAGATTTTAAATATCATTCTTATCAACTCAGAAAGTTGCTATAATAACAGGATTTGTGGTAGCATGCATTTTCTGAAGGTTATGAAGTCTGAAACCTCAAATGCATTTAATTATTTAGTGACTTCAATTCTCAGTGATTTGACAGAAAACCACAAATTTTATCAGGAACAGACGAAAAATATGAGGCAAAAATCTGGACAGTTGATAGGCATGATCCACATTCATGTTGCATGTCTAGTTTACCCATTTACTAACCTGAAGCACTTCAAGCTGATTATAGGATAATGCATAAATACTAAAGAGATGGCAGCAGTAATTTGGTACGAGACACATACCAGTTTGCTGAATTTAAAAAAGTCTGTAATTTGTCGTTTACAGGGAGACATCATTTGGTTTGTCCCATTCAGATTGCATTATTTTCGGAAGTTTATTCTTTATTGCGCTTACACTGTGTGGTCATTCTGCTCTGCCCCCCACCAACACAGACACACACACACACACACACACACACACACACACACACACACACACACACACACACACACACACACACACACACACACACACACACACACACACACACACACACACACACACACACACACACACACACACACACTGTCAGAAGATCTATTTGTGTTTCTCGTGGTTACTCTGGACAAATCACTTAATGAATCTAATTTTGTTAGGGTACCTCAGATGACAGGCCTCAACTTAGTTACTGTCTAAATATACTGAGTTCATGCAATGCACTTAGTGGCAGAACAGTCATTCATCCTACACTTGCAAAGTCTTAAGATGTCTCCATTTCTCTGTTACATTTGTCCAGTCAAGTTATGGTTATCAATGAGGCAGAAGCAACCTCCTTGGTCCCCGACTCCAGACTTTGCATTTTATTAAATACCAGGGCTGGTGTTAGCATTTTGGAGTCCCCCAGCATGCGTCTGGTTGGGGACCCCTGGACACTTCCAGTCTCAGTACCGACCTGTTATTTCCACCCACTCCTAAGCAACTTGTTAGTTCATGCTGCAGTTTTAGGAGCAGTATGCACAGACTGAGATGCAGCTACAATGCTCTTATATAATGACAGGACTGTTTACACACTGTGTTGGGCCATCTCACAGATGGACATTCACAGTGACTGGCATTTAGCTGAAACAATGATACTTTATGACACCTCTATGTATAGGCCTGGAATGCTGTTTTACACCCCCCCCCCCACATACACACTCACATCCTCCAGTGGTCCCCTCCATTTTCCCCATCCAAAGCTCCCTACACCACATGCATTACTTTGTTCTGCTTTTTACTCATATTTTAACATAATATTCAGCATTTTCAAGAAACCATGTCTTTCTATGTTCTCTGGTGTGCATTTTAAAGTTTTTTTTTTCTTTTTACACAACGTTTTTATCTGATGAAGGATTGAGCACAGTTTAAAATTGTGATCAAGGAAAGAAATTCAGTTTTGCTGTTCATCTTTAGTAGTCCTTACATCCTTTCAACACACCTTACCCGGCTAAGATAGCACACCAATAACCATTAAGAAATAACACAATTATCCCAGGGTCCCTGAAGCCATAAAGTTACAGATGCTGTGAGGTGTGTTTTAGAGCATTTTCCCAACCTTTTAATATAATAGTGACCCAAACTAAAATCATGAGTAATAAAAGAATTTCAGGCTTATTATTTTCTTTTAAGGAAAACATAAGTTGTGCTGAAGGCTTAATGTCCAAAACTAAACTTATACCACCTACCCATCTTTATGCAGGACAGTCACTGTTTGTGCATTTGTGTCCTGTAAAGAGACTTGAAAAATAGTGAATATCCTGAGAGTTCAGGACAGAAAATATTTCATAAGTTTCCTTTAATAGTTGCATAAAGCAATTGTTTTGGATCTGAAACACCTAAATATTATAAGAAACGACATAAACAAATAAAGCTGTGCAAGAATAAACTTTTATTTTTGCAAAAAAAATGAAGTCTAGTCCTTTGCATTGATTGTGGGTATGGTTTATCCTGCAAAAATTATGTTTCTGTAAAAAAATGTCCCACTTTGGACAACTGAAAAGGTGATAACCCTAGTTTGAAAGTGACAAAATAACAGCATAGGCTAAATAGGTGGCCACCTAGCATGCTGCTCCAGCAGGGGCACTTTTCTAGTATTTGTTTATTTTTGCTGTAAAGAAATGGTTTCTTTAAAACATGTTGAATGAATACAGGAAAGACTGAAGAGTAAGACAAACTGTGAGGAAAAGGAAGACAAATGTAACCTGGATGGTGTAGGTGGACTAAGATGGGGGGACCCTGTAGAAACCTGTTACCCAGGGCAGCAGTTGACCAAAAGCCAGCCCTGCCCCCCCCAAAAAAAAAGAAACAGTCTTCCTCTGTATTCTGTATTCATTCCTCCTGTACTAGATTCGGATGAAAGCAAAGGTTCTAAAGGTCACAATCATGTATTTCAACTGTCTGCTGTCATATGTATACAAAGCACACCTCCTCAATGTTAACCCCTTCTACCAAGGCAGCCACCTGTATGCATGACTGATTTGTGATTGTTAGGAAAATGAAAAAATAATGACTCCAGTTACATATTCCACTTTGTTGCTCCTAGACAGTACACTGCCCCTAAAAGCTGTAATAACTTTTTTAGTACACTTCTGAGGTCTGTGAGCAAAGCCAGATCATTGATCAAATGATTGGCAGGGTAATGGACCAGGGTAATGGACCAGGGATCTCCCCACCCCCTGCAACCATTCTAGTGTCCCATTGCTTGGCTGTCTCTACCCACTTACCATAAACACTGTTCAAACCTGTCAGTGTGTATACTATTTTCTTATTTACTTTTACAATGCCGGCATAGATTTGGTTTAAAACCTGCACTTCAGATTTTTCAGCACAAAGATAACAAAATGAAATAGTTTCACATTGAAGATGAACTTAAAACGAGCAACAGTAAACTTCTCTTCCCTTGAAACTCACATTCATTGAAAATGCATCTGGCTAGTGGTGGATTATGTGTACATTTATATCCACAGATATCCACCAAACCAAGCAATTATAGCAGCATTGTTGACTACATTATTCTCAGATGTCAGTGGCAAGAAATTAAAATATATTTTAAATTTGTTTCACACAGACACAATAGCCAAAGTAGTCCAGCTTCATTCTCTCACACACAGGTTCTGCAAAACCAGATTATTGACTGTTTAAAAATGATCAGATAGGCACATAAGGTACTTTCATCCAGAGCCCCCACAACTATAACTACTTTGTTGACTGTGTTCATCCATTATTGTTATGAGGAAATAAATTGCATGTACTTTAGTGGTAGCTTTGGATAAACTACATGAAATTGTATAAAGATCACTAACACCATATAATAAAATCCAGCAACATGTAACAATTTTAAATAGAAGAGTACTTATAAGATTTTTATGTAATTTTATTTAACGTTTTGTTTACCAGGAAAGTTTGACTTGGAACAAGCCAATTTTCTGCAGAGGCCTGGGGAGAAATATTCCAAATGCATGCCTTTGTAAATGTGGGAGGAAATGGAGCACCCAGCAGAAACCCACACAAACGCAGGGAGGACATGCAGACTCTGCACAGAAGAGCAATTATAATATTTTTATTTAACGTTGTGTTTACTGGGAACGTTCGACTTGGAATGAGTCAATTTTCAGTGGAGACCTGGGGAGAAGTGCTCCAAACGCATGTCTTTGTAGATGTGAGAGGAAAGTCACACAACCACAGGAAGGACATGCAGACTCAGCACAGGAGGCAGCCCAGCTGAGAATTGAACCAGAGAACCTCTTGCTGTGAGGTGACATGACAACACAAACCACTGCACCCCTGCATGTGTTATCAACCACCTCATAACACATGTTAAGTATACCTCTCAACCACTTAGAGCAAGAAATCTGGACAAAGCCACAAATAATGGGGGACAAAGTTCCAAAAATAGGGAGAGGCACTTTTTAAATATTGCTCTTGCAAACTTAGAAAGTTGGTAGAATAACAAGTTTTGCATTAGCATGAATTTTCTTAAGGATCTGAAGTCTGAAATGAAATGTCTGCCATTATTTTCTGACTTCAGTCCTCAATGATTTGCCATAAAACTGCAATTTTATGAGACATGGACCAAAAAATATGAGTAAAAAATCTAGACAGTTGAGAGCTATGATGCTAAGTCAATATACACAGTCTGCAGAAGTAAGTCATCTGAATAATTCCAAATTAAAGAGAACCATTCTAATGCAGAAATTGCTGCTGGCAAACAACTTTGTATTGAAGTTGTCAGCAGCAGCATGTGTATCAGCATTTTTAATAGTGGCATTGTTGTGTTTTAAAGACTGTAGAACATTAACTTCATAAAAATGTGGTAAGCTGCTTTTAGTCTTCTTTACAAAGCTTCTCTTCTCTGGCTGCTGCAACCAGTCAGGTCCTTGTTTCGATGAAGCAGACCTGATGGAGTGCAGCTTTTAGCTGATGTAATGGGCAGCTGCAATCAAGGAGAAAAAAAATGAAACCTTTTGATGTGCGAATCATGGAGAAGGCAGCAAGGAGGAAGAAGAAACATGCTTGTGAGCTGGCTGCGCTATTGGGGGCCCTTGTGTGCAGTGAGATAATCGGGGGCCCCCCTTTGGTGGGTGCCTAATGCTGGCTGTGTTAAATACACAAGTCAGCAGATGGAGATTTTGATTCTTTTGCATTTGCCTGAGTGCTGTAGTTAGCCTAAAGCAGCCACCCATCCAAATTCCTTACTAAGCACCCAGGTATTCCAAGCTGATTTAAAGGCTCCTGTTGTCTTAACTTCTATGATCCATTCTAGAAAACGATTGCACCTGTCAGCATTACTCCTTCAGAAAATATGTTTTCTCATATCATGATTAAACTTTGTTCTCTTCATCTGATAGTCACACCTCAAAACACACACACACACACACACACACACACACACACACACACACACACACACACACACACACACACACACACACACACCAATAAAACCATCACCCCTGCTTTTTTGTTATGATAGTTTCTTTATATTTACTTGCTAGTGTCTTATGTTCCCATATCACAGGCTCCTTGTTTGTATTTATTTATAGTGAACAAAGTGTGAAGCTCCCATTTGTCCTTCATGTCATATCTTTAGTTCAGTCCAGTATCCAAGTTGCCTTCCTCTGTAATTTCTTCATCATTGTACTCTCCCCTTCATTAGAACTTTTTTCTGAACTACAAAATAGCTTTAGCAATAGCAGTATCTACAACCTACCTTTTGATTCGTCCCCAACCATGCAACCCCTGTATGATTTGTCTTTGCTTCTGCACTTTCCCAATGAGATTTATGCTTTGTGCTTTCCATAATAACCTTCTGGTTCTTTTCCTGCACTGGATTCTTTAGTCTGTCTCATCTTTTACATATTGTACCTTCGAACTGTCAGTCTCTACTGTCTTTAGACTCGTCAGTTTCTCAGCACCTTCAAAACCATATTGCCATCAGCTATGAGACTGATCCAGTTTGCCATGTTGTCAATGAGATCATGGACCAACACACCAATTAAGGCTGGACTTGAGGTCGCCTAACCAGTTCTGCCCTCCATGTGCTCAGTTCAATTCCAGTTTCACTTCTTCAGTTTCATGTTCAATTCCCCAGTTCAGTTCTGCACAGTTTGATACTACCCATCTCATACATGCAAGACTGAGCCAAAAGGCATTGCTAACATTCATTTAGATCATATCCACTGGGCTGTCTCCATCTATGTCTTTGGTGACCTGCCATAAAACTGGTTCAGACTAGTCTAATCAGGTCTTTCCATGCCAAAATTCTTGAATCTGCTTGTTTTAGCTGAGAAATACTGTAAGCCTTGACTTCAGTACTCTTTGCATTATTATTCTTACAACTCAAGTCACTTGCACGGTGCTGTAATTTCTTGGGCTGTTCCTTGCTGTCCCTTTGTGGATGGGTAGAAGAACAGCTTACTATCCACCATTCCTAAGACGTATATTAAATAGTTCTGTAAGAGATCTAACCAACTACGTCAGCCCATTGCAGGATCCTTAGTTAATTCTCAACGGTCTCTATGCTTTATCTTCTTGCAAATCTCCTTGTGCCCTTTCCACATCTTTAGTCACTTTCTCCTCCTCTGCCCACCCTCAATATGACCATTTCCTTCATTTCCATACTTGTACCCTCCCCCTTGCTTCTTAGGTCAGATTGGATCCAAAGTATTCCTTGACTTCCATAATTTTTTGTACTGTGACTTTCTAATGCTTCAACCTTTTGCAAACCATTGCTTAGTCTTCTTCCTTTCGCTTACATATCTACAGAAGGCCTTTTTCCTTTTCTTGGTGTCTGCTTCTAGTCATTTCTCTGAGGCATTATGTTTGCAGACTAGTAAGCTCCTATGACTGCAGTCGTTGTCTTCCTTTCCATAACATATTTTGAGATGGCACCAATTTACAGTATAGATTTTTGGCCTGGACTCTTCCTCTCCACGGCTGGTATAATGGGTCATCTTGTGGCAAGCCAGGTGCTAAGCTTTATGCATTAACTGCATTACTTGGAAAGGTCACTGCACTGATTGCTAAACTGTACAGCCATCTGGAAATCTTTACCATTAAGCTGGAAGACTGCTGCTTTAAGTATAATATAGTTGTGGTAAAAAATAAATAAATAAACAGTTTCATAGGTGAGAATGTCAAGCTTATGAAGTAAATTTTGATTGACATTTTCTAATGCATTTACTTTAATTTCATCTATTTTCAGAAAAAATAGTTTTGAAAGAGGTAGGTGTAGTATAATATTTAACTAGCCGCAGTAACTTATTCCATAGATGTGTTGTCATTTGGTGAGGTACCTGTCTATGTTTCTTAATATTGATTTTCAGCTTATGGCTAATAGTAGGTGTATTTGCTCCTCCAGCTGTGTGTGTTAGGTGCAGATCAAATGCCTTCCAAGTCATCTGTATACAGTGGAATAAACTGGTATTTCTTCAGTCATGCAGAATAGTTCAAAGTTGTTATCCATTCATTTTTTTTCTTATCATGGTTATCTTCACTTTCTAAAGCAACATCATGTGTGGTGCAGAATCTACTGCCTGCTGCACTACATTTGAAAAAGGAGTAAATCATGGTCTAGAGTTGTGCAAGTACTTCCTTGGTGTGAGGAGACATTCTTTTGGACATCACAAGGACCATGCCATAAAGCTTTCTAAGCACATTTGTAATTTTATGGTCATAATTAAGTCCTCCATTGCCCATAAGGCCATTATTATACTTTATTATTACATTCTAGTCTTTCCCTATCTATAGTGTAATCAAAGGATATTTTCTTTCTAAAGTTAAGGCTGATGTTTTATGATGAACTCTTTTCAACCCAGGTTGTGGAACTTGTGCAGCTGATTAAGATAAAACTACATTACTTACTTTATAATCTTCTGTGTGTTTTGAGAACTAAAACTGTTTCTGGGCATTAATTTCAGAGTCTAAAATTCTGAGCAGGAAGGGCCCCAACAAAGAATCCTGTGGAACTCCACTGGTGACATTTTCTGGTACAGGAAACAGACATACCACTCCTTTTATTTTTCTTAGCCTGCTCCTGAAACCCATCTGGCCCTGTTAGTATACATGAGACCTATTTGTCCTCCTACTATGTGTTTGAGAGCATATATAGGCATGGTTGTCACTCAGGCAGCCATCGGGTTGCTTTTTGATTGGGTCTAATACCACCCCTCAGAGAATTGATGCTCATGTCTGCTATTCTGAGAGCCTGCTGCACTATCTGGAACAAGTCCGTGTCAGAAAACATGAGAGATGGTATTTAAATAGCACATGTTCAGCTTGACAGAGTCATGCACATGGCTGAGACTATGTCTTGTATATTATGACACTTCCTCTGGCAGGTGTCAGCATAGCAGGAAACTCTCTCATTTCCATCTCTTCAGGATGGATAAGTCAGCTTCACTCACTACCACGCCTCCCTCCCTGCAGCTTCAGACATACATTCACCACCCTTGCTGGCTACCTATTCCAGCTCCCAGGGCACTTTGATGCTATGCTGACACCTTTATGCCCTATACCTAGATCAATTGAGCCATAGTCAGGGCTTTATTATCTGCACTATGGAGCTAGCTAAAAGGCCTTCCATTCATACCTGCTAGGATCTATCATTAAAGTGCATTTTTATCTGCTTAATGATGTATCTGTTTATGTTAAGCCTGCACATCTTATTGATATGTCAAAAGCTTTGGCCAGGTCCAGATATGCCATGCATTGTATCAGACTTCGTCCAATTCTGCAGTCACTTTTGTCAAGGAAAACAACAGGATTTAGTGAACATGATTTCACGACTCCATAGTAGTCCTAGCTGAGGAAAAGTACATCATATATGCCTTCTTGACTGAGTCCCATCATGCCATTATATTTGCTCTGTAATTATGCTAAAGTAAGCACACAATTAATCTACCACAAACAACATAGTTCAAGGACTGAGGATTATTTTATTACCTCTGCTTCACACTAATTTGCAGCTTTGTTTTTGTGTATGTTATCCCTATTTAGAAATGTCTATTTCCTATTACAAATACTGTTTGTACTCCTTGTCAGTGATGAAAACAAGTGATGTGCTTCCTAATCACTTTTCCATTATTCATAGCATGTGGGATCTCCTGCCAAGGATAGCCCAGTGTCCATGTAGTGTACCAAAGCCTTTACATCCTCCTAGCATTGCACATCAGGCATATGCTCCCTTCACAGGCATAGGGCTTAAAGGTGACATAAGTACATTCCATACTCAGAATTTCTTTACAACCAGTCTGAATGCCATAGCTGAGCAGCAGCCAGAATACCATTCACTGAGCTGATTTCTACCTTGCCATTTACAGATAAGTGCCCCACTTCCTTTTCTTGTGTAATTAGGATCCATGTCATCGAGGAAGAGAAAATGTCAGTCTGGGAGGCAGATTCCCCATAAAGACTGTCACAAAAAGTATTTATTCTGCCAAGGTGCTTCACAAGATCATATCCAGTCTACCATTTGCCAGGCTTGTGTTCCCAAAATGCTTCACAGCCACCTGCTCTCTTTATCCATTTATCTTGAGGACTAATGTCTCAAACTTCTGACCCATAGTACCATGGCTGAATCCACCTACACTGAGGTACATCCATTTCTTAAAATGAAGACCATGAAGTCTTGGTCTGACTGCTACTGTCCAGCCTCTGCTAGATATCTATCTCGAGGTGAGTGAAGAACAACCAGCGTCAACAAAAGTTTCCATTGCCTGGACTGTGTAGGAGGTGGGCATGGAACTGGTTTCTTGGACATCCTTTGAGACAATGCAGTCTTCCACCACATATGTTAAGTGGGGAGCCATGGCTAATCATTTCTGAAGGGCTTAGGGAGATTCCCTAGTTTCTGGTTAGGGAAGAGGTCCCTGGTACCTTTATCAGGCTCAGAACCTCCCAGGTTGTTCAAAGCTGATGTCCCACTAAAGAAGAAGCAGCAGGAAACTAAGTACATTCCTCCCATTGCTACGGATCCCCAGAGGGAGTGGCAAGATTTTACCCAGGGCTTGTTTAATGCCCTGATGGCCTTGAGATGAACTCAGAGGGTATCTGTTCCTGCTTCTGCTTAGTAATCTACTGCAGCCAAAAGGAGCAGGGAGTCTGATTCTATAGATGAGTAAGTGGATTCAGAAGATGAATCCTTGACCTACAGATCACCTCTCTTTTAGACTATGTGTCTGAGGAAGAGGATTCCTTGAGTCCTGATTCTCTCATTCAGGAGTTGTCCTTTGGGGACACAGTATTTCACATGATGGAGCATTTTAATTGGTGTTTCTCACAATTCAAAAGAGGTATTCTGAGCTGTTACAAATGTGATCTCCTAAACTTTCTGTTGTTCCCCAAGTGTTGGATACCTTGTTGAATACATTTGCAGCTGCCTTTCTGGTTCTGGAATCCCAATCTCTGGCCTTAAGAAGTCTGACCATTTTTTATAAGGTGCCTGAGGCCTTTAAGCACCTCCACAAGTTTCCTTCTTCAGACCCTGCTGTGGTCTCTCTTTCTGTGACAAGCCATCTAAGCATTTCCTCTCTTCCAAACGTCTTCCTTCTGATAAAGGCAGTTGGAATATGGATAGGATGGGGAAGAAAGTGTATACTTCTGCCACTCTGGCTTTCAGGGTCATTAATTACCAAACATATATGATTGGGTATGTTTTGGCCCTTTGATCCCAGCTTGGTTAGGGGGGTTGTCTGACCTTCCTGACTCTGAAGGTAAGACTGCTGCCCTCTCCTTATGGAGTTCCACTTCACGGGTTGCCTGTCACTCCATCAAATGTAGCTATGATGCAGCTGATGCATCTTGGACAGATGCTGCTTCAGGTTCAGTTATGAGGAGGTACCCTTGGCTTTACCTCCAGGCTTTACCTGATGATATTAAGGCCTAGCTACTCGATGCTCCCTTGGACAATCAGAATCTCTTTGGTATGGCTGCTGCTGACTTGTTTAAGACTCTACAATAGAATGGTAAAGTGATGCAGAATCTTAAATAAATCTTAAATAAATTTAGACATTTGACAATGCCAAGCAGTAATAGATATTTATTCGTGAGGTATCTACTAAGTGGAGCAGATGTTCCAATATGGTACTAGTTTGTATACACCTTTAAGGAATTGTAGTAATTAAACAATTGTTCAATTGTTTTATTGATGTCAATTAGTGTGCTGGTAGTGGTATAAAAGTGCTGCCAAATTTTTAATGTTGATTCTGAGGAGGTCTCCTGTGTGGAGACGAACGCGCTCAATCTGGTTTTTGTGTCCTGTTCGTGTTTTGGAATAAAATTATTCATTTAATTTCACTTGGAGTCATTTCCTGAGTTGTGCTTGGAATTATTGGTGGTATTATATTTTGTGGACTGCCTTCATTGACCCGAGCAGCTGGGATGTGCTTTAAGTGTTCATTTTTAGTTCCTTCGTTTGGTTCCTGGTTTTTGCCAGCTGTCGGATTCGAGGGGTCCTTGGATGTTGGACTTTATTACCACCGTTCCTTGGTTCAATTTATGTGTTTAATTTATGTACTTTACTAGTCGGAATACAATCTGTAGCTATCCTAACCTGAGTGGACTACATGACTGTAAAGATTTGTGACTGCATTATTTAGGTTGTATTAGCGGTATTCCATTTATTTATAAGAGCTACAATTATTTAACCTTTTTACGATGGCCGATAGTAGCTCTCTGTTGAGTGAACTTATCAAAGTTATCCAAAGTCACTCACAAATTAGTAATACACCATCTGAAACAGCCAATGATATCCAGTGTGGCCAGAATAGTCCCAGGGGTTTAGGAGACGCGATGACGTCAGATGCTGGGGACGACAACAATATGGCGAGGATGAGATCCACATGAGTGAATGAATGTATGGCGGGTTCTTTGGACAGCCTGAACAGAACTGGACACAATGATCGTATTTTCCATAAAGGGAATGATTTTTCTAAATATCGTAATATGGATTTTAATAGTTGGTTAAACAGCTCCTTTAATAATTCTACCAAGGCAGCAGACCCTGTTCAAAGAAGCAATACGACTTACAAAGAGAAATGCAAGACTTTTAAAACATTGCTTACTAGATATAGAGGTCTTGTAGTAGAAACTTGGTACTTTAATAAATGCCTTCAGGATAGTATTGTCCCGAAGGGGCTTAGGATAACAAAATTTCCTAGTAATATTAATTATGAAGCCAACAATGAACTGTTTAAAAATATTAGTAATATTTTTAATGATTGTGGTCTGTCTATTATTAGAGTGCTTATGAAAAACAATGAAAATAAAATGGAGTCAAATAAGATAGAAATAGATTAATTGTATAAAGAAATTTCTGATGACTTACTGTTTTCAATAGAAGAATATAAGACTGTATATTTTAGAACTATACAGGATGTAGACAGTACAACATCACGTAATTATAATAGAAAAGTATCTAAGCTTAAAAGGGATTTGAACGAGTACTGTTCTGGTGTAGCCTATACAATTAATAGCAATTACCACAAACCACATTATGAGAAGAGACTACATTACTAATCTTACTCGACTAGCACATGGAATGCTGACACATTTAGGTGTGAGGAGCAAGGTGAGCATGCTGAAGCATACAACAACCATTATCCTGGGGGTAATTTTGGGGGAAACATCAGTCATTACCAGGATGACTACAACAAGGATAATAACATCCCTTTAGAAGAGTTATGCCCCAGGAGATCAGAAAGAATAAAGAACAGAGTAGCCCAACAGCAATCTTATGCTCAGGCAGTGGGGGAATATCGGTTCAACAGGAGGGGCATGTACAAATAGAATGTGGGAACACTGCTGTTGCTCCCAATAGTTTTCTGTTGGAAAATATACACAGTGAGAATGAAGGGACTTCCATTATACATTCCTTGGATAATTTCAACATTTTTAATTACACTGATATAGTGATCAATGAGACATTTTTTAAATTGTTTACAAAAGGGTTTACTTTTGTGCCACAAAAGATACCTACTATGGATAATATTCTACTGGATGTCAAATTATTTACAAGGAAGCTGAATTTTTCAGTTATTTTTAAAGAGGGGGGATTTTATAAAGGACAAGGGAATTTACAAAGAAGAAGTATTTACAACCCGCCACTGCAACATGACATTTTGAGTTTTGAGAATGTTCTTACCAATCAAATTAGAAGTAATTATTTTCAGAACTATAGGAGACAAGGTAGTAACCTAACAGAGGAGGAAAACCAGCTTATTAATGAACTTAGAAGTAATGGTAAAATTAGAGTGATGAAACCCAACAAGGGCGGGGGTATGGTCCTGATGGACCAGTGGGATTATACCAGGAAAATGTTGGATATTTTAAACAACAGTAACAGTTACACTGTTGCTTCTAAGAATGAAATAAACATTTCATATCAGAAAATTGATTATTTTTTGGATGACAATTTGTTACAGGGGCTTATTGACAGAGAGCTTCATGACTTTTTGAAAGTTACGAAGCCTGTGATTCCTACAATTTTTGGTATACCCAAAACACATAAAAGCGTATATGATCCTCCTATGAGGCCAATTGTATCATCACATGGTTCTAAGACACAACCTCTGACAATATACATAGACACAAAATTAAAAGGCTATCATTTGAAATATCAACATATTTTAATTGATTCATGGGATTTTTTGAAGAAGATTAATAAAGTGACCTATGATGATAGAGCCACTTTTATTACCATTGATGTCAAAGACTTATTTATGGTTATACCCCACTTTATTGGATTGGACTGGTTTGAAAAAATTCTTGCTGAAATGGACTTTTTACTACCAGATGTATTTAGGATTATATTAGAAAACATGGAATTGGTACTCAAGAACAATTATATATTTTTTCGGGGTGATTACTACCACCAAGTTGAAGGTGTAGCTATGGGGGCAGCATGTGCCCACATATACGCCAATATTATTATGCTTTACTGGGAGAGAAATTATGTGTTTGTATCTGAATATTTTCAACACATTAATAGTTATTATAGATTTTTGGACGACATATTTATTTTATGGACAGGTCCAGAACATACTATTAGTGAATTTATTAATTATATTAACCAAAGTACCTAATTTCTTAAATTTACGCATGAAATTAATCAAGAAGTAATGCACTATCTTGATGTACAAATATTTAAAGATAAGGTAGAAAAAAGGTATAAGTCCACCATCTATCGGAAAAAGAACTTTTCCAATGCATACCTCCACTTTGAGAGTGATCATCCCATGCAACTAAAAAATAATGTTGTGAAGGGACAGATGATTCGGATTTCCAGGATGACAACAGAACACGATACATTTTTGAAGGAGTTAGGCACGCTGGAAAATATATTTTATGAAAGGGGGTACCCACATGTATTAATTGATAATATAAAAAAGTTTGTGGTAGAGAGAAGGGATACTAAATATACCCCGTTGCTTGGACTTGATAATAATTTGGAGGAAAATACATATATTAACAATACGGAAATAGAGCCCAAACAGGTCCTTCCACCCTGTGGCTAAGATCAGCAAAATAAATCCAACCGGTTAAAAACAAAACAGGTTTAATATGACAATAAAAACTGGTTGAGCGCTTTCACTCGCAACAAACAGCGAGCTTCATCAGAACAATTGAATTCAATGCTTTGCATACATTTATAATTAAAAAAGGCGCCAAAAAGCGTTACTTAAAAAAGGTAATTATTAAAGCAGTATTACACAATTTTATAAAAGAATTTCTAGAGAGAAATGCAGCACTGCTATATAGATACCTACAATGTAATATAATCAATATACTGAATTATGACTAAGTATACAATTGTTCATCTTATTGCATATGAATATTAAACTTTAATAATATTATAATCATTAAAAATTCTATAATATGCTAAAAATCTAGTAACTTATTTGATAATAAGTCATATCATTAGTACGAGTAATTTAAACTGCATAAAGCACCCTGCTGTAGGTCCAAAAATATTTAGTTATGAATTCATTCATTTAACATCAATAATGGTTTTGTGGAAAAATAGTCATTTAAACCTGGTGGAAAGGTAGCATCAGTAAGCACCTGCCAATACAGTTCTCTGTAGGCTAAATAATTGTTTGTATTGCCACCTCTCGGATTATTCTTAATTGTTTCAATGGTGGAAAATTTAAATGTGTGCTCTATCCCTTTGTCAATAATATGCCTAGCTAAGGCATTTTTGTTGTCTCTCCTTTTTATACAGTATGCATGGGAATAAATTCTTTGTTTGAAAAACCTCTCGGTTTTACCGATATAAAAAGCAGGACAGACCGTGCATAAGGCAATGTATACCAGCATCTTCTATTTGCAATTCCCTTTGGATGTAAAAATTTTCGACCTATTTAGGTTCTTTAGCTGAATATGTCCGTTTTCATTAATGAAACTGCACTGGTTGCAAGCCCCACACTTGCTGGTATGTGTGTTAAGCTCGGTCTGTCCATGTTTGGGTAATTCTAATAAACATTTAAGATTCCTTCCCATTTTATTTACAAATATTGGTCTGCTACCTACTTTCTCCAAAATTTCATTTTGGCATGTTAAAATATGCCAATTCCTAATAATAATGTCTTTGATAATGTTACTAAATGGGCCGAATTCAATAATGCAAGCCTTTTTGTATATTTGAGTGGCTCCCCTTGTTGTCTCATTGGGAACTAACTCAAGTCCCAAATGGGAAACATTAGTTCCCAATAATGAGGTGTATCTACTCTCCCTTAGTTCAATGATGTAACTCGAAATGTCATTCATTAAATCTATGGCATAGCCTCTTTCGCGAAATAGGGAAGTAATAAATTCAATCTCCTTAAGCATGTCGGTGTATTCTGACGTCATACGCATAGCCCTAATACATTGACCTTTGTATATATTACATTTCAACTTTCTAGGATGATAACTATAAAAATCTATGTAAGAATTGGAAAAAGTATTTTTCCTGTGAATGTTTGATTTCAAACAACCATGGTCTACAGAAATCAAAGTGTCCAAATATGGAACTCCTTGATTGTTGTGAACTTCAGTAAATTTTAAATATTCACAAGTAGAATTAATGTATGTAAAAAATTCGCAAAAAGACCTATCATCACCATTCCACATAATATAAATGTCATCCAAAAATCTGGAATAGTAGTAAATGGACTTGAAGTATGTACTGTTAAAGATGTAATTGTCCTCCCATTCAAGCATGACCAGGTTGGCGAATATGGGCGCGCAAGCCGCCCCCATAGCTACGCCCCTGGTCTGCTTGTACAGTTCCCCCTCAAAATATATAAAGTTGTTTTCTAACACTATGGACATCAAGTCCATTAAAAGTGTTATAGTATCCCAAGTCAGTTCTGTATGTCTTCTAAGACAATTACCAAAAGCTTCCAGTCCGTCCTCAATAGGGATACTACTAAACAAATCAATAACATCTATGCTACTAAAAACAGTGCTAGCGTTGTATTTAGAGGTAGGGTAGTTTTTCAAAAATTCCCACGAATCTTTTACCATGTGTTTGACATTGCCATATATAGGTTTTAACATATTGTCTATGACCACTCCAATGGGAAAGGTCTTAGACCTGCTGCCTGATATTATTGGCCGGAAAGGAGGGTTGGTGCAGTCCTTGTGGACCTTAGGAATGCCTACGATGGTAGCCATAGTGGGATGAGGCACAGACATGTAATGGTATAAGTCCTCCGTTATTCTCTGATCTAAAAAATATTCTTCTAAATACATGTCAATTCTTCTATATGCAATATTTATTTCATTCTGTGAAATAGAAGTGTAATTGCCTGATTCATGTAAAATATCCTGAATAATCCCTCTATACGCTAGTGCATCGTAAATGACTATACCTCCCCCCTTATCCGGTTTCATAACTCTGATGTTATTGTTATTCTGTAAGTCAAATAAAGTGGCAGTCTCCCTTTCAGATAAATTAGATTTAGATCTATGTCCTTTAAAAGTATGACTAACACCATATAATTCTCTAGTGACTTTGTGGTCAAACTTCTGAATACTAGGATTGCCCAAAGGCATATAACTACTTTTCTTTCTCAAAAGGTCAACACCTGTGGACGCTTCCTGCTCTCTATTTCCAAACACCATGGATAAATTTAGTTTTCTCACATATTTTTTAAACTCAAAAATGTTGTCAACTATATTGAGCTTTGGTGTAGGAATAAATTTTAACCCTTTAGATAATAGACTGAAATGTGATTTCACTAAAGGCAAATTACTGTAATTGTAAATTGTGAAATTGTTCCATGTACACACTATGTTATTAGTTGTTGTAATATTAAAATTGTCAGGACTGACAGAGTCATTCACAAGATGCTGTCCTTCAGATATTAGAATTTCATTTTCCATTTTCCCCCTTTTTTCCACTTCCCAAAGTGCCTTCCCCCTTGGTTGTGAAAAAACTGATTAGTTTCATCTTCCCTGTAAACATACTCTTGGTCATGTTCATGAGTATACTGTGTGGGACTGTTATAGGAGTTATTCCATTTGTAATTCGTATGATTTTTATACTGTTCCTTATCCCTATGTAACTTTTTTTGTTTGCGTTCATGGGCCTTCTTTGCCCTGATATCCGCACTATCAAATTGTTTGTAAAACAAAGTTTCCCATTGTGGGAATGCTAAATCTTGAATTATTGCATTATGTAGCTTCTCTACTTCAGTCAAAAGTTTACATAACTTCACATCATTGTATTTAATCACTAATTTCATATATTTAATTCCAAAATTATCAAAAAGGGAATTGAAATCTGATTTAACCTCATTATCTATGTCAATTCCCATTGGTAGTTTAAAAAAACGCAATCCCATGGGTACAATATTAATAGAAATACAAAAGTTTAAATACGCGTTATCTAATTTCAGACCATTAATCATGTTTAATTTTTTTCCAAACATGTAAATAGAATCCTTTAGAGTGCCTTTCTGTTTGGCCTAATAGGTCGAAAATTTTTACATCCAAAGGGAATTGCAAATCGAAGATGCTGGTATACATTGCCTTATGCACGGTCTGTCCTGCTTTTTATATCGGTAAAACCGAGAGGTTTTTCAAACAAAGAATTTATTCCCATGCATACTGTATAAAAAGGAGAGACAACAAAAATGCCTTAGCTAGGCATATTATTGACAAAGGGATAGAGCACACATTTAAATTTTCCATCATTGAAACAATTAAGAATAATCCGAGAGGTGGCAATACAAACAATTATTTAGCCTACAGAGAACTGTATTGGCAGGTGCTTACTGATGCTACCTTTCCACCAGGTTTAAATGACTATTTGTCCATAAAACCATTATTGATGTTAAATGAATGAATTCATAACTAAATATTTTTGGACCTACAGCAGGGTGCTTTATGCAGTTTAAATTACTCGTACTAATGATATGACTTATTATCAAATAAGTTACTAGATTTTTAGCATATTATAGAATTTTTAATGATTATAATATTATTAAAGTTTAATATTCATATGCAATAAGATGAACAATTGTATACTTAGTCATAATTGAGTATATTGATTATATTACATTGTAGGTATCTATATAGCAGTGCTGCATTTCTCTCTAGAAATTCTTTTATAAAATTGTGTAATACTGCTTTAATAATGACCTTTTTTAAGTAACGCTTTTTGGCGCCTTTTTTAATTATAAATGTATGCAAAGCATTGAATTCAATTGTTCTGATGAAGCTCGCTGTTTGTTGCGAGTGAAAGCGCTCAACCAGTTTTTATTGTCATATTAAACCTGTTTTGTTTTTAACCGGTTGGATTTATTTTGCTGATCTTAGCCACAGGGTGGAAGGACCTGTTTGGGCTCTGTTTTTGTGCTTCTTATACTTGACCCGAACGGATCAACATTTTTCAACAATACGGAAATGAGTGGTGATATGAACACTGGAAATACTATGACCATCCCATATATGACAATAACTTATTTTAAGAATATGGGGTGGCTTAAGAAATGTATTAACGACACATGGGACATGTTTAGGTCCATACCCACAAGACTGACAGTGTTTCAAAATAAATTAACCTACAGTTATAGGAGAAATGAAAACTTGAAAAACATCTTGGAGAAGGGTAAAGAAAGTTATTTTGATAAAAGGGATAGTAATACAAGCAACAAAAGGGGTACGTTTCGATGTGGTAGATGTCCCCAATGTCCCTTTATTGCTGGAGAGAAGTCATTGAAACTTCCTAGTTTTAGAACAATTTTAAAAGCTAAGGTATACAGTAGTTGTTATACCAAGGGTGTAGTATATGTAGTTTATTGCAAATTCTGTTGGTGTTACTACATAGGAAAAACAGAAAGACATTTAAGGAAGCAGATATATGAACATATAAGGGATATAAACCATAAAAATGAGAACAATGCACTTTATAGACATTCGCTTGTATGCCCAAATGCTAATTTTAAGTTCTGGGTTCTGGAAATAGTGGAACCCCTAGATAGAGGTGGTGATTGGGAAACAAGACTTGCATATAGGGAGATGGTATGGCAACTAAAACTAGATGCATGCGGTGGCAAGGGTCTTAATGATAATATATCTATATTACCAGCATTAAAATTATTGGCACTTGACCCAAAAAAGCATACAAAGGTAGATAAAACAAGGTTCATATTCATACATACTGATTTACGTCTATATATTTTTGCATTCATATTTTTATGACAAGATTTTACAATTTTTATACATTTTTACAGATTTTTCATAGATTTTACACTATTACATATCATATATTTACATTCCTATATTTATATAATTACTATATTTATATAATTATTATGTTCATATTAGTTTTTAAATATTTATTAATTTATTAATTTTGTATATACATTAATACTTATAGGGTTACATATACACTTATTTATTTATTTACTTATTTATATTTAGACATTATTTGACAATGCCAAGCAGTAATAGATATTTATTCGTGAGGTATCTAGTAAGTGGAGCAGATGTTCCAATATGGTACTAGTTTGTATACACCTTTAAGGAATTGTAGTAGTTAAACAATTGTTCAATTGTTTTATTGATGTCAATTAGTGTCCTGGTAGTGGTATAAAAGTGCTGTCAAATTTTTAATGTTGATTCTGAGGAGGTCTCCCGTGTGGAGACGAAAGCGCTCAATCAGGTTTTTGTGTCCTGTTCGTGTTTTGGAATAAAATTATTCATTTCATTTCACTTGGAGTCATTTCCTGAGTCGTGCTTGGAATTATTGGTGGTATTATATTTTGTGGACTGCCTTCATTGACCCGAGCAGCTGGGATGTGCTTTAAGTGTTCATTTTTTAGTTCCTTCGTTTGGTATCCTTCTAAGTTTACCTTTGTGCCTTTGTGCATAGGCAGCCTCATCAGCCTTCTAAGGGGAAAAGGACTCCTAAGAATATATTCTCTGATAAACCCTGCCAGACTTCTAAAACTCAAAATCCCCCTTTTCAGGACAAACCTACCTCCATCTGATATACTTTATTCCCTTCCCCTCAGCCAGATTCCCCTGTCTCTCAGGCTTTCTGTGTCTCTTCCTTTCTGGCAACAGATAACTTCATACTTCTGGCTTCTGGATTCTGTCCATTATCTGTCATGATTATTTTATGGTATGGAAACCCCTTCCCCCTTCTCAGGTCTTCTTCTACCTTCTCTAGATCAACTTCCCATTTTTTCTGGAGTTCTGTAGGGTTTAATGGATCAGGGTGCCATTCAACCTGTTTCAGAATCCCAAAGAGAAACAGGGTTTTATTCCAGAATGTTTCTGGTTCCCAGAAAAAAAAGGATCTTGGACCTCTGTTTTCTAATACTTTTTTAAAGATTCCTTCCTTCTGGATGCTTTCCCTCCAGACTCTGTTTCCCCTCTTACTTCCACAGGCTTTTCTGGTTTCCCTAGATCTAAGGGATACCCATCTTCATATTCTCATTCACCCTCTATTCAGGAAGTTTTTTTCATTTCACTTTTGGCCTTTCATTTTCAGTCCACTGCTTTGCCCTTTGGTCTTTATATGGCCCCAAGGGTGTTTACCAAATGTCTGGTCCCTGTGATAGCCTTTTTCAGGCTTCAGTGAATCCAGATATTTCTATATTTGGATGACCTGCTTCTTCAGGCTCCCCTCTCAATCCAGTCTTTTGCAGGCTCTACACATCACCATGCTCCTTCTGAACAGTCTGGGATTCACCATCAGTCTCAAGAAGCCAAGCCTGACTCCTTCTCAAGACCACATCTTTATGATTTGCAGAATCCAAACCATTCCAATGTTGACTTCTCTTCCTTCTGCCAAGATTTTGTCTCTGCTTCCCTTTTCTCTCATTCCTGGGCTTCATGGCATCTACCATTCCCATGCTTCCCTTTGCCAAGCTTCCTATGAGGACACTTCAGTGGTACCTAAAAATGGTTTGTCTCCAGCATTGACACCCTCTGGAGTTTCCAGTTCCCTTCCTTGTCTCAAACTTGAATTTCACCAGTGGATTAAGCAGATCCTACTCATTCTGCGACTTCCTTTTCAGAGTCCTACCTCTACTCAAGGACTGTTCACAGATGCTTACAATTTAGAGTAGGGGCCTCTTCCAATAATTTGAGTTTTCAGGTTCTGTGGCCTTTTCATCAGAGGTCAGGCCACATCAATATAAAATAAATTAGAGTGCTCATGTTTGCCTTTCTGGCCTTCCATTCTCTTTGGTCTCTAGGCCATTTAAAGGTCTTTGCAGACAGCACCACAGTTCATGTGGTACATCAACAAACAGGGGCACAAGGTCTTACTTTCTTTGCAGACTGTCCCTTCAGGCCTGGAAGTTGGCTATTCACCATCAGGTGGTCTACATCCCTTCAGAACAAAACTCTGTGGTAGACTTCCTGAGCAGGTCCAGGAGATGACCTCATGAATGGATGCTTCACAGTGAGGTGTTTGTGAGTATAGTACATTGGTGGGGTATTCCTCAAGTGGATCTTTTTGCCTCCCCTCTGAAGAGGCAACTTCCTCACTTGTGTTCCAAAGTCCCAAGTCCTCTAACTTAGAAAGGGGACACCATGCCCTTTTATTGGAAGGGAATGTTCTTATATGCTTATCATCTTCCTTTACTTCCCAGAGTCCTGCACAAGATCAGGAAGTACTCCTATGAATCTTGCTGTTAACTCCCTTTTGGGTCAGACAGCATTGGTTCTTCCTTTTCTTTCACCTGGCCAGGATAAATTATTACAAGTAACCTCACCAGATGGATCTTCTTAAACAAGACGGGGGTTATCTCTCATTCACCCTCACTTGTCCACTCTTAAATTGACACTTTTGGTGATAAGATTTTGATCCCATTCAGACACCAATTTTTTGAGGATGTGCTTAGGGTAATGCAGGAGGCAATGAAACCTGCTATCAGAAAATCCTATATGACTAAATGAAAAAGATTTTCTGTTTCATTTCTCAAGCATCACCAGATTCCCTTCTTGGTGGAGGTTCCTTTGGTCCTTTTTTACTTGTGTGAACTGCTTCATGCTAGTTTAGCATATTATTTTTTTAAAGCTTATTTATCAGCAATCTTTGCTTGTCTGCCTTGGAACCCACATTTGGCCTCTTGTTTTGAGGTCAAACAATTTCTTAAAGATGATCTTTATATCAAGCCTACAAGATAACCCATCCCTCCCTCGTTGGACCTTAATTTTGTCCTTGAAAAGCTGACTCAGGTTCTTTTTGAGCCTGACTCTTCTTCCTTTCAACACAGAACCTGTAAAACTGTTGACTGCTGAACTTCAGGCTCTGATGTCGATTCTTCCCTTTTTGATTCTTCATGTCCCTGTTTACTAATCCTTCTTTTTTATGCCCAAGGCAATCAATGAGTTGCCTCTTAATCAGTCTACCCAGCTTCCTTCCTTTTTTCTTCTCCACAATCTGCTAGTGAGAATGTTCTTTGCACATTGGATCTACATAGGCAGCTCAGGTATTATTTGGATAAGGCAAAGGCTATCTGCAAATCTGAGCAGCTTTTTGTTGCTTTTCATATCAGGACATTGGGTTCAGTGGTTTCTAAGCAAACTGTCTTCTCCTGGATTTCTAAGTTCATTTCTTTATGTTATTCTTTTCATAGAAAAAAGCTTTCTGCTTCAATTCGAGCTCATTCGAGACAGTGGTCTCTTATGGAACTTTCTTCAAAGGTTTGGATATTAGAGCCATCCTTGAAGCTGCCACTTGGCCCTCTGCCTACATTTTTACTAAACTTTACAAGTTGGATGTCATTTCCAGAGCCAGGACAGGATTTGCCAGGGCTATCTTTCATGGGTTTGTGAAGGACTCCTCTGTCCCTTCCTCCTCCCTTTCTTTTCAGTAACATTGGTAATCTCCCACATGTTATGCATACTGCAACAGTGATAAGGAAGGACATAGTACAGTTGTGTAAAACCTTACTGTCGCTTGTTTGTCACTATTACAAATAACAAGAAGGCTTGGGGTTTCCTTCAGATGCTTTAATTTATAGAAACACATCACGATGGATAGCAGCATCTTTAAACATGAACAAACTAACTAACAAACAGAGCTTACATACATACATGTTCAAAACTTAACAGCTAACTACAAAATGACAGTCAGGCTCGCACGTGCTCAGTATTTATACTCTAGTGCAAGCACTTGGATAACTTCTTAAAGGTATATACACACTCATTGATCTACAGCCTCCCTCTTAAAAAGATTGCCCTTCATGCAAGAGAATATCAGAGAAAAGCATGCATTACTATGTACTTTAAAAACAAAATACAATGTTTATGTCCAAGTTGTTTCATATAAGCTACTGGGTTTAGAGATTCGAACATATCTCAGAACATAACAGTTGGGACTAGATTTAGTAACAGGAACAGTCTGCAGCGCACAACTCATATCAAGAATTTCTGGAGTCAACATAAGAATGGGAATATCCTCTAGAACTTCCTCTGGAATTGGAACACTGAACTACTCACTCTGAGATAAAGTCTTTCTCACAGGCTATTTGCTGTAGTATAGGCTCGGACTCTGGTCTCAAATACTTCCAATTCCACCTAAAAGTTGCTCCTTCTGATTCTATAATGTCCGATCTTGGCTATGGACCAATATTCTTCATGACACCATTCTGATCGTAACATTTGGACATCTACATCCTTACCACTTCTCCCTCTCGTAATGGATTGAGGGGGTTGCTGGCCTTATCTTAGTAGAATTTCTAGGATAGGCATTTCCTCCACAGATTGGGTTTCACTGATTTGTTGTTCTTGACACATGGAACCAACAATTGACTACTGATTGGTAATGTGGTTCTGGTTTGTCTCGACAGAAGTCTCTGAGCAGGTGAACCAAGATGTTTATCTCGAGGAACATTTCAGAGATTTAAGAGATTCAAGAAAACATCAGTATTGTCTTGCTTTGATTTCTCAAGTAACTGTTTTGCACTTTGAACTGTGTATTTTGCCCAACTATTTGACTGGGGGTACTCTGGACTACTTGTGACATGAGTAAAGTCCCATTTATTTGCAAATCCTTAGAACTGTTGGCTTGTAAACTGCATGCCATTGTCAGAAATAACTTTGTGTGGGTTTCCATGCACAGCAAAATGATACTTTGTCTTAGTAATACAGTACTAGATGCTAGGTTAGGAAGTAGGTCAATCTTGAACTGATTGAAGTAGGAGTCTACTAACACCAAATAATGTTGACCATTCCACTCGAAGATATCAGTGGCTACTGTCGATCAAGGTAGTTCTGGAATCTGGTTAAGCTGAAGTGATCTTTCTGTTGATGATGCTTAGTACTATTATATACTGAACAAGAAGAAAGTGGTCTCAATGTCTTGTGACATAGAAGGCCAAAATACTATCTCTCTTGCCCTTCTTTTGATAGATTGTGTTCCTGGGTGACAATGATGCGAGATAGTAATGTACATTGTACTCAGCTTGCAAGGATTGTGGAACAATTACTTTTAGACCTTTCATAATGGTACCTTTGTCAGACAAAATCTCATCTCTGTATGGAAAATAACACTGCAGTACTTGAGATAAACTAGATAGCTTTGATGGCCATCCTTGACTGATAAAGTGGTTGAGCCTTTGTAAACTAGATCTGTGGCTGTGTCTTCTCTAAGCTCATCAAGAAATGTGGAAGAAAAAATTCTCACTTCCATGACTTTAAAATCATCAAGCAATTGAGAAGCTTGATTCTCGTTCTGTTCAGTGGTATTTCTGAGTGATCTGGATAATGTATCAACAAGATAAAGAAGTCTGCCTTTCTTGCAGACAAGATTAAAATTGTACTTTTGCAATCTCAGCATCATATGTTGCAGTCCGGCTGGAGATGAATGCATTTGCTTTCTCAAGATAGTGACTAGTCGTTGGTGGTCTGTTTCAATCAGGATGGGTCTATCATAAACATAATCATAGAACTTCAAACATGCAAACCCAATTGCCAAAAGCTCTTTCTCAGTCTTGACGTACTGCTGTTCAGTTTGGGTAAGAGTTCTTGATGCATAAGCAACAGGTTGATTCTCTTATAAAATAACTGCACAAAGTCCAAATTTGGAACCATCACAGAAAGTGTTACTGGTTTGTGAACATCATAGTATCTGTGTGTTGGTGGACTGGCAATTCTCTGTTTCAGGTCATCAAATGCTGTTTGGTATTGCTCTGACCAAGACCAGGATACATCTTTATGTGTCAGCTCTCTGAGGGGTGCTGAAAGTTGTCTCAAGTCTGGAATGAACTTGCCTAGGTAGTTGACCATGCCAAGAAAACATTGCAGGGCTTGAGCATTGTCTGGAGCTGGCATTTCGAGAATGGCTGTTTGCTTTGAAGGGTCTAGTCATAGGCCTATACTCGTAAATAAGTGACCAACATAAGGAACTTCTTGTAGCCTGAATTTGCATTTCTGTGCATTGAGCTTAAGATTCAATTGGCATCCCCTTTCTAGAATTCTTCTGAGGTTTCTGTCACATTCTGCTTCATCATGACCTCCTACTAGTATGTCGTCTACTATAAAAGCGCAAGGATACCCAGAAAAATTTTTTTTCAATTGCATAGTGAAAGACTTTACTTGCAGAATTTATCCCAAATATCATTCACAAAAATCTATACCTACCAAACGGAGTACTGAAAGTAATGAGCAATGAGGATTTTTTGTCTAGCTGAATTTGCCAAAATGAACTCTTTGCATCTAAGATAGAAAAAAAGTGTCATTTGGCATCAAGGCAGTGACTTCTTCAACTGTGCACATTGGATGATGAGGTCTTTTTAGAGCTTTGTTCAAATCCCGTGGGTTAATACATATTCTGATGTCATCTGAGTTTTTCTTATGAGCTACCACCATGGAAAATACCCATTCTGTTGGAGTTTCTACTGGACAAATTACACCTTGCCGCACCATCTTATCTAGCTTGGCTTTGACCCTGTCCTGCATTGCTATTGGAACTTTATGTGCTGGTCTGATAACTGGACTGACCTCTGGGTCTAACTTCACAGAGTACACAACTGGAAGTTTGCCTAGTTTGTCTTGGAACAGATTAGCACAGGTAGAAAAAATGTGCTGGGCAAAATTAGAGTAGTGGTCTTTTATGCTAACATGGTGGACTTCCTTATTAAATGAAAGCAGTCCCATTTTCAAACTGTCTCTGAGCCCTAATAATGACTGGACGTGCCTCTTGACCACATAAAATAATTAGTTGTAGCTTCTTCCTGCAGAGTACCATGAAAGCACTACTGAGCCTTCGGTTTGAATTTCCTCACCTCCATAAGCAACAAGTTTTGCACACCTTGCCAAATTAAGCCTTTCACCTTTACACACTCTAGCAAATGTTTCTGCAGACATAACATTGCACTTAGAACCTTTCTGAACTTTGAGCTCTGGGGGGTTTGCCATTTATTTGAACAGTACAAAATACTTCATTCTTAGCCCTTAAATCTACTGCATTAACCGTTTCATGAAGTACCGACAAACTATCAACATAAAGATTAGGCTTGTCACAGTCTAACTTGTCTTGTTCCCTTTTAATAAAAGAATGTCCACATTCTTTTGACTTACAAAATCTTTTGAAGTGATTCCATTTATTACATTTGTGACATTGTTGATCAAAAGCTAAACACTTTTCCCTTTTAGATTCATGACTTCCACCTCAGTTACGACAGTTGGCAATGAAAGTGGGTGGGGGGCCCTGCTTTGAGCTTGCTGACTCAGTCTTGTGCTTCACAGAGACTGTGAAAAGCCTGGAATTTGCTAGAAAGTTCTGGGGTTTACCAGTGAGTGCTGCAGGGGTTACAGCTGCCATGTGATTGGGCCTGTTTCTTTTAGCTATGTGCTGCATACTATCAATATGAGCTTTATCACTGTGCTGTTCCTATTTGCAAGCATATTTGTGTGCCTTTTTGTAAACTCGTATATCTGACAAATCTCAATGGCCTTATTCAAAGTTAAATCACTGTCATGAAGCAAAATCTTTCTCACAGCATCATCTTTTATACCACACAAAAGTCTGTCCTTTATCAACTCATCCCGTAAGTCACCAAATCTGCACATTTTAGCTTTATTTCTCAGATCAGTTATATGTACTGCAAAAGTTTCTCCAGGCTTTTGATCCCTTGTATAAAACGTCTTTCCATTGTAACATTTGTTTGGGGATTACACATTTCTCTAAATTTATTTTTTAAGCACTCTGGGTCTGCCCTTGACTCAGCCTGTATGACAATATGATGTTTTCCCCCTTTCCAGCATAAATAGCAGGTGCATACACAAATGAGCGTTCCCTTTCTATAGCATCTGATCCAGCTAAATTAAGCAGAATACATTTCTACAGTCATCTTTATCATAAAATGCAGCCTGTATGAAAATGTCATACTCTTGCTTAAACACTCTCCAGTTCTCAGCAATATTACTGTCAGACACAAGTGCACTGGGTTTCAAAATCTGTCTGCCATGCCCACAAAGTATGCACAAACACACTGAAAATATAGCCCTTGTAATTATGTATAAACCAACTGTGCTGTCAGCTTGTAACAACATCCAAATGCACAATACATTCTTTGAAATACCTTGCCAAATATTCTCTGTAATGGCTGTACTTTGTGAAATGTGCCTTGTAATGACTGTACTTTGTGAAATAGTTTTACTGTAACACTGCACAAACAAGCAAACACTTTATATACTTCTAAAAACTCTGATATCTTTGCTTAATACGAAAATACATATCCTTTGCGAAAATGCAGTCGTTTCAATTTATTTTATTCGTTTTATGCAATCAGACTTTATTTCAAACATTTTCCATAGTAATTCGAATATTTTTATCAATATCTTACATATTTGTTTATGCAAAAATTATTTAGAATGTTCTGTATGCTCCCTTTCATATTGTGCAAATAAGAAATAAAGCTGAGCAAGTTTTAATACCTGAAATTCGTTTTGGACCTGTTTTAAAAAGTATGCACAGTTTGGGGATGGTCTACTGCTGTATATTCCACCAACAACTGGATAAGTGCCTTAAATCATTTCCTTCAAGCCGTTTTAAACTGTATGCCCATTTAGTATGCCGGTTCTGACTTCAGGCCCTTTAGATATGCCATTTCTAATATCATGTCAGTTTGATATGCCACTTCTGTCACAATGTCACTCGTTTGTCTCTATTACAAATAACACGAAAACTTGGGGTTTCATTTGGATACTTTAATATATGCAAACACATCAGGATGGATAGCAGCATCTTTAAATACGAATGAATTAAATAATAAACAGAGCTTACATACATGCATGTTCACATCTTAACAGCTAACTATAAGATGGCAGTCAGGCTCGCATGTGTTCAGTATTTATACTCTAGTGCAAGCCCTTGAATAGCTTCCTAAAGGTATATACACACTCATTCATCTACACTTACCATAACAGGAGATGTCCTTCTTTTCACTGTTGCAGTATTTAGTCCCTAATACCCCTCCCCTTTTTTTTACTCTCCTGGGAATTCTTTTCTGGCTGAGAGGGTCTTCAACTTTTTCTTCTTTTTCTTTTTCCCACTGATTGTACACGCTCTGTTTTCTACTGGGGTTGCTGTAGTTCTCCTAGGGACACTTCATTTCTGGGTATGGAGTGTATGTAGTTCACTTTTGTGCCATGTGTCTGTGCAGGCAGGATATACCTGAAGTATGATGCTAAGAGGATATAAAGGCTTTGATATACTGTCTGGATGTTGTGCCATCCTTTGCAGGAGATCATATGTTATGAATACTGCAACAGTGAAAAGAAGGACATCTACTGTTATGTTAAGATTTTGCACAACTGTACTTTGCATCAGCAGAAAAAAGAGAACTTGATCTTTACTGAAGCTAAATTTACTATGTGGACACTGGTAAGTAAAACTACTACACTAACAGGCTAGCATATTAAATTTTAGAAACCTGCTTACAAAACAGGGTGGCTGCTCACCCATTGATCATCTACATTGGTTTATTTAGCCTGTAATAAGACCCTTGAAATGTTATGTTAGTCAACTCCCCTGACCCTGACCAGTATAGTTTGGGTTATTGATTCGCTTTGGTTATTGATGCTGCATGAAATAAATGGTATTCACTTTATCTCACAAATATTGAAATATTGGAAATGCATGTTACCTAACACTGACCTGCTGTTCAAAATATAAACTGTCTTATTTTATTGAAGTGATACTGAAGGTTAAGCCATTTCAATACTTGTTGATGACTGTTACTTTACTATTTGCAACGATCTGTTTTGTGACTCCACTTTCTGAGTTCATAAGTATTTTTAGGTATTTGTTAATGTGGCAATAGGAGGTACTGCCAGCAGAGCTAGCTGGAATTTTGTAAATAATTATATGTCACATGTGAATATCAAACTGATGTATACAAGATGCTTGTGTTACAAATGTATTAGAACTGCATGTCGTGTATATCAAACTGATTTTTACAGATGCTTTTATTGAAAAGGAATTTGTAAAGTGCTTGTGTTTGAAATGTATCCACAGTGTGCCATATTGGAGAGAACAGAAATGTACATGCACTATTGTAACTGTTTAAATGTATATGTTTTAACAGATGAAACTGAAAGGTTAACCTCAGTCTAGCAAACTTTAAAATATATTTGAAACTAAATCACTTTACATGCTAGGACCTAAAGATGCTATCACACAGGTTTCAATGCAGCCAAAGACACAACGTTTATACTAGGAAGCTTCCTGTATTGTCTTTGGGGTGAACTAATTACTACTCTGGAAGCATGGAGGGAGGTGTGAAATTATTTTTTGACTTCCAATATCTAACACAAATCTGAGCAAAAGACCTTGTGTGTGTATTTTTACAGGTAGGTGCTAAATCCTGCCAGCTTTCAGAAATGAGGGTTTGCATGGGAACCAGAAGTGATGTAATTTTGCAAGCTATCCCAGATATAATATTTTATATATTATTTTGAGGAGTCTCTTAGTCAAACAGAACATTCTGTATTCTATCTTGGGCCTGACAACAAGAATGGTCATTCACCAGATCATCTACCTTGCTCTGTTAAGTAAGTAGGGAATATGATAATTCTCTTAGATTCAGCCAGGAATATAGTGAAACTTAATTTAGATATTGTTTTTCTTTATTTGTCTGAGCCTGCCCTTCAATGTTATTTTAAATATTTCCTGTGATTTTGAACTCTGATGTCACTGAGAATATATACTTGGTATTTTCTTGTTCTTTTATTATTTACTATTAAATATATTTAAACCTTTCATTGTGACTGATCTTTGTAGAGATATTTAAGTTTTGAGAGTATTTGCATATTTATTTGGTGACACTGTGTGGGTCACTCCTAATAGACTTGCTCTTGGTCAAACTACCATTTGTAGTAATATTAATTTCACTCAGTATATTGGATACCCTTATAAGGGCCTTAAGGTAGCTAGCAGGAGTGTCTGGTGGCAGTCATAACTACCTTATAGTCTGGGCAGAAGAGGGCATAGCTAGTAAACCTGTGCCAGCCTTTCCCAGGTGTGTGTGTGTGTGTGTGTGTGTGTGTGTGTGTGTGTGTGTGTGTGTGTGTGTGTGTGTGTGTGTGTGTGTGTGTGTGTGTGTGTGTGTGTGTGTGTGTGTGTGTATGTGTGTGTGTGTAAATCAAACCTCAAAGAGCGTGGATGTCAGCTACTTGGACAAGGACATGAAGCACTGGTTGAACAGAGAGGGTGCTGGAGATCTTGGCTTGGACACTCATCTGAGGTTTCAACTTTATAGCTGTAACAGTGGGGAGTCTTACTGGGGATCTGGAGAAAGAGGGAGAAATCAGACCCAAACTGACTATGTTTCCCATGTGCTCTTAAGGGAAATTGTGCTTGATGCAGAGAGCTGCTTCTGGAGATATTGTGTGTGTACCAGTTATCCTTCCAGTGAACATCCCCCACTGGTGCCATTGGTGAGGATTAAGGCTTCTTGATTACTGGCCCAGAGGTGGAGGCTCATGACAGTTGCACATCAGTTTCTCTGTAGAAAGTGTGTGCAGGCATTAAGCCCTTCTGTCACTGCTAAGGTATACCTTTTTACTAGGTTTTTGGTTTGTGATGGAATTGTCACAAGGTAAAAGCTGTAATTTATATTAATACAGTTGATAAGACGTCATATCTAACCGCATGATTTTGAATTGTGTTTAGTACTGTACAATACTAAGTTGTGTGGGTAAGTTAGCTGACCCAAGAACACAAGTTTGATAGCATTTTTTGCTGGTGTAAGAACAAATGGGTCTGGTGGTAGGTAGTAACTATGCAGTACAAAAAAATTATAATGTACACATGATACCAAAGGTAGTGTCAAAGAATTATGCAGTAAACGGTAATTAACTACACACAATATGGTCTGACACCAGAGAGCATACAACAGAGTGAGATGCAGGTTCAGGAATAAATCATTTTTATGAGCATCCTATTTTTTACTATCTGATTATAAAGCATAAAGCATATAAAATCAGTATTTGCTGAAAGGACTGTTCTTGCATTTGGAGTTCACAGTGGGTATACATTTGGGATATTCCTCTCTGCTACTTGCAGTGTTGGTATTTTTCTGTACGTCTTTCTTGCTTAGGGGCACATGCACCTCGTTCCAGTGTGATATTACACACTAGACTGTGAGAGCACAGCTAGCCCCCATATTTGTTGTTTCTTTTCTGACCACACACATTTCAAATCTTTGTCCAGATGCTTGTCTTAGAAAAGTTCCCTCATGTAATGCTTAAAAACTATCACAGAGTTTTTTTTTTTTGTGGCATGACTTGGACCAGTGTTGTTTCTTCTGTTAGGGAGTGACATGTCATATGTAGTACTGTTGTACTTGACAGAGATGTTATCTTGACCAGCTTGGATGTTTGTTAGGCTGCTATGTAACTGACACAGATGCTGTGGATAAGTTATCAACCTCCATGAGGTTTTATTCAGACTGTATCTAAAAAGCAGGTCATATGCATGCAATTGCTAGTCAGATGTTAATATATTTGTAAGTTTATTATCTGTTTGCTACATCATCATTTTTCTTTCTTGTTATAAATTATTTTATACTTTTCTTGTTTACATTCTACGAGGTAGTAAGTATTATACTGATTTTTAAAAACTGTCTTAAACTTCATACTAAACATGACATGGGCTTAACATCAAACAATATCTTTTTGCGAACATTCATAAGTTCATAGCTGATTACTAGGCTAATGGCACAAGAGCCTTTACAAGCCTAGCCAATAATGCCCAGGATATGACAATATTCCATCTTAATTCCCCAGATATGGGATGGGGTATTATCAGGGTAGTGGGTCTTTGGGTGTTGCAGCCCTGAGTCATTTTACAAACTGCCTCCGTCTATAAGGAACATGGGCAGTACCCCAGGAGTGAGCAGTTCCCCATCCATTCATCCAAATTCTTTTTTGAAGAAAACAAGGGATGGGCTTTGTTGTACAAAGATGGGAAGTTTATTCTATAGACAAGGTTGCCTTTGGGATATGAATCTGTCTGGCCAGCAAGCCACAGATAAGGTTAAGGTCCATGGAACTCGTAACCATTGTATAATTTTTATTGTGAATATGTACCATTTTTACCAGGGCTGGATCAGAGAATGCCATGTAGGTTAGGCATTAGTCCCCTCTCAATAAATGATAGATGAAGTAAACGGACACGGCCTTCAATCGGTCTGCATAAGACATGTATCTTATGCTATGTATTTTTTCAGTGAGACATCTCTGGAGCCACTCCTGCTGATACAAGTGCCTAGTTAGGTGCATACAGATGGGAGCATTTTACTCAATTATGGGCACTATGCCTTCCTTTGATCTTGATGCCATGCCTTTACTTATAAGTTGAGCCACACAGAAAGATTTCTTCACTACTGTAACTGCATGATGGTCAAAGTTTAGGTTACTATCTATCTTTAATCCTAGGTCCCTCACCACTGGGTGTACGTTTAGGAGTCTGCTATCAATTTGCAGGGATATCTGATTTACTGAAGGGTATGATTAGACATTTTTTAGCATTTAGTCTCAAACCATGTTTTGGCACCAGTTGTCATTTTTAGACCTGTTTATAGGATATCATCATCATTTGGGGATTCATTGATTGATCCCAACTTACAGTCATCAGTAAACACATTGAGCCAGAGGCCCGCAACTTTGTCCTTCACTTCAGAGAAGTATATACCAGACAGGAGGGGTCTCAAAACTGAGCCCTGTTGGATACTGCTAGTAACAGGTTTCTTATCAGAAGTGGATTCACTTATCTGGACAACATGTGTCTTGTCACTGAGCCAACTGGCTGCCCATCTGATGATGTAGGGGTTTATGCCTAACTCAATTAGTTTATCTATAATTCCCAAGTGGGGGGACTGTGTTGAAAGCTTTGGCCAGGTCTAGATAGGAGGTGTGTACTGTTTTACCCTCATCCATGGCACTGATGACTTTCTCAAAGACATTCACCAGACTGAGCAAACAAGATCTCCCTTTGACGAAGCCAAATTGGGTCTGGTCCAGAGAGTTCCTGTGCCATTATTGATCAGGTTCATCATAATTCTCTCCATGGCTTTGCAGATAAGACTGGTCAAGCTTATGGGTCAAAAGATTTTAATCTGTAGGCAAAATGCTGATGTACAGAAAAAGTTAACAAACCTGGTCAAACCCTTCTTGCTGCTTTTATTAATAACAGTTTTCAAACATAATGAACTCCATAAATAGTCTCCACCTAATGCATAACATAAATTCATAAGTAATCTCCTGAGTTCAAAAACTAAGGATTAAACATTTAAGGCTATTGAAAACAAAAAGGTTTTTTTTCAAAAACTATTTTCTAGTTGCAACTTTGATCATGAAATTAAATTTTCACTACTCATAATCAATGCAGTATTAGTGATGCACTTAAAAACTTTGTTTTTCCATCATTGTGAAGTATTTTGGCAATCCTACCATAGATATAACCACATTATAACAGGAATCCAAAATGTGTGGGGTATAACCCTTTGTTGTATGATTCAATTTCTTGGCAATTCAGTATATATCTTATATGAGGGTCTATATCTTATTATTGAAAGGAACAAATTTCGAATGGTTTAAATATCGAAATTGCCGTTCATCGATTTGTTTTTTGTGAGATTGCATTACGGTGAAGATCTGGAATTTTGCCCTTTCCTTACTGTAGTGCAATCTTGGAGATGGTATATATAATTAGTGGGGGGTGTGGGTGGCACACCCACAAAAGCGATTTCGATGAATGCCAATTTCGATATTTAAGCCGTTCAAGATTCGTTCCTTTCGATAATATGATATAGACCCCTTATATGATACTCATATTTTACTCACTTCCTCTGGACTAATGTTATCTCCATTCTCTAGGCTCCATTTACCAATCAGACATGTCTGTAAGGTATAATGAAGGTATATATAAACAAATACAATGTGGATATCAACAAACTCCCTTTAAAAAACAAAATTATTGAAAAATGATTTGTATGAAAGATGACAGATAATCCATCTAAAAACAGCATAATCATAAGCATACCTCTCAACTGTCCAAATTTTCAGACACTGTCCTAATTTTTGCTTCATATTTTTGGTCTGTTTTGTGATATATCACTGAAGAATGAATTTATCAACTAAAGACATATGTTTGAGTTTCAGACTTCAGAAAAGGTGTGCTAACACAACACCTTTTATTTTAGAAACATTCTAAGTTCATAAGAGCAATATTTAAAAATGTATCCCTATTTTTGGGCTCTTGTCTCCCCATTATTTTTGGCTTTGTCCAGGTTTCTTGTGCTAAGAGGTTGAGAGGTATGATCACAAGTTAACACAGAATATGTCTTAGCCCAGCTTTTCAACACATTTTCTTAAACCCACATGTATCTTTATCATACCACTCTCACTCTTAAACCCATATTAGTTATCCATGTAATAGACCGAGAAGCCAAACATGTTCAAGAGAGGTGATACCATAGGAATGGAATTTTCCTGTGGTATCCCCTGTCTTCCATGAGTGCTATAGTGAGAAACATGGTAGCTACCAATGCGTGCCATGCAGTGCATGGCTCTGAGAGACACCAGATGCTAGGTGGCAGGGCACATCCCGCTCCTCCACATATGACATTGCTAAATTGATTGCATGCTCAGCTGATCTACAATACCAGTTAAAATTATTCTACAGATGAATAAATACCAGAATTTCATGGTTCTACACTCTACAGCAAGATCTTTTTGATCAGCTATTAAAACCTCTCAGGAAATTCATGCATTACTTTCCTTCCAAACAAATATCCTTCAAATAACCAGACTTTCTGAAACATTAAATGGTGGTGTGACACAATAGAATTCTTTATCTAAAAACCCATTGTGCCATAAGTTTTAATTCAAGGAAGTTTATCCTTCCTGCAAGTGAAAGATTCAGGTACTGCCATTTTGGTACCACCTATGACATCCTATTAAATGCCAGCTATAACTGATCATGAATGTTTGTCTATATTGGATGAATAGTATCTGGGCAGCCTTCATCTCTTGGTTTGTAGAGTTTAAAATATTTTTGTCCAATAATAATTATATATCCTGCTAAATTTTGTATTTGACATACTAGATGAAAATATGTTTTAATGAATCTGTTATTTTTGAGGTAACCATGAATAATATACATGTAGTCACCACTGTGAGAGGCAGGAGTGTTTGGAGTACCATCACTTCAAATTATTCCCTCATCTGGACACAATGCTCTCCATAAATTAACAGACATGCAAGTCATGACCCAAGCCCAGACAGGAACTACCAAAAGAGTGATGCAGGCTGTGAGCATGTTTCATGGCTTGCATGGTAACATGCAACACTTGCAAAGTAACATAGAGTATGAGAACAAAGAGCTTATGTTATGGCTCAGGTCTATGATGACAAATATGGCCTCCATAACTGCTTCAGTGAGACACATGGTAACTGCAGTGCATGGCTCTGAGAGAGTCCAGATGCTATTTTGTAGGACACATACCACACATGCACATATGACATTGACTGTTGCTGACATGGCATCACTCTCAGCTGTGGCCACATAGTCTGTCATGTCTGGTCATCAGCTATTTCAAGGCTATGTGTAGTGGTGCTCCTTGGGGTCAGCACTTGGGACCTTTCATTAGGCTGTTGTGAATGTTTGATTACTTTTACTACATCTTTATTATCATTTTATTTATTTATTTATTTTACATTTGTTGACCGGGCTAGTCTAGCTGACAGTCAAAAAACGAGCAAACAAACTTGTGAAAATGTGTAGAGACAGGCAACCTAATGTCCAGATAGTCAATACTAACCACAGGAAACAGAATCCAAGTTTCTTCTGTTTCCTGTGGTTAGTATTTATTTCTACATTTGTTGACTGGCTAGTCTAGCTGGATACATGTCCATTTTCAGTAGAGGCCCGGGGAGAAAAGCTCCATGTGCAACACAACAAGCAGTATACAATAAAACAATATACAATAAGAACCCATATTAAGTACAAACTTGATAAAGTATACAGAAGAACATATGCAAAATACAGTCAAGAAAGAAGTACCAATAAGTTGTACACTAAAGACAATATAGAAAATAGTATAGATTAGAGCTGATTTGTATAGAATACACTTCACTTTATCAAAAGTGAACACAAGGCACACTACTCCTGCATGCTGTCATAGTTCAGTTCACACACTACCATGTTCTGCAGGCTCCCACCATTATATACACCACCAGGGTGCACATACTCAATCATATGTCTTTACCTTCCCTACCACAGACTGCACTAGGCCCCAAGACTGCAAGCCACCACAGATGACATTGTCAATGCTTACGAAACAGTGGTTCAGACCCCTGACTGGTGGATGTGGCCCCTAACTCCATGCAAACTTTTGCAGAACAAGAGTCTGCTGATTTTACTTCTCATGATCATATCCCATATTATAATGCTGCTATCAGCTATTACTGCATCCCCCCACCCACCTGTTGATTTTACTTCTCATGATCATATCCCATATTATAAGGATGCTATCAGCTATTACTGCATCTCCCCACCCACCTGTTGAAGTGATGATGACTGTGCCATGCCTATCCTCTAGCCTGCATAGGTAAGGTAATATCTGATGCACAGCATAGCCAGCCCATGCAGCGCCGTACAGAACCTGGATGTGATGATGCATTCATCATTTTATTCTGTGTTGTCTTTATTATGGCATATAACTATGGCCCAGATTAGTCCTCTTTATCAGTGCCACAATGATTTATACCAGTTTCCATCCAGCAGGTAGTACTGCATCTGCCTCTTCATCCCTGGACTCATCACCATACTTTCCATTGCTAGTCCTATCACTATGCAGACTCCTACAGGAATGTTTCCCTTTTGTTGCACACACCACAAAAAGTTTGCTTTTGGCAGCTGATGTATATTGCACTACCCAACTTGATGAGTCTAGGCAATGGAAATATCCCTTCAGTTATCCAAACGCATGATCAATGATGTTATGTGCTTCTCCATGAAGAGTGTTATTTATATATATATAGGTTTTGTGAAGTTGATACAATTCCAAAATGGCCAATCACAGATATGTGCGAGAAAAACGGCATATATAAGCACCATAGGCGGGAATACACAGCATAAATGATTGTAGAACTGACTTGCAGCCAGAATGACAGGAGTAGGTGAGGGTAGTTGCTTTCGAGCACAGAGGTGGGACGTTGAGGAGGCCAGATACATGGTCTGGCTCCTAGTCCACAATCATGAGGCCCAACTCATGCAGGGCCAGGTCCTGTGGGGAGCATATAGGGCTGAGGCGTGGGACTGGTTGGCTCATGATCTCACCAGTGCCACAGGGATTCCAAGGACTGGTGAGCAGGTTTGTCACGACCATGTGGACCTGAAGAGACGCAAGCAGGACCAATTGAACCTTTGGATCCAGGAGGCCCGGCAAATGCCCAACGCCCCACTACTGAGTAAGTTACACGTAATTATGTATGTAAGAAATTAAACTAGCTGATATTATGGAGATGTGTATTCCAATATTACTTCATTTATATTACAGCTGCAGGTGTCCGTTCTGCGATCCGCAGAGCCTATGGCGATAGGCTGGTGCGGTTGCGCCACCAGGCAGGTCAGTAATCCTCTCCCAGTAACTGTAAAGAAATATAAAAGTATGACAGTTAGCAAAAGAGTGCAGTGTAGTCACTAAGTAATAGAATGTGCAAGTAACAAGTGTAAGAGTGTTTGCAAGTATTGCTTGATTACAAAAGTGTGTTGCAGTCTGTAATCCAAACAGAAAAATTAAAATGTCTGAAATAAAGTCTGAAATAAAGATGCCCCGCCTGTAATATAATAGTACACAACCTGCAGCAGGCTGAAAAGTACAGCTGCAGAACATGAGCAAATCACATGTGTGAAATATACCCCTGTTGAAATACTGAAACATGACAGAAGTGAGACTGCTGGAAAGGATTGTAATAACTACAGGTAAAACATGTCAATAAAGCCTGGAAGCAAGTACCATCCTGAATAGTAAAATGAAAACAAGTGAGCGAGTGTGATAAAGTGTTATGAATCCACCAATAAAGTAGTAATAACCCCTGAATAAAGTATACTGCAGTCAGTACAGAATGAAATGCATGTGAGAAGCAAAACCAATCTGTTCAAAGTGTTGCTGCAGCTGGAATGTGTATCCCAAAATCTGGATATGTTGCTCTCAGTCTGCAATATGCAGATAGTATGATTGTCTGACATACCAAATATCCACAGTTGTCTATAGCTATATAAAGCAAATGTAGCAGGATGATGTAGCTGAACAAAGCCAGATATGAATGTGTATGAAGAACAATAAAATGTATATTGATGTAGCAGTAACAGTCCTATCACCAAATTGAAGTAGTTATCATATAGGAAAGTGTAGTTAGAACAGTAGTGTGTATATATGTGCAGCTATTAGAAATGTACAGCATATGTATTGGTATTCGAAGGTGTTAATATTATTTTCTTCACCCCACCCTATAACTACATATAACCCATTCCACGTGAAAATGGTATGTGCAATTACAATTAACACCCCTGGACATTTGTCCTGTTGGTTCATAAATATTTGCATGTCCATTGATGCATCTGCCCTGTTCATACATCCAAACCTGATGGCCTGTTGCCATCAATCAACCCTGCATGTTGTTGGACTGTGTATTGCTGTTCAAATTATGCATGTGTTATGCTCGCTGTTCAATGGTGTGAATATCCGGGTGTTTGTTAATGGGAATACTAATGCATGCTGTTACAACTAATTGTGAATGGTATTATATGTTACTAACCCAAACTGTCATGACATAATGCAAAACATAGGACGACAGGGAAGGCGGGTTCCAGCGGACCCACCTCAGCTGGCGAGTGCACCTGGCACGAGTGCCCAGTCTGGACCCTCCTCCGGTGGCCCTGTGCCACCTGCAGGTGGAAGCGCTGCAGGGGATGGGGCTCATCCCCCCTCTGCAAGTGTGGTCAGAGGAGAACCACCACTCACCCTCCGTAGCGTCCGGACTGTGGTGCGTAGTGAGATCCAGGACTCTGTTCTTGGGCCCCTATGCCAGCTTGAGGCACAGGTGGCACAACCTACGGGCATGCCTGTTGCCCGGCCTACACAGCCCCCAGCACAGCCCCGTCCTGGGCAGTGAAGGAACAGTGGCAACTGCCCATGGGTGGGGATATCAGTTCCACTGTTGCCATCTGTGGGCTCATGGGCTCTGGATATCCAAACCTCAGTCCCCGTCAATTGTGTAACCCCCCCCACACGTGTCATACACCGCCCCTGTATGCGTCTTGTTTGTCTTGTCTGTTGACCAACCCAACCTACCTCCCCAGCTATACCGACTTCCTTCACCTGACATACCAAAAAGGGCACTCTGTACCCACAAAAAAATTACGCCCCATACATAGCTGCCCATTCCGCACACATGTCTGCTGGACATGGAAACTATCAATTACAATTGGCTGTACAACAAGTATTATTGTTGTCCTGACACCTCTCTCAGGGGTGGAAGATTTCAAACGTCACACCAAATTACATACATATGCACAGCTGTTGCTGATGAAGAAATGGGCAGCTATGGGCCTTACCTACATCCCTCCTGCAAATCCCAAGCTTGTTTCCCTACTGTCTTACCCTCTTTGTGACCCCTTTTTCACCACTTTCCTGTCTCCCCATTTTCATTTCTTTCAAAGAAAATAGCGCGGGTGTGCACCAGAGTAAGAACTGTTAAGTGGTTGTAAGCGGGTGTGCGCGGAGCTGAACGCCAGTGCGCATGTGGGAGCTCTGCGCAAACCAGCGCTAACCCTGTTACAACTGCTTAAAAGTGCCTTAGTCACTCTGATTGACAGGTCCTGTAGTCAGTTCAAAAGCAAAATAAAATCCCACTGTCAGTCCCGAACCCAGGACCTTGGAAACAGTAGTCTGCATGACCTACCACTAAGCCATGACTCTTATACAAGAACATTGTGCTAAAATAAATATATCATGTAATAGGAATGAATGTAAAGGGAATATAGGATGTGTAGTACACAAAGCATGTCATTTAGAATTACTGTCAAAACTAGTGGATTTCCATAATAGTAGTGTGTGAACAGAAACAGCCATGCTAGTTGGTAGCTAGTAGGTAATAATGTCAGTTAATGTACATATATAAATGTATGTATATTTACATATATGTATATATATATATATAGAGAGAGAGAGAGAGAGAGTTGTAGGTATCATTGTGCCTACACACTTACTACAGGGAACAGGAGAGAGGAATGGGGAAATGTGAATCTACAACACAGCCTGAATCATGAGAGAGATACTAACCTTTACACTCACAGAACAGTGTCCACAGCATACCAGCATGGTCCCTGCCCTTACAATCTGAAAGGGCAACGCCTATCTCACATACCCTTTTATAGCACTGTCCTGAAATCACAGTGAGAACTGCAATCAGTACACAACTGGCTGCATGCAATTAGCAAATGCTGGCTTACAATTGGTGCAGAGGCCATCACATGGACCTATGCAGATACCTACAAAAGCATCCTGTACTGACACTCCACACATGTAATACGTTCATTGCACTGTCTGGAAGCAGACAGAGGGAGAGAGACAGAGACAGAGAGTGAAAGAAAAAAAAACACACGCTACACACTGAGTCTAAGCTGTCAGCAGTGACAGTAGCAAGCCGTGCCAGCAGCAGCAGGAAGCAGAAGTAGTGGTAACACAACCAGCTGCAACAAACACAGGTAATGTAAAGTAGCAGGTTAATAGTCTGCATACTGTGAACCCTCCAAATGTGTCATAGGTCTGTATCTATAGGTATGTCCATGTGATATTGTTGTGTGTACGTAGTTCCACCAAAAGGGGATGACTATACATTACATGTCAGTCAGTGTTAGGCCATGATCCTGGCAGCAGTTGTCTGTGCGTTGCCGTCATCAATGGCTGTAGTGACTGTTTTGAAAGGTCAACCAGGTTCAAAAGGCAGGATCAGCCCATCACAAAGGCAAACTGGCCGGAAACAAGTGTCTGCAGGTACCCAATATCGCTGTATATGCATCCCATACTGAATAATTCCATAGCTTAGCAGACCAGGCCGGTTATGCTTATGATGCGGTAGTTCCCAGGGTCAGTAGAGGTGCCTCCTTAGTGGTGTGGGACCACTGTTGCTGTATGCCAGTGTTCAGGTACATATCCTGTAGTCTGGCCAAGGTTAAATATCAGTCTTATATGCGGTTGTATGTCCTCTTGGAGTGCACGTAGCACACATCCAGGGATACCATCAGGTCACAGTGATGCTGTGTGTTCTGCTTTGCTGAGGGCGGCCCTCACCTGGACATGTGAGATGATAGGGAGGTTACATTCAGCTGTGATAAGTATTTCTACTTGTGGGGGAGAAGGAGGGGGGATACATGCACTGAATCTGTCTGCAAGAATGTTGCCAATATCTGTGTGTTCGGTGAATGTTAAGTAGGTGTGTATTAACTCAGAGCATATCTGAGGCATTTGGTCCATATGTGTGACATAACTGAAGAAGGCCTTGTGGTTATCTATAGTGTTTGTGGCCATTTCCCTCCCAGAGTAGGCCATGGCCATTGTTATGAGAGACCCTAGCGTATTACCAGTGCTGACCACAGATGCCTTCCCTTAATGTGAATCTGCTCTGTCCTGCAGTAGCCTCCTGCTGTTGTTATACAATCTGCCTCTGGCTGGGGTCCACCGGACAGGATGACTAATCTTTGTGCATAGGGTCTGGGTTAGGAATGTGTGTGCAAGTTCCATGCAATCTGTCAGATGACCATGGTAAGCATTCGCAAAGGGGTCAGCAGTGTGGGTTGTGGCTTCCACTGGCCCAGTGGGCTGCATGGATACCATCTCAGTCCTAACAAGTGAATAACTGTCTAATCACATACATATCAAAGTAGTCTACTGTGCTGGTGGTGGTGGTGGGATATGTATATCCAGGCCGAGTAACTTGTGTCCAGATCACACTAGTGGATGGTGTTCCACATACAGTACCTTGGTATGAACCCCCAGAGTGAGGTTGTGCATTGGACTTGTCGCAGTGTGCTGATCAATGGGGCATGCTACTATGTTGTATGGAATGTGGCAGGTATTGTTGCACAGGTGTTGGCTGAGCACTGATATCTGGCCATGTACTTGTGTATCCACCACGAGACACACACATGCAACATATGGGAGTAGTAGTATATCACTACACTTGAGTATCATGTATAGTATGTGTGCCATATATTGCTGACATAGTCTGCTGATATCCTGTTTGTGTTCTCTTCCAGGGAGATGGCGCGTTAGCATAATCCTGCCTACTCTGCAGCGGTAGATGAGGAGATACACCAGAGCCTGGTGCAGGATTATGACATACTATTTTCCCACACCAGCCAGAATCAGCAGGAGAGGGCTGCACTGTGGCAAGACCTTGTCCATAGGGTAAATGACATTGGCACGCATAATAGGACATATGAGCAGGTATGACATCACTGCAGTGATTTAATCAGAAATGTCCGTCAGCGTGCGTCGGATATCCACAGGCAACAGATTGCCACAGGAGGTGGGGTGGCCACACATCCTCCCCTCACCAGACTGGAGGGACTACTCCTAAGTGTTGTGGCTCCAGCCCCGGAACAGCAACAGCAATGCACCTGCATCATGATGGAGGCTGGATCCACATAGCAGCACGACATGGAGCATGCAGGTAATATGCCATATGTACACTTGACTGTTCTGTACACTGTTAGTTTATGCATGTGTAAGGTGTGTCCGTGGT